>NC_029775.3:111217238-111252883 GCF_000817695.3 Arachis duranensis
AGATATTTATATTTTAATATATATTTTATATTTTAATATATATTTTATATATAATTCAATAATTAATTTTTTTACATATGATAGTTATTTTAAAATATAGAGTTGAACTATATTAAAAGAAGAATCATCTAGAAGAAACTCGGTTTCTGATAATTATTACTATTGCGCCAAATACTAATAGATGAATGAAACTACAAGAAATATCATATGTCTGGCCACAAAAAAGTTTCCATAAATGATTTGGATAATGTACTTTCTTCACAGATATATGTTGTAAGAAGTTTTCCTTAACCAGTTTAATGGTGAATATTTATTTTCTCATTCAATCTCCAAAACTATCTACATTTTTATTTGAAATATATATATTCCAAATTTACTAGCATTGTAATGAACAAATGTAGTATGTAACTACTATAACAAAGCCAAGTCTCTGGTGGCTATGTTTATGGTAACTAGTGGTGGCTAAAGCTATACTTTTAATTTAAAAAGTATAACTCTTCACAAAGAAAAGCGTCACCTAACTTCGTTACGTTATCGATCGGAGTGTTGCGCTTTTAAGGTTGCGGTTTTTTTTGTTTACCCTTTTCTTTTACAAAGGCTCCTAGTTATATTCAATCATTCATACTACTATACGTACTAAACTTTTGTTTTAGAGGTCGTAATACTTTGCCATCTTTGAATTATGACTTAAGCATAAGACTCTGTATGGTAGGGTGTTACAACCACCACTAAAATTATGAATATTGAAGAAAAATTAGAAGAAGTTACAATACTTTTTAAACAATTAAAAATGGCTCAAGAAAATAATATTATGGAACATGATTTTCAGATAGAGGAAGAATTAGTAAATTCTGAAAATATAGAAAATGAAGAACACATTCTAGATTATTCAAGTGACGAAGAACCAGCTATTCCAATACAAGTAAAAAATGAAGCTAGAACATCTAAGGATAATCAATCTCAATTTAAATGGGAAACATGTTTTGATAATTATGCTTTTAAAAAAGAGTTTATAAATAAAGATTCAAAATATACAAAAATACCATCAAAATACGTTCCTAAAATCCAGGAAATTGAAGGAGAAATACCATTAAAATACGTTCCTAAAATCCAGGAAATGGAAGGAGAAAGAATGCTCGATTTAGACTGCAAAAAGAACGAAAAAGAGATTTTCGAAAACTGGTTGAGTTCCTTCTTATTAGAAGCCTTTACTAATCCAAAACTTGGTGAATTGTCTGGAAGGGACATTTGGAATTACATAGGGTTTCATACTAAAAGAACTATAAGAGATTATATGACATCAATAGAAAACCAAATAATAGAAGAATTAGAAACAAAAATAACAGCTTATGATAAGATATTATATATAATGATGATTCTATATAAAGAATTTTTTGGAAAAAATATTATAGATCATAGACAAGAAGTCTATAATAAAGAATATCAAGAAGCAAAAAACCATTTAGCTAATATTCAGATATATGATTTATGTAATGTGGAGTCTTATATATGTGAATATAGAATACATTATTACAAATTAAAAGAAGAAGATAAAAATCATTATCTTAGTATGTATATAACAAAACTTCCATATCCTACTAATGAATTTATAATGGGAAGATTTATAAGAGAAATAAATAGAGGAACAATTGAAAATAATTTTGGTGGAGCAACCTCTGCTATAAGAGAGGAAATAAAAGAACGTGGTATGCAAGAAGCAACTCAAAAAAGATTTGCAAATATAATCAGAATTTGCTGTCAGGACAATGAGGAGATACCTCAAAAATATGGTCTTAATAAAAATCTTCAAAGAAAAAGAAAATATCAATTTAGAAAAAGAAAATACTATCCAAACTCGAGAAAAAAAGAGATATTTTAGAAAAGAAAATAACAATAAAAACAAAAGACAAAAAAATGACTCTTACCCGAATAAAAAAGAAAATTGCAAGTGTTGGTATTGCCAAGAAGAAGAACACTATGCAAATGAATGTCCGAAAAAGAAGGATAAAAAAGATCTTACTAAACAAATAGAAATTGCTAAGTCTTGTTTTATGGAACCATTAGAAGAATCTGATGATGACTTAGACTATATTTTTGAATATGTCTCGGAAACAGACTCAGAGACTGAGTAATAATGCTACATTTATTACTATAAAAATAACAGAAAAGTTTATAAATGCTTTCATAGATTCTGGGGCAACACAATGCTTTGCTAGTTCAAGTATAAAACTTGATAGGAAAAAATTAAAGAAACCATTAAGAGTTAGAATAGCTAACAAATCAATACATAAAATTAACCAAAAAGCAGAGATGGTTGAAATTTTTATTCAAAATTATAGGTTCATTGTTCCATCTATATATATGTTAGATTCTGGAATGGATTTTATCATAGGAAATAACTTTTTAAAGCTATATCATCCATTCATTCAAGAATTAACATATATAGTTTTAAAAGCTCCACACGATTCTTCAACAAGAATTAACATATATAGTTTTAAAAGCTTCACACGATTCTTTAATAAATCAAAAATTAAAACGTATAAAAATACCAACTACTACTATAGATAAGATCTTAAAATTTAAAATATTTTCTATATTAGAAACATGTTATTTAAATCTATACTTTCAGATAAATATTCCAAAAAATAATCTTGAAATAAAGATAGAAGAACTTTTGGATGAAATTTGTGCGAAAATCCTTTAGATATTAAAAATACAAATAACGAATTAGTAAGCATTAAATTAAAAGATCCCACAAAAGAGATAAATGTTCCAAATAAAATTCTTTATTCCGCGAGAGATAGAGAAGAGTTCTCATTAGAGTGTAAAGATCTTTTGGAAAAAAGAATTATAAGATTAAGTAAAAGTCCTCATGCGGCTCCAGCTTTTTACGTTGAAAACAATAATGAAATTAAAAGGGGAAAACGAAGAATGGTAATAAACTATAAGAAAATGAATGAAACAACTATTGGTGATGCTCATAAACTTCCAAGAAAAGATTCTATTTTAGAAAAAATCAAAGGAGCAACTTGGTTTTCATCTCTTGATGCAAAATCAGGATATTGGCAACTTCGTTTAGACGAAGAAACAAAGAAATTAACTGCTTTTACTTGCCCAACAAAAGAATCAACAAGTGTGTTACTTTATGAATGGAATGTATTACCATTTGGATTAAAGCAAGCCCCAGGTATTTATCAAAGATTTATGGAAGAAAATCTAAAAGAGTTAAATGAATTTGTTTTAGTATACATTAATGATATACTAATTTTTAAAACAGGATAAAGAAGATCATCTTCAAAAATTATTAATAGTTTTAGAAAGATGCAAGGAAAAAGGATTAGTTCTTAGTAAAAAGAAAGCAAGAATAGCAAAACAAGAAATAGAGTTCCTTGGATTAATTCTATCCACTCAAGAAAAGCTAAAACTTCAACGAAATGTTCTAGAAAAGGTAAATTTATTTCCTAATAGAAGATAGAAAACAATTATAAAGATTTTTAGGGTGTATAAATTATATTTCTGATCAGGGATTTTTAAAGAATATAACAGAATACACTAAAAGTTTATTTCCAAAAATAAGTACTAAAAAAGTATGGAAATGGGATGAAAAAGATAGTATACAAATTCAAAGAATTAAAGAATTATGTAAAAAACTTCCAGAACTTTATATTCCAGAAGAAAATGACTACTTAATAGTAGAAACAGATGCTTCAGACATAACTTGGTCAGGATGTCTAAAAGCTAAGAAAGCTATAAAAAGTTTGGAACAAGAAAAAGAATCACTAGATTTTAAATATCCCCCAAAGGAATTACTTTGCAGGTATATTTCAGGGACTTTTACTCCAACAGAACAGAGATATACTACTCATGAAAGGGAAACTCTAGCAGCAATTAAATCTCTTAAGAAATGGAAAATTGGTTTACTACCCAAAGAATTTACATTAAGGACAGATTCAAGCTACCTAACAGGTTTCATACGATATAATTTAAAAGTTGATTATAATCATGGACGATTGGTAAGATGGCAATTATTTTTGTTACAATATCCAATAAAAATTGAATATATTAAGGGTGACAAAAATGTTATTGCAGATACATTAACAAGAGAATGGAGTTCGTCTACAACGCATTAAATCAAGAAATTCAAAAATATGAACAAGAACTCGAAAAATGCAAGCATTGTCAACAAATAAGGACACAGATCCAATCCCTCAAGAAGGCCATCGAAGCAATGAAATCAACACAACAACCAAAACCATCAGAGTTCAGCCAGCTAAGCGTGGTGGACAAATCGGGTGAGGAAAAAATTCCAGAAAATAAAACAATTGCTGAAATTATCAAAAAATCCACCCAAGATAAAACAAATATTATGTAATTTATAATGGCCCCATGAAAGAAGTATATGATGCCTGGGAAAAAGCAGCACCATTTACACATCAATCAAGGATAATTCATAAAGGAGGGTTTTTAACACTGGAAGAAGCAAAGGAATCCTTCAGATAATATGAAGCTCTTCATCCAGAGCAAACCCTAAAAAGAGCAGATAAAGCTCCAATTCAAACCCAGAGAACAGGGATAATAAGAAACATTCCTACAAGGGCTGAAATCAAGGAAAAGAAAAGGGTCTGTAGATCAAATCTCAGAGAAACCCTTAACATAGTCCTGAATTAGACTGAAGAAAAGAGGACAATCTTGGGATATTATCCTATTGCCAAAGAACAGCTAACAAAGTTGGTTATATTTCCAGAGGCTTCCCCATCTGACACCTATCAGTTTTTCCAGTATGGATTAATTGATACAATTTTAATTTTTAATAATTTGAAAATTATTAGTGAGTTTCCTGCAGGATTCGTTGATGCAGTAAAGAGATTTAAAAATATGATTGACAACGTAAATCCAAGGGATATATCCCTAAAATTTACAAACAGTCAACCTATTTTTAATGAAGAAGAAGAATGCTTGGTTCCAGCACATCAAGTAATATTCATGTCCGCCTTCCTATGAAATTTTCAACCAATTGATCAAGTTCAAGATTTAACAATCTACAGTCATGAAGGTAGACTAGCCAGCACACTAGCAAGGGTCTTCGAAAGAACTCAAAAGATAACAAGGGAATCTCACACAAGAATCAATTATAAAAGCAGAAATACTCTGCTGTGTCCAGTAAAAGGAATAAAATTAAAGAAAGAGAGATGAGACTCTTAGTGAAATTTGAATCAGCATTCTACAACTTATCTGGACTCTTAGAAAAGCTCCCCGAAGGGATAAAGAGGAATCTCTGTTATTTGATAAAAGACAGAGAAGACCACAAGTGCCAGCTATGTGTCTCAGAGTTATCTGAAGAAAGCAATAATGAAACGGAATCAACCCACATGATAAAGGAAGAAGACAACGCATCTGAAGGTCACATGATGAAAGAAGAGGACAGCACATCTGAAGCATCTCTCAAAATTATTGCATAGTGACGTAAGCGCTTAGGTCATAGAGCACCAACAATGTAGCTGGTGCAAGATAATAAACAATGACGTAAGCAATGACGTCATAAGAAGGGTAAGGATGGGAATTATCCATCAGACCCAACCATTATAAATAGGTTGCTTAGGCAATTATAGAAAGCATCAGACAATAGAAAGCAGGAGGCTAAGAGTACTCATATGCTAGGAGAGCAAGGAGGAAGCTGCCGAGGCGATTCTGTAGTCTGAAGAAGAATTTCCTTAGAAAAAACCAATTCTAAACTCCCCTCTGGAGTTAGTATCTATAATCTCCCCTCTGGAGATAAAAACATGTTATGTAAAATATTCTAAATAAAGGAAGTTTTTCTCCAGAAAGGTACGCCTTTATCCTAATCTCTTAGTTATGAATTATTTAGAAAGTTTAGAGTTAACGAAAGAATCTGATTATTATAGGTTATCTGCTTTATTAGATAATGAAAAACAGGTTGTTCTAAAAACAGAATTAAATCTCAAATCAAATGAAAATTTTAATAAACAAAATCTTTTAAAAGAAGTTTTTAATAGAAAAAATATAATATACTATGGAAAAATTCAACTTGAAGCCCCTATAAAAATAAAATCCGCCAATGGAGAACTTGAAATAGCTTTGATAAATGATGAAGAATTGAGTAAACAAATTGAGAAAATTAAGGATCAACAAAAAAGATCTAAAATTGGATGGATCCATATTAGTACTATACAAGTCTTAATCAAATCTACATATATGAAAGGAATTAATTCACCAATAAGTAGCAATCTGTGATAAAAGAATTACTGATAATCCAATAGATCAAATAATTGGAATTGTTCATGGAAACTTGGCAAACGTAAATGTTAAATTCAATGCCCATCTTGGATACGCTATACCTTTATCAACTGAAAATTTTGGAAGATCTATAAGCTTAGCTTATAAATTTCACAGAAAGAATCTAATGGAACAAGATGATGAACCATTTTCAATTACATATGCGATAAATTATGCTTTAACGAATAGCCATCATAGTATAATATTTAAAAACAGAGAAAGAATTTATGTTGATGAATTATTTCAGAAAATTGTAAAAACAGAAATATCAAAATATAAAGCTATTGAAAACCCAGTTCTATTATTAAAAGAACCATCAGGAAAATTAGTATCATCAAATTTTCAAATAAGAGAGTCTAAAATTAATAGCCCTTTAAGTTTATCTAAGCTAAAAATCAAAAATTCTGAAATAAAAGAACTAACAAAAAAGGTCGAAAAATTAAATAAAACCTAAACACTAAATTATGACAGTAAATAAAGAAGAAATATATGTGACTTATCAAGACAAGAAACAAGAGCTATTTGAAAGAAAAAATCGGTTGAATTATTTACAGTTTTCTGAAATAAATCAAAGAGCATTCAAAGCCCTAAAAATAATCTATGACAAGTTAAAAAGAGAAGTTGAAGAGCTAGAGAAATTAATAGAATCTCTAGAAAATAGTGATGAATCGATGATAGAATTTGCAGAAATTCTAAGATAACTAATGAAGTATACAAAGATTGAAAGACCAGAAAATAAAATAAAAAGAAAAAGGGCGAAAAAATTAAAAAGTAAAATAAAGGAGTATAAAAGAGAATTAAATAATCTTCAGTTTGAAATTAATGACCTTATAATAAAAAGGATAGAAATAAGAACAAATATAAACAAGTTGGAGCTAAACTTGAAAAATTTATAAATGCCTGGAACATCATATTATGACCTAAAAGAATTAAAGCTGTTAAAAGAAAAAATGGAGAATGAAATTGAAAAATTAAACAGATATTTAGAAACAGAAGAAAGTGTAGAAATAAAAGAAGTTATTGAGGATTTGAGAAGTTATATTAAAGAAAAAGACAAACAGATAAAAGATTTTATATACAATAATCTATGCAAAAAGGAATATTATAAACTAAAACAAGATTGAAAAGTTATAAACTGGTAGAAATGGTCAATACTTTCAAAGAACAATTTGAAGAGCTAATAGAAATTTCGAAAAAGAAATTAAAAAAAAATCAAAATTAAAAATTTGGTATCAGAGTCAAGTTAACGATTAAGGGTAACACTTTCTCTTTAAACAACACTTTTAGTGATACACTTTCAGTTACCAAATGTCCACAATTAATTGGTAAACTTCTTTGTAGTCACCATAGGTACAATAAGATAATAGGTACCATAGAAGGCACCCTATAACAATACCTTATTTCAAATAATTTATCAGCACTGATCAAATAGAAGTAAAAAAATTATTATTAAAATGCAAGGTTATATTCGCATATTATTTTCAAAATGAGAAATTTTAAATTTAATATCTTTTGAAAGTTCATTCTGAGACTGGACTTTTAGAATTTCTCAATGCAATAATCAATATTATTATTATTATTAATTAAACACATTCCATATTCCATAAAACCAGCCTCATTTCTGGCTTATGGATAATTGGATACCAAGAAAAAGTAAAAAATAAAAACAAGCACTTTGTCTTTGCTAGTAAGTTGATATATAAAGTTAGAAATAGTTAACTTAATTAACGATCTCACGGAAAAATAGTTCCACACAATTAGAATTTGTTATATTAAGTTCAACGGGCGGTGCAAATATGTGTCACAAAATTATCCACGTCACATATTTTGTGTATTTGATTCACTCTAGTTAGCTAGCTAGTTTCTTCAACTTAATTAATTATCTATTCATAATTCATATATCTTTTTAAATATTTTTTACTGAAACTCCTTAGTTATCTGTTTCTAATATCATTGTTTGCTAAAAAAAATTTTGGTATGTAGTATCCCACAACGCTTTTATATATATATATATATATTATTCAATATATAACTATTGATATATAAAAAATGTTAGAAATATAATTATTAGTGTTATTTTCTTTTATTAATTTAAATTTTTAGGATAAATAGTTTCATGATATAGTATCAAAGGTGAACTCCAAAAAAAGAGAGACCTCTTAGTTGAGAAAAAATATTAGAGATATAATTATTAGTGTTACTTTCTCCTATTAATTTAAGGGACTCACTTAAATAAAAATGTCAAAAACGTCTTTTTTTAAATATGTTTTTTGAAAATTAAAATTTAACACATATAATCAATTAAATTATATTATTTTTATTAAAATTAGACCAACAAATTAGTTTAATAAAAAAATAATAAATTANACTCTATAACGATAGAGAAGAAAAAGACTAGAATTTAGAATTCTCAAAATTAATATATATAATAAAAGTATAATTTTATATACTCGGGGTATTGTAGTTATTTTTATAAAAAATAATATTAATTTAGACAAATTCAAAATTTGATTCACTATTTTTCGGTCAAATTAATTTTTCTGTCCTAATTTTGACAAAAATAACATAATTTAAGTGATTATATATGTTAAATTTTAATTATTAAAAAATATCTTTAAAAAAGACGTTTTGTGTAACTTTATGGGAGCATCTCCCTTAATTTAAATTTTTGGAATGATTGATTTTATAACAGAAAGAGGCAAGATAAATAATTATATTTTTAATTTTTTTAAAATAAAAATACTTTTTTAAAATTTGCTTGATTTTTGTGTTGTTTTTTTATATATATATGAGAAACATCTACGAAGTTTTATCCATGTCACAAATTGAGGAAGTTTGAATCGTCATTACTTACGCATTTAATAATGACCTTGAAATTCTAATTAAGTAAACGAGGAAAGTGAGAACGAAAATATGAAGAGGAATCCTTGGCTCCTTGCTTTCTAATAGAATCTATATCCATTGTCCTTTTTTGTTCTTATTAATTCTCTTTCTACTCGGTTCTCTTTCGTCAAAAGTTTAACTTTATACCAAAGTGGAGAAAAAGACATTATGTTAGTGTTTATTAAAGTTCGTATCCCTTAAAGAAAAATACATATTATTAGTAATAATTTGAATAAAAGTCTGTTACAAAGATTTATATATTTGCTGGAAACTAAAAGCTATTTTACCAAAAGATTTAATCATAATTACTTATGACAATAATTACTATCTCACGAATCATGTATGAAACTATATATACATTATTACTTGAAAAAACATTTACTTTTATGTTAAAATAAAAATATTTTGTATACATAAATAATTAGCCATCAAATAAATATTATGCATTAAAATATAAATATGTGTTATTTCTCATAATTTTTAATATATATTTTATAAAATAACTTATTTAATAATTAATTTTTTATATACAAATAACATCATTATATTAAAAATATAGGACGTAGTATGATAGAATATAAATAAAGTAGGTATCATTAAAATTTATTTTATATTTCGAATAATTTTATTTGTTTTAAACTTATTATTAGATTTAGAATTTAGTTTATCATTTTGTTTTACCTAATCAATTGTCATTGTAATTGCTTAATTTATTTTTATAACAAATATTTTATTGTAATTAGGACTCACAATGAATAAAATAAGATAGAATTTAGATTTTACTCAATTTTAACTCTATTTTTTAGTTTAATTTTTTTCTAAAATTTAACCCTTTTTACGAGTTAAAAATTTTTCAATTTTAACTCTACTTGCGTCCTAAAAAAGACTCATTTTCATTAATACTCTTATATATACACCTTCAATTCATCAAGATCTAGAATCATTATATGTTTTCGATGTAGTAGTTATGATCCAAACATAACTTTTGTGTAGCAATGTCTAGTTTAAAGGAAGTGATAGAACACAAATAAAATTATTATATTTCAAATCTAGATGGTTATAATTTGACTTAGTTTATTTATAACTAACTATCTAATTATAGCCTAATAGCGGTGGTTCTATAAATAAAAATTAAAAAAATAAAACACAAGACATTTAGAACAATTGTGTTTTTGAAAGATAAGCATAGACTTGTCCCCATTTTGTGATATCTATCTAGGAAGACTTTTGTTATTCAAATAGATTTTCCCTTTCACTTGTGCTCCTTTCATGATAGATTGTGTTTTGCAATAATTATGAAGATCACGTAATTTAAACAGCATATATACCATTTAATTATTGTCTATATCAAGGGATCTCCTTTGATCTTCTTATTATCAAGAAAGTCTAAGAGTGTGTTTATTTTTCCCTATGTTCACAAGAGAAACAAGTTTTTTTTTTTTTATATTTAGATCATTTTTCAACATTAATTAGAATTCAAAATAATATATTTTCAGTTTTTTGCATCAATTAAAATGAGTAGGTGGTCAAAAAATGTTTCAGTATTTTGCATAATTAATTTAATTTAAGTCCATGTATTATAGATTGGAGGAAAATAACATTTGTTATTTCAACCGATTATTAATTATTTGCTTCTCTTAAAATTTTTCTTTTTAATGTTTCTTCTGCATTGAATTATGGATCAAATAATAATAATCAAACAATAAGTCTATTGAATAAATGTACAAAAATGAAAGATGTGACACCATATTTTCCAGTTTCAACTGTGTATAAAAGTCAAATTCTAGTGAGTCATGCATTGTACGTATTTCACGTGTTAATGAAGTTTGACTCTCGAGTTTTCAAGTATAATTATTGCTATCCGTACATTATTATTCCTCCTTTTTTTTAATATTTTTTGAAAATATAATGTTAGAAAATTAACTTTTTTCATCTAACATCAGATAATTTTTTAATTTTTTTTGTTTATTTTAGATTTTAAATCTTACATCATAAATTCTAATTTTTCTAAAAAAGAAAAAAATATTAACTAATTAATTAAAATTAATTTTCTATTGAAATTCTCAACAAAAAGTAGCTAGGAAGGAGCCAAGAATTAATACTTAAGAGGCAAAAAACAAGTAGGAACATAATCATTGATGAACATAGGAGTATTATATATAAAACCATAGGGATATCCCCCTAGAGACAAAGACAACATGGTTTCATAAAATTGGTCCCCTCATCAAATCCTCCCACAAAATACGCCAATAAGATTTTATAGTGTAAATCAACCAAGTGAAAGCAATGACACAGAAGAAATTAAGGAGGAAATTCTTGTACATTTGTTAGGCCAAGATATCCATGACAAGTGGCTTATATATGATTTTTCTAAAATTTAGTAAACTTGATTATCAAGATAGAATTTAATTAAGGGGTCAACTTTTTAATTTTTTAAATTATTTTTTATTCTAAATTTATATCCTAAACTTTAAAAAAATGAGAATTAAAAGAATAATTTTACAATAAAAAATAATTAAAATTAGTTCTTATACTTATTTATCGAAATAATATAATATGATTATTATACAGTTGAATTTATAAAATTTATCATGTTTAAAAAGTTATTTAGCATATGTAAATCAAATAGACTTACATACATTTATATAACCTTTGTTATTCAAAATAACCACTTTATTATTATTATTATTATAAGCAGTCTTTATATATTCATAATTTCCTTTTCAAAATTTCTTTTGGCACAATTTCTTTGTTTAAAATTCTCCTTCCAATATTCAATTATTATATGCAAATAAAACTGGTTGATTATTTATTTTTAAATTCACCACCCTCATCAATTAAAGAAAAAGAAGAAAAAAACCTTTTTGTTTATTACTCATGTTAGTACAGGAACAGATGACTAAGGTCAGTGCTTGTGCCTCACGTAACTTATGCGTTGGGGTCAAAGTAACTGACTTAATTACAAGTTAGTCAAACTGTATATGTAGCTATAAGTAGCTTTACTTCCTTGAGATAATATATGAAATTTGTTTACATTAATTGAGTGTAAGTGTGTAACATAAAAAGTTGTTTATCACGGTTATACTTAAAGAATGATAGTAAAAGTTAGACAAAATGTACAGTAACATAAATTAATTATAAATTTCAGTCTCAAGTCTCAACTATCATACATTTTTCTTAGCCTTATTTTTTCACGGTTAAAGAATTGTATATATAGCTATTGATAAAAATATATAAATTTAACATTCATAAAAATTAATATTTAATTAATTATTCTACTATAATAAATTTAATTATTCTAATATAAAAAAAGTAAAAACTCAGGTGCATTTGACTTCACGTGAAGTTGATAGTCAAGAGTCATTAGATAAAAATTTAGTCAAATAAGTCAAATTATCTAACGAATTTCAATTATAAACTTTACGTAAAGTTAACTGCACCTGGATTTTTACTTATAAAAAATATTGTGTGTTTGGAACAAGTTAAACCGAGAGAAAGAGAGAAGATAAGTAAAATATTCCTTAATAATAGTGATAAATTTAGAGAAAGCAACTTTAAAAAGGGAGGAAAATAAAACAAAAGTAATTAAAAAAAATAGAAGGGTACACAAATAAAAGAATAGCGGGCACAAATTAAAAAAAAAGGTATAACAAGAAAGCAGAAAATATCATCAAACAAAAAAGAAAGGAGGTGTACAAAACTCAAAGAAAAGAAAAGAAAGAGTTCAAGAACAAATAAGGAAAGTAATATATATTGATAAAATTGTAAAAGAATAAGAAAAGAAAAGATGAAAAATATTTTATTGATTGTTGATCGATTGATTGAATTAAATTATGAAAGTAAAATTAAATATATATAAAATATTATCTACGAAAGATAAAAATAAAGATAAGATAAGATAAAAAGATAACATAAAAATAATATAAGATAAGATAATAAAGACTAAAATTGTAACTGAATTTATGTATTCTGTTTAAAAAAAATTCTAAAGATGATGAAAAATGGTGTAGAGTTAGGAACCAGAATTTTATTATAAGATATGATGGTTTATCAGTGGCTAAGAGAAGGGAGGGTTGAATCTTAGCCCCTTTTTCGCTTAGTAACAGTTGCTGACCTTTAGAACACATGAGGATATATTTTTGTTTTTTGTCTCGTGCTTAGTCAAGAGACCTTTTTTTGTTTTGTCTCGTGACCAGCCAGGAGATATTTTTCAGTTTTGTCTTCTGTGCAGCAGAATAAGAAATGGAGTAGAAGAGAGAGAAATTTACACCCAGATATATCCTGGTTCAGCTGCAAAGTATAATGCAGCCTACATCCAGTCTCCATCACAACAATGATGAAATTTCACTATAATCATCCTTGATTACAAATACCAATTCTCCCTAAGAACTACCCTTCCTATCGGAGACAAGTCCAGAATCTAATCCCCAATCCTGAACTTGCCTTGGTCACTGCCAAGCTTTCAACTGCTAAGTGCTAACCCAACTTGCAAGGGGATTTCCACAGACACAAAACAGATGTACAAAGAACCTCTAAGGACATCTATGGCTTTTTCTTTTAATTTTGTGCACTCTATCTTTTTTCGTTCTATGACTTTTTCTTACAAACCTCACTGTTTTTCTTTTTCCATGAGACTCAAGACAGACAAAATTAAACAGAAAAATACAAAATGAAGAACATTGAAGGAGAAGAACTTCTATTAGCTTTAGGTAGCTATAGAAATACTGTGCTTTCACTCTTTTCCTTGCTTCAAGCGCTGACTGTTCTCCCTTATTTATAGAAGGGGAAGCCTTCACGGTTGAAACTGTTGAACCAAGCTAAACTTCTTCTTCTTCAACTCAAAACCGGTTCGCCCAGAGAAAGAGGAGAGATAACCGAATGTTAAACCCAACATACAATTACCTCTGTGTATTCCTTTTACACCAAACTTCATCAATTCGGGCCTTCCATCTTGACTTACACTCCAAGAAGGATTCCTAGCCCTTGGTGCACTCTTGATGATGACAGCTTCATCTACTCTAACTTCTGCATCCTCATCACGTAGCTACTGTAGCTACCTCTTGTGGTGGTTGATCAAAAGCAGAGACAAGCCATACCTCCAAGGATCTTCTTCCTTTAACCGAGATCTTCTTCTTCCATTTTTGGTATGAAGAGCTTGAGCTTACTTCACCAAATCTTACCCTTATTTGGTGAAGATCTCAACCACAACATACTTTTTGTTTTCTTTTTCTTGCCATCATTACAATGGTCTTGTTACTTGCTTTTTCTTCTCTACGGTAGATTACCATAACTTCCATGCTTTCTCTGTGAAGTGACCGAATGAAGAAGAGAGATGAGAGAGAAAAGAGAAATTAAAATTGCTTTCAATGAAACTAAGAGAGAGAATGAGACTGAATTAAATTTCCACTTCCTTTGTTTGCTGAGTAATGTGTAGCATCATTAAAGCCATCAAATCACTTTTTTCTTTCTCTTTCATGTTTCTAATGCAAGTTAATTCAAGTTAATTGAATTTGAAATCCATCACAAATTGAGAGTGGGATCCGTTGGAAGCAATCCTTGCTTTCTCTCATTATTGATTTCGGACCAAGCTTTGGTCTTGGTGACAAAGATTTAAATGGGCTAGTAATAATAATTCAATATGGCCCAATTAAGGATAATAATAATTCAGCCACACTTCCTTAAATATTTTTTTGAGCCAATGCTGAATGTAAGATTCAAATTTGGGCTTGCAGCATTTTTTCTTTTCTTTTCGGCCCAATAGCAAAATCTGTACAACAACATTATTTAATTAACATATATGAACCAAAATCAAATTAATAATTCTTGCATTTAATCATATTAATAATGTTTAGTCATCACTAATATTAATTTTGAGTTTTTCAAACTCATCAATCTCCCCATTGATGACAAACATTATTAAAAAAATTGAAATGGGAAGAAATCAAAGATTAGAGTACTCCCTTTGAATACTTGGATTTCTTCCTTTCCAATTGTTACATGACTCCCCCTTAATGTATGCCATTTTACCAAGGGAAGCTTTACCTGTAACTTTTGAAATCAAGCTTAAGGCAGCTATATTATTCAACATATAAAATTCTGTAATGTTGAATGGCTTGATTTATGAGCAGAGTTGAAGATAAGCAAAACTTAATTTGTTATCATAAAATTTTTTGCTCAATCAAAACAAACAAAAAATAAAGCATGCTTGAGTACCTTCAGAGTACTTTTCAACATATATTCAAAACTCAACATACTTTGGATCAATCAAACTGATTCTTGTAAAACAGTTTCTTGCTAAAAAGGATTTGCCAAACAATAATTTATGATCTATGAAATTGTTTCTAATTCAGATCATCATCCAAACTGCATAAAATTTTGCAGGTTATTAAACCAAAAATATCAGAGCTTAAACAAACTTATCACAGCCAAGAACAGATCATGATAAACATAAACCTACAATTATGAAAAAAAATATAAACATAAATGAGAACAAACACAATTAGAGCAACACATGTACAGGGATAATCATAAATCAACTTGATTTCAGCCCCTATTTTTAGTTCTAGCAACTTTTCAAGCCAATTTTTCAATTTTTTAGTTTTCCTCTCCCTTTTGTCATCAAAGGAAAAACCTGCAAAAAAAACTGATAATGATATGCAAAATAGGAAACATAGTGATCAATCATCAGAAAGATTGAATTCCGATCCAGAACCCTCATCCTTTTCAGCAGCTCCAATCTCCTCTTCTAAATTCTGCAGCATCAGTCCTCTCCTTTCTTGGCACTTCGTCCAAGCTTTTTCGTTTTCATAGGCTTGCTTGCAGGCAGCCTTGTAAGATTGCACCATCAGATTGGACATGTTAGAGAACTCAGTGAGAACTTCCCAGATTGATTCTGCCACCTTGGATGGCTCGGCTGGGCGGCTCTCAAGATCACTGTCAGAGGGCATTAACCGTTTCCCTTTGGTGTCTTTCGCAGTACCTGTAACTCCTCCTCCCTTAAGAAATGAAACTTTGTTCTCTACTTCTTCATTAACTAAGTCAACATTGAAGTGTTCAAAGATGCAGGTGAGAAAAATGCCATAGGAAAGGTTTTCCTTTTTGGTACTTCTAACACAGTCTCACATATGCCTTATCATGAGGTATGCAAAGAAAATAGGAGATGAAGTAATAATAGCAAATAGCACAAGGGTATCAGAAACTGTTACTCTATTGTGTGAACCACTCTGTGGAGACAAGATGTGAGTAATGATTCGGTGAAGAAGAGCTCTCTCAAGTCCAAGAGCTTTCTGAGTGAGAGTCGTACCATCCAAAGCAGAGTAGTTTGCACATGTTTGATTCAGAGCAATCTGGAGTGTGACTCCCACTTGTGAGTCCCATTTTTCTGACATGTAGGCTGATGGACCTTCATCAACGTAACCCAGGGTAGCGCTTATAATTTCACTGTTCAGAGTCATGTACACCTTCTTCACATAGGAATGGTAAAACTCTCGAACCAAAGCAGGGTATACTGGTTTCTGGATTTTGAACAAGGGAGTCCACTTCATATTCTCAAAAAGAGTGGTAAAGTCGATTCCTTTGGCAGCCAGAGCATCCAGGTTCACCAAATATAAAGCACATAGATGACGTTTCGTCAACACGTCGTTGTGGAACTCATAGGACGCACAAGAATTGAACCTTCCTGGATCAAAATGAGAATGACTTTTGTTGTATTTGTTCTTGAAGTCCAAGGATTCCAGATTTGGCGGTTCCTTTGTGTTATGTAGCATGTAACCTTTGGTCTTCTGAGAGCTTCAGGCAGATGCATGTGGGGCTGTCTTCTTCGGTGGTGAGGAAGGGGGTGAGGTGTGAGACTCCTCTTCTTCTTCTTCCACGAGTGATTCCTTGTTCTTTCCAATCTTCTTACTTACTGAAGTTTTCTGGGCTATCACTTTCCTGCGCATTGTTTCGGTTTGTTTGGATGGAGGTGAGTGGGATGAAGAAGATGTGGAGTGTATGTGGATGATTTTGGGGCCCAAGATAATTATTGTAAGCGCAGTCTCCCCCTGTCTCATTGCCCGTTCATCATAGCCTGAAATTTGTCTCCTGTTTTTCTACGAGACAAAAACAAACAGAATCAAAAAATTCACAAGTTATCAACAGAACATAATTCTATCATTCCCAAACTACTTCTCAAAGTGCAGATTCTGTCTTCACACAAGGGTTTAGTGAAAACATTCACAAGTTGATCTTCGGATTTTACAAATTGAATATCAATAGTTTCTTTTTGCACATGTTCTCTAATAAAATGATATTTAATTTCAATGTGTTTGGTTCTTGAGTGCAAAACAGGATTTTTTGAAATATTTATGGCATTCA
The DNA here is from genome assembly GCF_000817695.3 of Arachis duranensis. NCBI lineage: Eukaryota > Viridiplantae > Streptophyta > Magnoliopsida > Fabales > Fabaceae > Arachis > Arachis duranensis. The sequence goes on from NC_029775.3 coordinate 111,234,771, forward strand.
TATTGTCACAAAACAAGGGTATACTATTAATTTTTAATTTGTAATCCTCTAATTAAGTTTTTAACCATATTAATTGTGAACAACAAGTGGAGGCAGATATATATTCAACTTCGGCTGTGGATAGAGCTACTGTGGCTTGTTTCTTGCTTGACCACATGTTGAGTGAGCTTCCAAGAAAGCAACACATGCCCGATGTGCTTCTTCTATCCACCCGATCTCCCGCATAATCTACATCACAAAACCCTACTGCACAAAAATCATCAGATTTTGGGTACCATAGACCATAATCACTAGTTCCCTTAATGTATCTAATAATGCATTTAACAGCTGAAATATGGGATTCTTTTGGGTGAGATTGAAATCTTGAACATACACCCACACTTTGAACAATATCCGGTCTAGAAGAGGTAAGATACATAAGTGATCCGATCATTCCTCTATACCTTGTTTCATCCACATCTTTCCCATCATCATCCTTTTCAAGTTTAGTGTTTGGATGCATTGGTGTTCCCATTAGTTTGGAATTTTCTAGGCCAAATTTTTTTATTAATTCTTTAGCATACTTTCCTTGGTGAATGAAAGTGCCACTAGGAGTTTGTTTAATTTGGAGGCCAAGAAAGAAAGTTAGCTCTCCCATTAAACTCATTTCAAACTCACTAGTCATGAGTTTTCCAAACTCTTCGCACAAGGATTCATTGGCCGATCCAAACACAATATCATCCACATACATAAACTTGAACTAGGAGAATATCATCATTAGATACTTTAATAAATAAAGTTGTGTCAGTGGTACCCCTTTGAAAGTGATTTTCCAATAAGAAGACCCTAAACTTTTCATACCAAGCTCTTGGAGCTTGCCTAAGACCATAAAGGGCCTTAGAAAGTTTGAGAACATGATTTGAAAATTCTTTATTTTCAAAACTGGGGGTTATACCAGATACACTTCTCTATCAATAAAGCCATTAAGGAAAGCACATTTGACATCCATTTGAAATATTTTGAAATCCTTATGGGCAGCATAGGCAAGAAGCAACCTAATTGCTTCCATTCTAGCTATCGGAGCAAAAGACTCATCAAAATCTATACCCTCTTCTTGATCATTCCCTTGGGCCACTAATCTAGCCTTGTTACGAACAACTTTTTCATCCTCACCAAGTTTATTTTTAAAAACCCACTTAGTACCCGTTACCTTCTTACCATCCGGGTGAGGTACTAGTGTCCAAACCTCATTTTTATCAAATTGAGCCAGCTCCTCTTGCATGGCTATGACCCAAGAGGGATCTTCAAGGGCTTGCTTCACATTGTTGGACTCTATTTGTAACAAGAGAGCAAAGTTGCTTGGTTTGGTTTGCTTTTTAGATGAGGATCTTGTTGTTACATCTTGTGAGGGATCACCAATGATAAAGTCATAAGGATAACCCCTCATGGACTTCCACTTCCTTGGTTTCCTAAGATGTGATGAGCTTTGATGAGCTTCAGTGGGTTGTTCAGTTCCAGATTCTCGTGCTGGTTTAGGAGACAAAACAGAAATGTCTCCTCCATTCTGACGAGACAAATTTGGGCTGACAGATTCTTCATTCTGAACAGACTTGGAATTTTTTTCATTGGTTTCTTTATTGACAGCATCTTCACAATCTGAATCATTTTCTATCATAGTACTGGAAATTGGATTAGAATCATAAAAAGATACATGTATGGATTCCTCTATGGTTCTATGTTCTTTGAGGTAAATTCTATAAGCTTTGCTAGTGGTGGAGTATCCAATAAACATTCCCTCATAAAATTTTGGATCAAATTTACCAAGATTTTTTTTGTTGTTAAGTACAAAGCATTTACATCCAAAAACATAAAAATACTTAAGATTAGGAGGAGTTCCTTTCCACAGCTCATAAGGAGTTCTTTTCAACCCTTTTCTAATGATGGTCCTATTCAAAATATAACAAATTGTATTTATAGTTTCAACCTATAAAAATTTTGGAATCTCATTTTCACATAACATATCCCTAATCATTTCTTGAAGACTTCTATTCCTTTTTTCAACAACCCCATTTTGTTGAGGGGTTCTAGGGCATGAAAAATTATGAGCAATTCCATAGTCATCACAGAATTTTTTAAAATCTTGGTTTTCAAATTCCTTTCCGTGATCACTTCTCAAATGGACAACTTTTAAATCTTTTTCATTTTGAATTCTTTTGCATAGGGTTGAGAAAGCATGAAAAACATAATTTTTATGAGCAAGAAAAAGTACCCAACCGAATCTAGAGTAATCATCCACTACCACTAAACTATAGTGTTTACCTCCTAAACTTTGAGTTCTTGTTGGTTCAAAAAGATCAATGTGTAACATCTCTAATGGCCTCTTGGTTGAAATTCCATCTTTTGTTTTAAAAGAGGATTTTACTTGTTTGCCTAATTGGCAAGCATTACAAGTAAGATCCTTATCAAATTTAATATTTGGAATTCTTCTAACCAAGTTTTTCTTAACTAGCTTAGAAATTTGGTACATGCTAGCATGACCCAATTTCTTATGCTATAGCCATTTTTCAGATTCAATAGAGGTGAAACATGTCACCTTTTGATCTTTCAAGTCCTCAAGAGTTAATCCATACACATTATTGCACCTTTTAGCCTTAAACAAAATATCCCCAGATTTTTCACAAACAACTAAGCACACAAACTTTCTAAAAACAACCTCATATCCAAGATCACATAATTAACTAACACTTAGTAAATTATGTTTCAAACCATCAACAAGAAGAACATCATTTATAAAAGATGAGAAACTTTTACCAACTTTTTCAATGGCCACTATTTTTTCTTTACCATCATCACCGAAAGTGACAAACTCTCCATCATACTCATCAAGCTTTATGAAGAAGGTTGCCTTTCTGGTCATATGCCTAGAGCATCCGCTGTCCATATACCACATATTGTCCTTTCGCTTGGATGCTAGGCATACCTGTTCAATGTGATCTGCCATGAGACATGGTTCCGACTTGGTCTCTGATTCTTCATCATCGTCTGAGTCATTTTCCAAGTCCTCCCATGAAGCCATCAGTCCCCTTTTCTTTCCTTTCTTTGGCTTCTCCTCCTTCTTCAACTTAGGGCAGTCAGATTTAAAATGCCCAGTTTTTTTGCAGTTGTAACATGTCAGCTTGCTGAAATCTTTCTTTTGTTTTCTTGAACTGTTTCCCTTGCCTCTTTCCTTGAGCTTCACCATCTTCCTGAATTTCTTTGGCAAACAACACAAATTCATTTTCAGAAGAGTTATCACTGGATTCATCATCCAGGGGGTTAGTCACAGATGAAAAAGTAATTCCTTTCTTTTTTTAGTCTTTTTTCAAATAAGTGTTTTCAAAAGCAAGTAAATTTTCTCTCAAGTCATCATATGTCATGGAATCTAGACTATTACTCTCTTATATGATTAATGCTTTAGTTTTTTACTCTTTTGTAAGACATCTCAAAACTCTCCTCACAAGCACAGAATCAGGATACGTAATTTTCATAGCATCCAAGCCAATAATGATGATGTTGAATCTTTCAAACATTTCATCTATTAATTCTGCTTCCTTCATTGAGAACATTTCATATACTTTGTTTAGCATGTCTATCCTGGTCTTCTTCACTAGAGTGGTTCCTACATGAGTGATTTGAAGTTTGTCCCTGATTCTTTTTGCCGTTGTGCATCGTGATACCCGTCGGTATTCCTCGAAACTGATAACACAGTTGAGCAAGTTGACAGCCTTGGCATTGAGTTCCACCTTCTTTTTGTCTTCTTCGGTCCAGCTAGCTTCGGGTTTAAGAGAGACTACTCCTTCAGCACTTGTGGTGGTTGGAAATTGAGGACCCTCCAGGATAATCTTCCAGAGTCTGTGGTCCACTGCTTACACAAAAATCTTCATTCTCTCCTTCCAATAAGTATAGTTTTTTCCATTGAAAAGAGGAGGTCTGTTGCTTGACTGTCCTTCTGTCAGGTTGTAGGACACCAGATTTAAGTCACTGTTTTCTGTCATCTGGATCTTTTCTCCAAGCTGCAAAGCTTGATCTCTTTGAGACCAAGCTCTGATACCAATTGATAGTTTATCAATGGCTAAGAGAAGGGGGGTTGAATCTTAGCCCCTTTTTCACTTAGTAACATTTGTTGGCCTTTAGAACACTTGAGGAGATATTTTTATTTTTTGTCTTGTGCTTAGTCAAAAGACCTTTTTTGTTTTGTCTCGTGACCAGCCAGGAGATATTTTTCAGTTTTGTCTCCTGTGTAGCAGAATAAGAAATGGAGTAGAAGAGAGAGAAATTTACACCCAGATATATCCTGGTTCAGCTGCAAAGTATAATGCAGCCTACATCCAGTCTCCATCACAACAATGATGAAATTTCACTATAATCATCCTTGATTACAAACACCAATTCTCCCTAGGAACTACCCTTCCTATCCGAGACAAGTTTAGAATCTAATCCCCAATCCTGAACTTGACTTGGTCACTACCAAGCTTTCAACTTCTAAGTGCTAACCCAACTTGCAAGGGGATTCCCACAGAATCATGAAACACAACACAGATGTACAAAGGACCTCTAAGGACATCTATGGCTTTTTCTTTTAATTCTATGCACTCTGCCTTTTTCCGCTCTATGGCTTTTTCTTACAAACCTCACTGTTTGCCTTTTTTCATGAGACTCAAGACAGAAAAAATTAAACAGAAAAATACAAAATAAAGAACATTGAAGGAGAAGAACTTCTGTTAGCTTTAGGTAGCTATAGAAATACTGTGCTTTCACTCTTTTTCTTACTTCAAGTCCTGGCTGTTCTCTCTTATTTATAGAAGGTGAAGCCTCTACGGTTGAAACTGTTGAACCAAGCTAAACTTCTTCTTCTTCAACTCAAAACCGGTTCGGCCATAGAGAGAGGAGAGATAACCGAATGTTAAACCCAATATGTAATTACCTCTGTGTCTTCCTTTTACACCAAACTTCATCAATCCGGGCCTTCCATCTTGACTTGCACTCCAAGAAGGATTCCTAGCCCTTGATACACTCTTGATGATGACAGCTTCATCTGCTCTAACTTCTGCATCCTCCATCACGTAGCTACTGTAGCTACCTCCTGTGGTGGTTGATCAAAAGCAGAGACAAGCCATACCTCCAATGATCTTCTTTCTCTGACCGAGATCTTCTTTTTCTATTTTTGGTATGGAAAGCTTGAGCTTACTTCACCAAATCTTACCCTTATTTGGTAAAGATCTCAGCCACAACATACTTTTTGTTTTCTTTTTCTTGCCCATCATTACAATGGTCTTGTTACTTGCTTCTTCTTCTTTACGGTAGCTTGCCATAGCTTCCATGCTTTCTCTGTGAAGTGACCGAATGAAGATGAAAGATGAGAGAGAAAAAAGATTAAAATTGCTTTCAATGAAACTATGAGAGTGAATTAAATTTTCACTTCCTTTGTTTGCTGACGTGTAGCATCATTAAAGTCATCAAATCACTTTTCTCTTTCTCTTTCATGTTTCCAATGCAAGTTAATTCAAGTTAATTGAATTTGAAATCCAACACAAATTGAGAGTGGGATCCGTTGGAAGCAATCCTTGCTTTCTCTCATTATTGGTTTTGGACCAAGCTTTGGTCTTGGTGGCAAAGATTTAAATGGGCTAGTAATAATAATTCAATCTGGCCCAATTAAGGATAATAATAATTCAGCCACACTTCCTTAAATATTTTTTTGAGCCAATGCTGAATGTAAGATTCACATTTAGCCTTGTAGCATTTTTTCTTTTTTTTTTCGGCCCAATAGCAAAATTTGCACAACAAAATTATTTAATTAACATATATGAACCAAAATCAAATTAATAATTGTTGCAATTCATCATATTAATAATATTTAGTCATCACTAATATTAATTTTGAGTTTTTCAAACTCATAAAATATATTAAATTTTATCTTTTGAAGAGTTTGATAATAGGATTTATTGGTGGTCTTGTTTTAATGTCTTGTTTTATTTTTTTCTTTTAGGTATTTTGGACATTTGAGTTTTGTTTTGTTTGGCTATATGGATGTTGTATTATTTCACTTTGTGAGATTGAGTGTTTTATTTTGTTGGCTCAATTTATTTTGTTTTGTTGAGCTCTAGAATTTCGTTCTTCAGTTTATAATTGAGTATTTTAATTAAATATCGAAAATAAAAAGTAGAATGTTTACAGAGATCATATATATTTTAACTTTTATGTCTCGACTAAAAATAAAAATTTCTCTATAACAATAACACGAATTTAGTTTAATGTCATAAAATTATTTATTTCAAAAGCTTAAGTTGATAGGAGGTAACATGAGTGGTTGTATCTCTAATACTCCTCAAGTAAGAGCCTCTTTTTTAGGTTTGCTTGATTTTTGCAAAGATCTTTTTTATTTGTCTTATGCTATTTTTTTGGAGCTACCATGGATCAAACTCTTGATATTTCGGACATAAAGCTCTGATACCATGTTATGAAATTAATCATCCCGAAAGCTTAAACTAATAGTAAAATACAACATAAATTATTATATTTCTAGAATTTAAAATGGTAGAAAATGTAAAAAGTTGCATGCCCACTATACATTACGTAAATATTTTTGCTAACATTATAATTATGAGTAAATGGTTAAATTGATCCCTGAAAAATCACATATTTTTTAAATTGGTTCCCAAAAGATTAAATTAATCAAAATTATTCTCAAAAAAATTAAAATTAATCATGTTAGTTCTTCCTCCATCTATTCTATCACTAACAACGTTAATATTTGTTGAGATAGCATGTTAGCTTAACATGTGAACATTACACACGGCTAATCAATAGTTACTAACAAGATATATTAAGAAAATTATGTCAAATTAGTCCCAATGAACATAAACACTAATCACTTCTTCTTCATAAATGTCATTCTTGTTGTAACAACAAATTAGTTTTTGAGAGGTCAAATTATTATTGATCTACAGCAAGATGGGTAGCAAAATTGGAAGAAACACCAATTAAATCATATACTCCTCCTTTATACATAAAAAAAACACCAATTTTCTCGACCAATTTATTAATGAGAGCACACTCCTTCAAAGTATCATATATTTTCTCCATATTATCATTTTTCATACATACGAGAGAGCAATTACTCAATTATCAAACATATAAACAAAGCTAATTAAATCAGGTCTCCAATTATTAGTTTACCGCACCAAAATAACCTTATACAAGGGAGAGCGGAAATCAAAACACAGGCTACAAAAAAAATTAGGAAAAACCTTACTTTAGGCCTTGGTGTTCCGGCATTTAAAAGTGTTGGGGAAGCATCTTTGAGACATCATATGGTAAGTTCTAACAGTGGATTCTATATTTTTTTTTTTGGAAAAAAAGAGCTCAACACTCTAGTGGAACAAGTACAGATAGACAAGAGACATAAATTACAAACAATTCTTATGTCATTTCCAGCATAGCTATCGACAACATAAATTATTTATCACACCACTCTGTAGCACATGTAAATGCTTGATCCACACAATCTGCAATTCCTATTGTCTTACTCTGAAATATAACTTCATTCCGTCTTAGCCAAATAATTCATATTACTGAGAAGAATCCAACTATCCAATACTTGCGTTGCTCTTTTTTTACTGGCATATATCTCCAACTCTCGAAGTGATCTTTCAAATTACCAGGAGCAGTCCACTTCTATCCAAACGATGAGATCCATACACACCACACCTGCAAAGAGAACTTGGAAGTAATAAATAAGTGTTGTATATTTTGAACATCCTTCTTACACAACACGCACAAATTATTATTCTGTTGTAGTATTCCTAGTCTGCTTAGTCGATCCTTTGTGTTGACCCTCCCTACCATACAAACTACACGAACAACTCGATTCGATGTGGAACTAATCCTTTCCAAAGTTTCTTTGTGAAACCATAGCTCAGAAGCTCCTCATCCAAGGTCTCTTCCTGCAAAAAGTGGATTCTATATTATCCTTATAAATTCCAACGTTTTGGCGAGACCAATGTTCTCGCGAAGCTATTACTTTCAACTTTTAAACAATGTCGTTGTCGGACTACACTATAAGTTGTCGTACAACGCTGCTTTTACTTCTTTGCGGATATAAAAATAAAGGCAAAGATCGAAAAATAGAGATTTTTTTATGAGGGAAAGAAGAATGAAATGAAATGCATGTGAGAAATTGAAGAACCGTAAATACTTGAGAGAAAACGATGCCGTTTAACTACTGACGTGCCACTTCAGCAAATGTTAATGCAGTTAGTGACTGAATGAACAAAAGGACTAACATAATTAATTTTAAATTTTTCGAAAACGATATTAATTAATTTAATCTTTTGGTGACCAATTTAAAGAATACATGATCTTTTAAGGATCAATTTAACCATTTACTCATAAAATTATTATCAACAAAAGTGTGATGATTTTTTGTAAACAGTTATAAAAGAAAATTTCGTTGTAAATAATTATATACTTTTATATATATAATAATATAAAAAGCAGTTTTTAATTTTGAACAATAAAGATTATATCGATGGGCAGACCTACCCCAGATTTTCCTATGGCCATGGGCAAGATTGATGATTTTCTCAAAATATATTTACTACTATTCACTTAAATTTTTAAAAAAAATAATTTTATTACATGATATTAAATTTTTTTTCAAAAAAATTATATTTCAAATATATAATATGTTTCTATACAGGACAAATTTTTAGAATTAATATATTTTGTGTCATGTCTTAGTATCCGAATCGGTATGTGATAGGTTTCAGTTTCACACACAGACAGAGTCCAATAGCATGTGTTGGAACATAATTTTGGTAATTTAGTATTCAAACTCAAGAAACCCATGTTCTAAAATTTCGCTGAGCATGCAGTATAACATTCAAAGTTGAACGAAATTATTAATTTGCTAGAGAAGTTAAAAACCAACTGTGCAAATCGCTTTGGCAACGTGAAAAACTAGCGCATATCTTGTTGTTATTAGTTACCATTGACCCACCATTGAAGATATCAAATGAAATTTGCTCAAATAATTGATTAAAAAAAAAAGATTGAGTGACAAACGCGATAAAAAATGGTCAATCAAATTCCAAAAGCAGACTTTTGTGGACTTAGTTTCTTAAATCCACGTAGATTACAGCTTGTAATAAGCTTATTCAGAGTCTTCTTTTCTTATGCATATCATGAATCATTTATATATCTAACATGTATTAGAAGTTTCACATTATTACTTGAGCATATGATCTAATATTTGGCAAGTTTCATTTTTTGACTTAATTTTTAGGTTGAAGCTAAGTTCACTCAAGTTGAATATACTATTAGTCTATTAGAACACATTAAAAATAAATTAAATTATATATATTTATATATAAATATATAATAACAGATTTTGATAACTAATTTTAACGTATAGATAATATATTTTATTTTTCTATTTGTCACTTAATTTGATCACCCACATATATGTAATATTGTAAGCTTTATGTCCAGATATTCAGTCCTAAACTTTATGTGTAAATTGGAGTGAGACTTGAATTCGCAACTTCTTAAATAATTATAGAGAGATTATATCATTTGAACTATAACTCCTTGACAGGAAGAATATGATTCTAATTGTGGTAATTGTGGTATTAAAAGTGATTTATATCTATTAAATCCAATATTAATTTGTTTGTTTTTCTTTTGGGTCATGATTTCTCTTTTGGTTAAACTGTTTATTTGTCTTTTTTTTTGGTGACTAAACTATTAGTTTATTTGTCTTTAATCCAACATCTTTTTGATCTTTTGGACTTTAATCCAATATCTGTTGATTGCTCGTTTTCAATGGTTTTGAGCCAGAAGAGTAGGGAGTAGAAACAATCAATCATTAACGGAAGGAAAGAGTAGTCCAGGGAAAAAAAACAAAAAAAAAAAACACTTATATGCAATTAGCCATAAAAGTAAATTCCATAGGTGCTGTTATTTCTAATTAACCTGAATCACGTAACCATTAATTAATTTGTTGAGCGATTATTTGATATATTAAAATTCATAGTTATCCTAAAACTCAATTGTAAATTTTTGAAAAAAAAAAAAAAACCAAATCATTTTCCTCTTCCTTTCTACTCAATTGTTGTCTCTACTACTACTCCAAACTAAATTACCACCACAAAGTGAGATTTAAATTTCAAACACTCGTTTAAACAAACGAATGACTCGATCAACTCAAAATTTTTTTTATATGATTTAAAATCACTATTGTTTTTCATTTTTTTTTTTCGGTCAGGAAAACCACCATCGTTACTACCACATAAATCCCAAGCTACCTTACTGATACGGTCCAGAATTCTATTGGGCCTAGATACCCTATCAGTCAAACTCACTTACTTAGCTCAGTGGCACTTCACCCCTTTTTTACCACTAAGATCTAAAATTTAAACTCTAAAGGATGCATTTGTAAAAAAAATATGATAAATATGTGAAGAGTGTGTAGCTATGTTGTATACTTAAGATTGGAAGTTATCTAATTTTTTAGGGTATCTAAAATTGAGAGTTGTCCAATCTACTGACAAAAAAAAAAAAAACTAAATAAGATATTGCAGGCAAAGCTTTATTCTCATAGTCATTATGTATGCCTTGTAATAAATGCATTTTAGTTTAAAATTTTGTTAGAGCAAGTAGTGGATAAAATATTTATATTATATGTGTGAATGTGGTATGAGTGAATTTGTAATATCAAGAATTATAAATTATTCAATTTATTTGCCAAAAAAATACCGTAAAAAAATAAAAAAATATTTAGATAAGATCATATCTTGTCCAATTTGCCAACAAATGTTTAACAAATTCTTCTCAAATCTATATAGATACATTATAAATATAAGATGAATATTCATCTTAAAATATGTTATTTATTCCTAATTTTTATACTTTTCGAATAATTACTAACTTGATCAAAGTCTCCAATAAATACTATTTTTATCTTATTTGTAAATTGTAAAAGAAGTTTCAACTTCGCTTGACTCAAGTAGTTATTACAGTTGAATACCTGCTAAATTATCATTATCATTAAAATAAAATAGCATAGCATGTCACTATTTACAAGTTTTTTATTTTAATATAAAAGAGTAATAGAGTTTTACTTTAATATTCTAGAAATGCTGTTCTATGTAAGCACAATAAATAAATCATGTATTGTACTGACAATATTCACAATATACAATCTGTGTATTGTAATTTAATATTAAAATAATATAATACATCGTCTGTATATTGTCTTTATAAATTAAAAAAATTAATTTGACAATTCATATTCTGTAAATTTTATAGCCCTCAAAATTTTGTAAAATATTATAACTTCTAATATTAAAAGATTATACCAATTCTTATCCAATATCCAAAAAAAATTAACCACTATTCGCACCATCCAAACTTCAAGTTCAACACAATTAGTTGAGGAAAAAAGAAATATAAATAAGCAACAAAGAGGATAGAGAAGGATAACGTACTTGAATATGTGTATTGGAAAGAGAACGGATAATTGTAAGGATGAAAGAGAAAGAGTTAATGTAAAAAATGATATCATTTTAATTTGTCACTATCAGTTTATTAATGAAAAAAAATACAAACGTAATTAAGGTTAAAAATTTTGATGGACTACTTTGATAAAATAAAAAATTTTAAAAGACTAATTTAGTTAATGAATAAAATTTGAAAATTTATTTCCCTAAGTACTAAATACTTTTCGAAAAGGAAAATAAAAAAGAACAGATCAAGGAACACAAAATTATTGAAAAATTTATGTTCACTGGTTTGATTCTATTGAAAATTTTATAGTCCAATAATAATTTAAGAATGGCAAGGGAAGAAAACATGAATTAAAGTAATAGATTGAGACACATGGCATTAATTGCTCTCAGCTCATGTGGTGGGACTCATTGCTAATCTTACTAGTATGACACATTCCTCCCCACTACATGAAGTGCTCTTCCTCTTTTTCTTTTTCTTTTTTTTTTTTAAATATTCCTAGAACATCACTATTTTAATAATTTTAACTATTAATTATAATTAATATATATTATATTTTTTTATAGTTAAAATTTACTAAAATTATTAGAGCACTAATGTTTTAAGAACATTTGAGATTCTTCCTTATCTTATTCTGAATTAGGAGGTATCTTTCAATGCATGACCTTTGACTTCACCAAATTAAAACCATCTCAAATAGGATTTGATTAGTTACACTCCCACTTTTTCTTGGTTATCCCATCCATTAGTGTATCTATCTTATGAATCTGAACATAGCATGTTTCTACTTTCTACTAGCATAGGTGTCTGTCACTTGCATGTTCCACACTTACCTTCTTCTGCCAAACCCATTATAGCCACTATTATTGAAAGAGAAAAGGAATTTCTATTTAAATAATGTTTTTTTACTCAATTTATTCGGTACACTCATCTAATACACCAATGTTTATATACAAATAAATAATAATTAATTTTAGTGTTTGATTTAATAAAAATATTTTTGTTTTGCTATTATATTGTGCATGTGGGTTGATTCCCAAATGTGGCATACACAATTGTCAATTGAGTCGCACATTAATTAATATGTGAATGGTCTTTAATTTGATGACTTGGCACACACATGTATCAAACTTCTTAACATGCAAGTGATGAATTGAAAATATTTGTTAATTAATATGGTTTAATTTCAAGCATTGTGGAAGTTATGTACCAACCACATTCGAACCCATGCATGCTACTCATATGGTTTTCCCCACCACCTTAAATATATCCTCCATATATCCACTTGATTGCAAAATCAAATAATAAGTGCTTCATATATATATATAGAAAACAGAAACAGGAAAGTCAGCAAGCATTACTAGCTCTATATATTGTGGAGTGTCACAATTCACACGACCCACTAGTACGATATTGTTTGCTTTATCACATAAGGTCTCACGGTTTTATCTTTTACGATAGGAATGATAGTCAAAATCTTTACACTCACTCGTGAAAATGCATCATACTAAAAAAAGATATTCACACCCTTATAAGACATATTTCGTTTCTCTCCCCAACCAATATGGGACCTTACATAAAATCTATAACTTCTAAAATTATTATTGTTCTAGCTACTTCTCCATGTGCAATAAACTCTTATCAATTCTTCTGTAATGGTCTATTTAAAGCAAGCACCTCGCCACATCATTAATTACTAACTAGCGATGATTTCGTTTTCGAATCACTACGATTAAGAATTTCGAGTTCTAATTTTCGTAGTTTGACTTATTATTTTACCTATTATAGTTAGATCAGAGATAATCATGTTACTAGTATCATTTATATTAGTAGCTCATTTATTTTTTCTAGGAATATAATTACTGTGATCTAATACATTTAATTTTAATAATTATCTTTTTAAAATATATTTTATTAATTTACGAAGATGAAAAATCACCTCAAAATTCGAGTCTCTGTAACGTTGCAACCTCCTGCTTGCTTCCATTATTGACGCTTGATCTTCAGAGTCACTTTTACCTCCTTTATATTTAAGCACAAAATGCTGAAAACAAAGAACAAGAGATAAAATTTGAAGCTCAACAGTCGGTTAGTGTTTTTAGGCTCGGCTATTTAATTCTAAAACTTCAAGAAAGATTTTAAACTGATTAAAATGTTCGTTTCTTCCTCTCTTCACAATCGTACTGAGTTTGTCAAAGAAGGAAAGTGAGCTAGACATCGTCGACAAAAAGAAATCAGTTTTTGTGAGCTAATATCAAAAGGTAAAATTTAGTAAATTAAATATGAATCAGCGGTATTTTGTTGCTTGATTGCTGATTGAAATTTTTTAAATACATAAAATCGTATTTACTTGATATTTTACTATTTTCTAAAAATACAAAAGAATACGGACGCCGGACTTAACACCAGGAGAGCCGGACTTAACGCCGGACTTAACACCTATGTTTTGGGCGCAGAGTCTCGTGTTTGTTTGTATGTACTACGCAATAGACCCTATACACACCCAATAGATAACCCTGATTTTGATCCGGATTAGCCATACAATTTTCCTCTTTCTTGGGTACATCTTGACGGCCACAGTTATCTGTTTCTTGGTCCACTGATTCATGCTTAGCATCTACATCAGGCGACACCTGAGCTTGACGCAGGCGAATGATACCTTCTAAATATACCTCCAAATGTTGTCATACCTCCGATACCTGTGGCACCACCATCACCAGCCGAGCAACTTCAGGCACAGTTTGGCCCACTAGGTGAAGCCTTAGCTCCTCCATACGCCAATGAGCCTGTATTGGGTGGCGGGAGTAGCAGTTCATCTGGTGGAGTGTCTGTTCTAGAGGAAATCAGAATCAGAAATACAAATTATAATTAACCTAACTCACAGAAATTATAACAAATGTTTCAAGATCAAAGTAAATAATGAAAATTTCAGAGTTCACAGAACTGACTTACCCGATGAAAGAGCAGCTAATGATAAAGACCAGCAAAGACTAGCAAAGACCAGCAAAGACGCAAAGAGCAGAGACTCCGACGCAAAGACCAGCGAAAATGCAAAGACGCGACGATAAAAAGACGCTCCGACGAGAAGACACAAAGATGGAGACGATAGCGAACACTGGAAGACGGGCGATGGTGAGGACTAAAGAACGCACTCCCTATTGCGATGAGCAGTGACAGTGACGTCGAGAATCCGTGAGAGGTGGCGGAGAAGAACTGAGGGGGTGAGGGATGGAGGGGGTAGGAGGTGGCGGTGGTGGTGAATGGTGAGACCTGTGTGGCTATGTTTGTGAAAGGAGAGGGTTTAAGAGTTTGAGGATATATAGCTAGGTTAATAAGGTCATATATATATAGGAGTATTTTAGTCTTTTTACATATACGGGGTTCAACGGGTTTTCATGGGGTAGAGACCTTTACTCATTTTCTGTCCTGTTTATTATACCACGCGTTTTCACAGGTACAAAATTGTTTTTATACTTGTTTTTCGACGGGTAAATTTCTGCGAATACCTGTTTTGCCGGGATTTTTGCCATCCCTAAGCGTGGGCACCAATTAGGTGGCTTTTTGTATGTGCCAAAGTCTGGGGATGTCATATGTTCATATATGTATATATTTATCTTATAAGATGTATATTGACAGGATCTTTGAGCGCTATACTATGTATGAAGATATGTGAATATTTCTGTTCATATTTATGTTTGTGATGTTATTTACTTTTGTACGCTCACAATGATAAATCGTTCAACGTTTTTTAAAAAAATTTACCCATAAAATGACGTGTTAATAAGGAATCAGACTTATATAATAAATATTAGTTAATAAATAGTAAGGTAAGTGAATAGCACCTAATTTTTTTTATGATCAAGACATATTAAGAGTTGAATTGTTATATTTTTCGTTTCTAATTCTACACCGATGTGCTACAATATAATAGAATAACTTTTTTTTACTCCAAATAAATTTGATCACTTTTCAAATTTACAAAACATTCCATGAATATCTCATTTTTTCCAAAATATTTTTTTTTCATATCAAATCCTGCATCACATAAGGTAAAATATCTTTAAAAAGAACCAAAACATTATAAAATAAACCTATTGCACTAAAAAAAAGAAATTAACCACTAAAAGTAATTGTCGTACTAGAAACCTCCCTTTAATCCTATTAGATGGGCTAACTAGTGTAATTTTCATAATTCAAAGTTTGCATATTCATGATGATGTAATGCTTCATACTTGTCTAGGTGATGTTGAAATTAAACTCACATTATTACTATATAATAATTTTGATTACAGACTAACAAATAGATTGTATTTAAAGTGTTTACCCAAATAAACAAACAAACAAATTGTTGCTAAACTATGTTAGCTCACGGTACAAGACACATGTATGTAGCAAGACAAAGTAGAAACCTTCTTAATCGTATTCTAGTGTAGATGCGGTTTCGGGTTCGCCGACCAGTAGTTGCCACATGCATAAATGATACATCATCATGATGCATGCACTCATGTCATCACTCTTATTAACATGGACCCCACACGCTTCTGTATTTTTTTTTACATTGAATTAATTTCCAAACTTTTGTTTTAGTCATCTTTAACTAATTATTAATTCTTAATATTTAGATTATCAAATTATGAGATAAATCGACGGTTCAGAGTCTGAGGTTTGAACTTTGAAGTGTAGACTAAATTATTTATTTTTATAAATTTTTTTTGAAAATTAGAATTCTTAATTAAAAGACTTTTTTGATACAAATAATTATAAATTAAATGTGTGTTGTCCAATGTAAATGAATGCGGAATGCCTGGCGCCATCTTATGGTAGTGTACACCGAAGCCACAATGGAACCCCGATCACACACCGTTAATGAGATTAACCGTTAAAGCATTGGTTACCGTTTGATCTGGGACCATAGGATTCGGATGCTGCGTGGGCGTGGGAACCGTTGTGAGATCTGATATCTTTCTCTTTTCGCTCCCGAAAGCGAGATGGTGGGCCCCGCCAAAGCAAGGATGTCACGTGATTACCACGTTTTCTGACTTGTGCGGCCAAACTTCGTACATGTCAATATGAAGATAATATTCAATTTAGGGCCGTTTAAAAATTTTAAAAATTATTTTTTTTAGTTTTTTATTTATAAAAAATAAATAATATTAATATTTGGTATAATTTTTAAAATTAAATTGTAATTTTTTAAGAATTTATTTAATAGTTTATAAAAAAGTTAAAAAAATAATTTTTTTATAATACTAATATTTTTTATCATATTTTTATAAAATAAATATTTTTAGAACTAAAAATTCAAATACAAAATAACTTATTTATTGTTGTAAAATAACTAAATAAATAAATAAGGAAGAGGTAACAAACATAAAGTAAAGAAATATAATTAGATAACAATATTAACCACAATTATTATCTCAATATAAAAGATATGATACTTATATATTTATATATACGTATTAACGTATGAAAGAAAGAAAGAGAGGAAGAATTTTGTATATAGACAATATAAATAAAGAGAGAATTCTTATTGATTGTAGTGTGTGTAATTAAGGCTTAACTTCCTATTTATACATGTACAAGAGTCCTCTTTTTCCTCTTTCATTAAATGTACTTTTCCTGGTAATATGGCACTTCACTATAAGAAAGTTAAGCCATCCAAATCATAGGTGGTCAATGGTCATCCACTTCACACTTATCACAATACTCCCCATTGGATGACCATTAAATTAAATTAAAATTCATATACAAATTTAAAGATTAAATTAAATATTATCTTTAATAAAATAAAAATTTACATACAATTATATTTAAAATTATTAATTAAAATTATTAAATAATTTAATATCATTAATTAAATTATTATCTAATTTTTTTAATTATTAATTTCACATTAAAATTAGTGCATGTGAATCTTTACCACATATTCAATTCTTGGTTAATTTTTTTTTTCAAATTTGATTACTAATAAGTTCAGTATATATTGTCGCATGTAGACTAGGATATGGCTAGAAAGACGATGAGTTATACAAATCTGGTTTAGTCAAATTCCAAGTTCGGATAACTACTATGCATTTCCATATAAAAATGTTTTGCATATAAATAATTATATTTATTTACTTTTTAAAATTAGAAAAATAACAAGTAGCTAAATATCCGCATCCGATCTTAAAATTACGGATAGAATTTGATCCGTATTTTTTAAGGATTGGATCGCAAATATCTACATCCGCATACGGCATATCTGATTCGTAGATCCGCAAAAGAATTGAGTAAAACATATTTTAGGAATAAATAAGTTTAAAAGTGTAAAAACAATATTTTTATTAAATTTTTTATATAGAAATATAATTAAAAAGATAAGATTCAATTATGTGGATATATCCGATATCCGATTCGATCTGTACATTTGTGAATTAGTTCCAATACTAAAACATGCGGAGGATCCGCGTACACTTCTAGTAACAGGGTTATGAAAAATAACTTTAATATATTCGGTTCTCATTTATTATTGTCAAATTATGATGACATAATTAAGATTAGATTTACTATTACTAATATTTTATATCACTAGCTAATTTTAT
>NC_029775.3:111252985-111253410 GCF_000817695.3 Arachis duranensis
GTGCTTTTTATATTTATAATTATACTACTAAGCACATGAAACGCATAAATTAGTTAATAATATGAACATACTAAGATTCTATTACTAAAATAACATCATATATTTCCATTTTGGTAATTTTATCATTCAATTTTTTTATACAATTCAAAAAATTAAAGTATACTTTATTAAACTATTTTTTTAGTCAAATTGTCCAAAATTAATTGTTCTCACGAGCAGTGAAAATAACTCAGACAACCTATATATAAGAGCCTTACAGTTTAACTTGTATTCAGAGTAATCTAACCTGATTCACCACAAAATTAGTTCAAGCTGATTTAAAAATAAAAAATATAAATTTATTTATAAGTTATACCCAAATTCACAAAATTAGTTTAACTGACCTATCAAGTTTGTCTGAATATACTAAAATATAAATAAGTATA
>NC_029775.3:111253512-111254623 GCF_000817695.3 Arachis duranensis
GTTGTAAATATTAAATTTGGTATATTGCATATAAATAATTTTTTTTAATGAAGAACTGCTCTTAAAAAAATAATTTTTTAAAAAATAAGCATTTTTAACAAACTTTAAATTAAGATAGATTTAATTATAATTTTTTATTTTGTTATCTAATAATTTTGTATTTTTTGCTGTTTTATTTTGTTGTGTTGAGCTTTTTATTTAAAAAAAATTAATTTTAATACTTGAAAAAAAATAATCAATTAACTACATCACATACTTAATTTATTAAAAGTAAAGTCTAACCTATCCTAACTCCTGACTTATATGATTTCTAATTCTTCTTTAGTCAATTTTATAAAAGGTAATTATAAAAATAACTATTAAAATAAACTTAATCTAATTTTTTCCCCAAACATGCTCTTAATGTATCATTCAAATAAATAAATAAATATTTGACTTCTTAAATATTTTCCATAAAAGTAATTAAAAATACTAGAAATATGTTGAAAAATAAAATTCTTGTTTGCACATTTGGAAGAATTTTTAAAAAATAAAAAATTCAAAAGATGTTCACTTTTCCGAAATCACAATTTCCATTCTCCACCACCACAAAAACTGCCTCGTATGGTGTAATACAAATCCATCCAGCACCAACCATACATGGCATTAATTAAATTATTATTTATAATTATTTTATGCATCTTTTTCTGTCGGCATTACTCCTCAAAGAGCTAACCCCCTCATAAAGTGCGTGTGGACTTTTTCTCACTCTCCATAAAATCTGTACCCCTTTGACATTTTCATAAGTCAACCCCGCCAAATCACCAAACACTCTCTTCCAATGTCGTGTGAACATCACAAGGGTAACAGAACAAAAATAAAATAAAGAAAACAAGCCCCACAAACAAAACAAAGCGATAAGCATAGAGATGCCAAAAATGCCAACCACTATCACAAAATTATTATAAAAAAGCCACTTTACTTTTTTTTTTCTTTCTTAGCATATGTTAAGAGGTTTTTATACAAGAGAATATGACTCTCATTTTATCATTAAAAGCGTTAATCTTATTCTATAATATTTAAGACACAAAAATTTTTACAATAATAATTTAGTATATTATCTTAAAATGTT
>NC_029775.3:111254671-111259567 GCF_000817695.3 Arachis duranensis
CATAAATAATATTTTATATAATTAAAAAAATAAAATCCATTATTTATTAATTAAATGTTGACAAATATTCAGATAAATTTTGATTTTTTAATCAATTAAAATTGGTTAAATAATAAAATTATTCGTTTATTTAAATAAATATTAAATTTAAATTTTGTTTTATACATAAATGATTTATTAACTAATGAGAGATACTTAAAGAAAATGAATTCTTTTCAATTTTTTTAATATTTAATAAAATACAATACAATCTCTCATCTTAAAATTTATAAGTAAAATAAAAAATAAATAAAAAAATAATAAATAATTAAATTAAACACTGAATATTATCTAATCTAATTTTTTTTACTGAGGATTCACTCCCATACTTAAATGGAGTTTAAATTCGTGGGCTGAAGATCAAAATTTTAATTAAAAATTTATTATTGATAAATAAATTATTGGATATATAAGGCGAGACATTGTTAAACTAGATTAAATAATATTAAATGATGTAATTAGATAAAGACGACTTTGCATATTTTGATTTTCTCTCTCTGTTTCTATATATACATGTCAATTCCACTGAGCTGCATCTTATCATCTCTCTTAGCCAAAAGTCAGCGCCTTCTTTTGTCTCTCTCTTCTCTCTCTCTCTCTCTCTCTCTCTCTCTGAAGAAAAGAGAAAAAAAGTTTTTGCAGCAAACAGAGAGAAGCACGCAGAAGAGACAGCATCTTCAGAAATTGCAGACGCCTTTGTCTCTCTCAAATGGAGATGGAGCTTGATTGGGATCTCCATGCGGTGGTTCGAGGCTGCTCCACCCTCACCTCTTCATCTTCATCTTCTTCTTCTTCCTCATCCTCTTCTGGGTTCGGTTACTTTTACTCTCAAGCTTCTCCTTCTTCTGTCCTTGACACTGAAGACCAACACCAACAACAAGGAATTACCAACAATGTTATGTCTTTTTCTGCTGCTTCATATTCATACCCCTTTGGACCAAGGACCGCCATTGAAGAGTTGCATGAGCTTTGCAAGCCTTTCTTTACAAAATCACTCCCTCAACAACAACAATCATTGCAAGCTTCTTCTCCTTTGTCTTCATTCTCTGTAGCACCACCACCACCACCACCAAAACCTGTTCATGCACAAGAGAAGCAACAGAGAAGCAACACCAACAAGCATCCTCACCCTGGTGGTGATTCTGTCAACACCCCAAGATCTAAAAGAAGGTAAAAAATTGAGCTTGGGTCTTATCATTTTGTCCCACAAAAGAAAAATTTGATCTTGAATTGACCCATGTTAGAAAAATCTTGTCTTTATTTTTTCCTTTGGTCTGAAAATGCATGTCTTTTGTTCTTCACAGGAAGAACCAGCTCAAGAGAGTTTGTCAGGTACCAGTTGAGAATCTCTCATCAGACATATGGGCATGGAGGAAATATGGACAGAAACCCATAAAGGGGTCACCATATCCAAGGTATGAGAGGCACCCTTCTAGGTTTTTTTCACTTGCAATTTTCTTAAAGAACTAATTAAGGGTATGTTTTGGTTCATGGTTTGCTAATTGTGGTTAATGTATAGAAAAAATTTGACTTTTTTTTCTTCCGATTAGGCTTAAACTATGATTTGATCTTGCAATTGAAAGTTTGAAACTTTCACCTTTCAAGCATATTTATGTAAGAACTAATTAAGAGTGTGTTTTGTTTTTTGGTTTGGTAATTATGGTTAGATTCATAAGAAAAGTAACCTTTTTTACACTCCAATTATGCTCAAATTATGATCTTGTAAACTGAAGATTATGCTGAGAATTATTGCATGCAACTTTACCAAATGATATTAAGATGAATTGAAAGTTTGAAACTTGTACCTTTTTATACCATAAGTTTGAGCATCTAAAATGAAATCCAAATATTATGACCTTCAAATTCTTCAAATTAAAGTGTTAAGGCCTAATAGAATTTCCATTTGTTCTGTGATTTTGCAGGGGATACTATAGATGTAGCAGCTCAAAGGGATGTTTGGCAAGGAAACAAGTTGAAAGGAACAGAACGGATCCAACAATGTTCATAGTAACCTACACAGCAGAACACAACCACCCTGCTCCAACTCACAGGAACTCCCTTGCCGGATCGACGCGCCAAAAGCCGTTGACACCTCAGGCAGCTGCGGCCACCACCACCAACGGTGGAGAATCTGATGAGAAGGCCTTGACACCAACGAAATCGGCTTCGCCTGATATCTCAGTTGCGGAAGAAGAGGCTTTACCACAACATTGTGAAAAGTCATCAGTGAGCAGAGAAGAGAAGGAAGAGGATTTGGCTGATGATGATGATGATGAGTTTGGTTTATCTGATATGGTGATACCTGATGATTTCTTTGATAGTTTTGATGAACTGAAAGAGATCACTGGTATTGATGATGATGGAATTAGAGGAGATAATTTCTTTGTTGATCCCTTTTCAGCCATTGCTATGCCTTCTTGGGTTGCCAATAGTGCTGCCACTGCTGCTGGTGGTAGCTGATTCATTTGGCCAAAAGTTTTAAACAATTGATGATTAATGTTGCATTGTTTATGTGATTTTGAAGAATCATAGAAGATTGCAATTGATGCAAATGTAGTCGATATCACAACAACAATACCGAAGGTTTTATATTGCGATTGCAGTTCGGCAATTTTGGACAACAGGAGAAATTGTCCAAAATCGCAGAAAATATGCAATCGCAATACGAAATGGCCGAGGACAAGAAGAAATTAGAAACTCTATCACAATTCACAAGTGACCATTGTTTTCATGCTTTTTCATTTGTAGAGAATAGGAATTGGAAGATTTTGGAGGAATCTTTAGTTCTTTACTAACAATGCCTTGTGAAGGAAACTTTAGGTGTAGTAGTAACTAAGTTAGGTTTAAGCATGTTTATATAATTTTGTTAATCTTGTTAAAAAAATTAATGATTATTTAGGGATTCATAGTTTGCATACCTAGCTATCTCATTGTAAAATCAATTTACTTTTCAAACAACTTGTGTAATTGCATGCATGGCCCATGTGTTTGCTTTTGAGTTCATTGGATTCAACAATAGTTGTGATAAATTAGCAAAGCACTTTGCATTGACTTTTTTTACATTGTCAATGATGATTTAATATGAATATCATTATTATATTATGTGTGTGAATGTGACATATGGGTTACATGGTTGTTGCTTGTTGGTATTTATTCTACTAATTATCCTGTGTGAGACCACCAATAATAACGGTGGAGTCTCTTACTTTTGGGTGCACAAGCACAAAGATTGATGTAATAAAGGAATTAGATTCCATGAAGCATATGCTCTTTTATTTATAAATTGGTAAGAAGCATAGTATTTCACGTTAGCTTGAAGTTAACATGTTAACTCACACTAATTACTTTATGCCATATGCTTGGCTCAAATCAAACAAACAAACAAATAGAAGTGAATCCCATTATGAATATAGTGGAAATAGTCAATTTGCCATACATGTCTACATTCATATTGGAACTTTTGGAAGGGGAAAAGAAAAGTCAAAAGATGATTAGAGAAGTGCATGTAGCATGTTATCCTTCCCACTATGATAAATTACCTTATTTATCTTAAAAAGAGTCTTGCTAATGTATACTTTTTTTTTTAAATTATATTTATATTCTTATAATATTTCTTTAAGACACCAGTTAACTAAGGGCTCGTTTAGTAAAATTTTAACTTTTTAAAAGTAGTTTATCAAAAGTAATTTTTAAAAGATAATTTTTTAAAAGTTATAATATTTATGTTTGGTAAATCAAATTGAAAATGAAGGTTCAGTAGTTAGCTTGCTAGTTTGTTTAAGCAAGTGTTAGGGGTTCGAATCTCACCTTGTGCATGTAACAATTTATTGGCCAGCCGCAAATCCTTAAATACAGTTTCTATTTGCGACGGATTAGTCTTTGGTCTGTCAGGTTAGGAGATATTGTGAAAAACAAAAAAATGAAAATGACTTTCAATAAAGGGAGTTACTCAAATGAAAATGCCAAAAATATCTTTTTATGAAGATACTTTGTATAAAAGTGTGATTATTTATTTGACCATATTTTAAATAAAAACAACACTTTTATAATTCATCATCCAATATTCAAATTATTGGAGTATCTACCTTCAATAAATATAAGTAACATTAATTGTATTTGTATTTGATAAAATAATTTTTAAAATTTAAAAAGACCATAATAAGTATAAATATAAGAAAAAATTTTGACATTTAATAATATATGAGATTATACAAAATTTTTTAATTTTAATAAATACAAATTAACTTTGAAAAATAGATTTGGATCCTCTAAATTTTAGATTTTACTTTAAAGGGTAAAGTGTGATATCTCACCATTTATTTCATAGATGGGACAAAAAAAAATGAGGGAGAAAACATTCAAAAGTGAGAAATCACACTTTACCATATTAAGTAAAAATTCAAAATTTAGATAACCAAATTTTTAAAAAATACTTCTTTAAATACTATTTAAATAATCTCTAACTTTTAAAAATATAAACACAAGCACATAACTTTTTTTATTTACGAAATACAAAATAAGGTTACATATGTCTCGAAAAAAAATTTAATAAACCAGACCTAAATCCATCTTAAAATTACATAATATTCCACATGCATACATCTCTTAGTTTGTTATGTAATTATATACTAATCTTCTTAAAAGACAAGTTGATATTATTTTTTTAGGAGATGTTGTAATACAAATCTATTGAGTGTAACAATACAAAAAAAAGGGAAAATTTTAGCATATATTTTTATTATTATAAAATAATTGTGTAATATCACTTAATTTTATGAGAAATCAGTATGATTTTTTTTTAATAGAAAAAGGTTCATTTTATAGAATTGGAAGGAAAGGGATTTGACTTATGAGTTG
>NC_029775.3:111259586-111305460 GCF_000817695.3 Arachis duranensis
GCAAGAATGTTTTAGTATGACCAAAAAGAAAAAAAAAAAAAAAGCAAGAATGTTTTAGGAGCCTTGTTAAGGGAAAAAAGGTGATTTAAGACGCTAACATTTCTCTTGAGAAAACCATTTGCGAATTTTTATTATAAACTTATACCAGAAACTTTAACGTGGTTAAAACAGAATTGGAATAGCATAAATTCGTTTATTTTTATAACCATAATATAAAGCCAGAATAATTTAGTTACCTTCTAGAAATTAATATGGAATTCCGTTTCACTAGATAATCCAACATTGCAACCACGTGTGTATGGCAGCTATCAAATAGTCCTTTAATAAGATATTAAAAGTTCGATTTTATTTTGAATTAAAAAATATTTTACGGTCAGTTTTATGATAAATACAAATAATAAAAACAAACAAAGAATAGACATTACTTATTGAATCAAAATACAGACGGATTAGATGTGACAAAAGTACCTATATATCTTATTTTTATTCATGAAATTCAACGTAATAATTTTTTAGGCAATTTACTAATTTAAAATAATTGGTTGAATTCTTTACTAGATTACATTTGGAAATTGCATACCATTTTGTCTTGTTTAATTTTATATAGAAACCGTGGGAGGCAACTACGGTTTCAAAATCAACATAAACCGTAGCTGGTAGCCAGGTTTTATGAGGAAAGCAATTTGAGTGGAAACCGTGGTAGGCAGCCACGGTTTACGTAAAGAAAGAGATAAGCATAAACCGTGGTAGGCAGCCACGGTTTATGAAAAAATGGTTTCGTACATAAAATCCTAGAGGCAGCCACGGTTTATGAGTGTGTAGTATAAATAGCAAAGCCGTGGCTGGTGAGGGCGGATCATTTGTGAGATTTGTAAGTAAGGAGAAGGTTGGTGGGTGAGAGAGAAAAAAAGTTTTGTTGGTTAAGTTGATTGTTTGAGAAGTTGAACCGGCTTAGTGGAGAACCAATGAAAGCAGAAGACCGGATGTACCGGTTAAATGGCGTTGCGCATGTGGTTGGATTTATCGACCAAGAGGTTGGTTAAACCGGTTTTTTATTATTAATTTTTGTTTAATGTTGTTATTATTAATGTTGTTATTCTTGGATCTTCTGGAGATTTCCTTGTCTGAGGCCAAGTGATTTCAACAGATTCGGGTTTCCACTTGCATCCAGGTAAAGAAATATGATTCTAGAGTTAAAAATTGTTCATTTACATCTCCCATTACATGTTATGACATTCTTTAAATTGAACTTGTAGGTGGGCTGAGTATCTACCGAGGAACGATGCAGTAGATCAAAGAGTGGTGGCTGCACGCCTTTGTTTGGATAGATTGCGTGTGCATGATGTGAGTAATTTATTTATAGTTGATACAGTTATGTTTTCCATGTTATAAAATTTGTTTTACGTAACGTTTCATTATGTGATGTAGATCGTGTGGGAGCCCTATTCCTCTCCGGATGTCGCAGCTGTTGTTCATCCGGAGATACTACTTGACGAGCACCGCAGGCTATGGACGGCAGTTACCAGTCTCATTTATTTTGCTGCGATTGAGTGGCACCAGGTGGATAGGGTTATGCCTCAGTTCGGCGGGGTTCAACATCTCCCTCATTTGGCTCTTAACATAGATTGGCTTCATGTGAAGGACGGCAGGGGTGGAGATAGGTGGTTCCCCTCCTATTATCGGGAGTGGCATGAGCATTGGCAGGATCGGCATGCCTCAGTTTTACCGGTTGACCGAGTCGCTGATCCTGGGCCATCAGCTGAGTACCTGGACTGGTGGTGTCGTGTGGCCCACAGATTTTTATCCCCGGAGGTTGCATTTCAGGATCCCAGGCCTATTGTGTTGACTGAGGAGGCTCGTCATAGAGGGTCATCCCAGGCACCTCCTATGGTGCAGGTTGTCGACAGACCGGACAACCGCCGCGTGGACCGGCGTAGGCGTATCGGCACACGTACTACGGATCGAGAGTGGCGATGGCTGGCCGACCACTTAGAGGAGGAGCAAGCTGTTGGTGATCATGGAGGTGATATTAATCATCGTGTTCCGAGACGTAGGGCCAGACGACATGGTCAGCGGGATGGTGGTGGACGGGCCCGTGGTAGAGGACCATCTGGAGAGTATCACAGTGGTCAGCATGCTGTTGGTGAGGACATTGGTGGTGTGGCCACAGGGATGGATCAGGCTACGTACGAGGTGGGGGGTTCTTCTCAGATGTTCGAGAGTGTTGACCCGCAGGCGTTCGCCAACTTTACTACTGCGGCCGTCGGTATGGACATTGATGATCCTGTAAGTCAGTCAGAGTTCTTCAGAGATATAGCAGACATCTTGGGGGAGGATGATGGCACTCATTATAGGCCACAGATGGATGAAGTACATTCACAGTTTGCCGAGCACCAGCCACATGTTCAGGATGTACAGCCAGGTTTGCCGGTTGACCTGAACGAGCCTGCGGCTTCACCATCGGACCCATGGTTCGCGTTGGGAGGTACCCCAGTTTCGGCTTTCAGCGTAGTTCCTCCTCAGGCACCGGTGCCACAGGTGGATCAGAGACCGCGGAGGGTTCGTCGTGCTCCTTTATGTGGCACTGGAGGTCACCTTATTGGTCAGTTGCACGATGACGACAGTGACACGATCGAGGACTCTGATTAGTTAGCTATGTATTTTCCATTTGTCTATGTACTTTCTTTCATTATGTACTTGGATTAATGTTTAAACATTTATTATGCTTTCCGGTGTTGTATCTGAATGCGATGTATCTCACTATTAAGTATGATTAATGATGTAGTCGTTTCGACTTTGTTTGTATAAACAACACAATGACATTAACACTAAATTAAGCTGTCTTAATTTACCAACTCAACAAACAAATATTCTTACATGACGATACAGAAACATATGAATAACACCAATGCTAGTTATAAGACAGAAATTTAACTTACATTAATAACCCAACAACAAGCTAAATAATACATCCTAATTATCCCCGCGAGCAATATCTCTTCGCTGGCCACAGTTCCTCCGCGTATGACCTGGCTGTCGACAGAGGCCACAGCGCTTGGGCTGGTTCTCAGCAGATCGATCCATGGCACCGCGGATCCTAGTTGCCTTCGGACGACCTTCCCTCGCTCGCCTCATGTTAGGATCAGGGATGATAGTTGGCCCAGCATATGGTGGCCATAGGCCTTCTGGGATGGGTGGAACAAACCCGTGACTGTAAACTTTGAACACCTCACTCATACGATACACCTCATGCACATATGCTGCCCAATTAAGCCGCGAGTGGGCGCAACAAGCAATCGCGTGACAACATGGATAATGGAGTGCCTGAAAGTACCCACAATCACATGTGTGATCCTTCAGCGAGACTCTATAGCTACCTAACGAGAAGTTTCCAGTCGGTGTCGTCTCAGCAACCGTGTACTCCGACTGGTGCCTGTCGTACAAGGTGACGGTGAAGCACCTTGACTCTCTTATGTTCCTTTCAATACCCTTGACCAATGCCTGACAAAATTCTTGTCCAGATCCAACTTGCGCCTCTGCTGTTTGTCCCCGGAGAACGAATAGCTCAGCAAGCCTTCCGTATGTGGACTTTACCAACGACGTGACAGGGAGGTTGCGAGTTCCCTTTAAGACGGAGTTAACACATTCACTGATGTTTGTCGTCATGTGCCCGAACCGTCTACCGCTATCCTGGTGTTGCGTCCACTTTTCATACTCCATCCGGTTCGCCCAGTCACACATGGCCGGATTCTCTGTACGCATGATGTCGAACCAGTAACAGAACTCTGCCTCAGTTTTTGCGTACGCAGCATTAACCAGCATTCTTCTCACATCTTTACCTTTAAAAGAAAGGCTGAAATTTGCTGCCACATGACGGATACAGTACGCCCGATAAGCACGTGGGGGCAGCCAACCATTCACGGGATCCTCAAGTGCAGACTTGATACCGTTATGCCTGTCTGAGATAACAAGGATACCCTCTTGTGGAGTCTCACATGTGTTCTTAAGTTGGACAAGAAAAAAGCCCATGACTCGGCATTTTCCCCCTCCACAAGGGCGAATGCTATCGGGAGGATGTTAGAGTTCCCATCCTGTGCAATCGCCAACAGTAAGGTGCCTCCATATTTGCCGTACAAGTGGGTACCGTCAATACTCACAAGCGGCTTGCAATGTTGGAAGGCCTCAACGCAAGGTGGAAATGTCCAGAACAGACGATGAAAGTACACTGTTGACTCATCAATCGGTCCACAACTCTAACAGGAGACGTCTGCAACACAGTAACTGTCCCGAGCATCGTCAACTCCACTTCTAGCATCCAACGTGGCAACTCGGCATAAGACTCTTCCCAATCTCCATATATTTGTGCAACTGCCTTCTGTTTTGCTTTCCAAACCTTCCGGTAACTGGGCTTGAAGCCGTAATCAGCTTCAGTTGCTTGTTGCAACACCTTGATCGGTACTGCAGCATCCGCACTAACCAACGGAAAAATCCTCGCACAGATAACGTGGTAATCAAGCTGACGGTGATCACTGGAAATAGATGTAGCTAAGCAAGTGTGGGGACCGTTGTACCTCCTAACCTCCCAAGTGCCCTTCCGTGCACGGAGCGAAATCCGAATCAGCCAACTACAACTTTTGCCGAAATCCTTGCACTTTCCATGATACTTCAAATGGTCCGATTCCAACACTCGGTACTCAACACCTCGACGGATGCTATAGTCCTTCACACTAAGAACAGCTTCATCTTTACTCTGGAAGGATTGCCCAATCTGAAATTCGGTTGACAATCCACCAACTGTAGCAATTCCCGCCGAGTGTTCACCCAGAGGCTCCAAGTTTAGCGTCGAGAAGTGTGGAGGGTAATGCTGTATGCCGAAACTTGAAGGACCTTGTTGTGCATGTGGATTAGCACCGATGTCATCATCGCTGTCCCCAAAGATATTTACAGGCTCCTGGTCAGAGTCATCATCCCGCATTGCATTCTCTACTTGATCAGGTTCCCCGAATCCTTGACGTTCATCATCTGTGGCACGACCTGCCACCGTTGGTACCAGATCAGCCGCAAAGGAAGGTGAGGCAACCTGCGGAACAGATGGCCGAATCGCTGGCACCGAGCAAGACGCACCGCCTGCGGCAGTCGAGCTATGAACAGGAGCCGATTCCCCAGAACTATCCAGAGTTACCTCCAACTTCGCATACAACTCGTGTATTCTGACCTCAGGAAAACTCCTTACACAATGAAACAGAACCCTAATATCTTCGTCAGCCGCTAACACGAATGTATCATACATCACACCGCTGGAAACTACAGCGATGGGAATCTTGTAGAAGATCTTCTTCACAAACTTGCTCCCAAAAACCCCAAGCTTCTGCAAGATGCTGCTCTTCAAATCTGACAAACTGTTTGACGAAGTAACAAATACACTCAACGGTTCTCTATCAGTGAACTTCACACCATATTTTTTGCTTTTTTTTTTATTTTTCCAGAGCAATGCACTAAGACAAGAACACACTCTTCCTCACTTGACATTGTGATAATGATCTCCTCAGCAGCTACATTCTCACTCGAATATATATAGATTTTCATTATACATAAATCGTTCTAGGTTACAGGGTTTTATGCCCATTGGGTGGCCTTCATAAACCGTGGTTGCCAGCCACGTTTCATGCTTTTCCTTCTTCATAAACCGTGGCTACCTTCAGCGGTTTCTTAGTTTCACTAATAAAGAGTAAACCGTGGCTGCCTACCACGGTTTACGTTGTGCATTTCCAACATGTAAAACCTCCCTGCCAGCCACGGTTTATGTGTATCTAGAAACCGTGGTTGGCTCCCACGGTTTACATACAAAACGAATCAAGACATTCAGGTATCAATATCTCTATTGTTGTAATCTGGTAAACAAATCTCTTCTTTATTTTAATTTGGTCATTTGCCCTAATTTTTTTTGGAATGAAAACTTTCGATCCGAAATTCGTTAGGAATGTAACACGCTAAATGATCTTAAGCTTTACCTCATACCGTAAAATAAAAGTTAATCAAATGTTACGATAATTATAAGGCTTATATGTAACACCCTATCATACAGAGTCTTATGCTTAAGTCACAATTCAGAGATGGCAAGGTATTACGACCTCTAAAATAAAAATTTAGTACATATAGTAGTATGAATAAGGTTTATAACTAGGAGCCTTTATAGAAAAAGGGGTAAACAAAAATCGCAACTCGAAAGCGCAACACTCCGATTGATAACGTAACGAATAAGGATAAACCAACGCGAGATTATATATATACCAAGGAGTGTCAAAAACAGGAATATCAAGACTCAAAATCTGGCTGCGAAGATAATCGATCCGAACGTAGCAATATATACATATGATAAAATAAGGAAACCGCAAAGGAAACCCAAAGGGACACAAATACAGAAACCTATTCTCCAAAATCTCCCATAAGATAAGTCATCATAGTTTGTATTATTTAATGGAGATAAAAGTATCTAAGCAAAACATATAAACTAAACAGAGTCCCCAAGAACAAAGGATCTTTGCTAAACCAGAAGTCTCCAGCAGGCCTCAGCGAGAAACCTCACGTCCTGCATCTGAAAACCACAAAATCCGCATAGGTGAGAACCAGAGGTCCCCAGCATAGTAACAGCTTCCACATATATAATACATAATAATAGAGGAAAGCCAAAGGCAATCCTAGAACTTCCTCCAGATAATATCAAAAGCTTATAAACAAGCTAAACCATATGTGGCGACTGACTAAAGGTTCTTCAGTCTAACTAATACTTCCCTTTTTAATTCCTTCAGACCTCCCATCCACCAGCAGGAGTATAATGTAGCAAACACAGTTATATCAAATAAGAAATATACAAATAGGAACAAATAAGGCATTTAAACAATTAGCAAGTAATATGCAGTTAAATAGGCAATCTCAAACAATTCATATAGTATGCATATGATGAATGCCTGTCCCTAGTGGCTGATAATATCATCTGTCGGTTATAGAGCCAACCCGACAAGTCCTAGTAGCTAACCATTGGAATGTCCCTCTGTCGCGCATCCCCAACTCGAGTTATACTCATCATAAACATGATCATAATCATGATCTATATCCATCACCTTTACTGGTGAATATTTACGGGGGCGAGCTTATCCGGGGCTTTCACAGTGCCCGGCCACCCTTACGACATAGGGTCAAAAGAGCTTCGATTCTCAACCTGGAGCACGTGGTGGCTAGCTACTGCTTCCTTCCAGGGAAACTCTCATCTCCAACAGTGGAAGTGCAACATTCACAATTCATTCAACAGCATATATGCATTTATACTTATCCATAATCATGGCTCCGCCGTAACACGGCAATAATCTAGCCATCCGGCTCACGGTTAAATCCATAACCAGCCATTCGACTCACGGTTAAATCCATAACCAGCCATTTCATTAACAATCACGGCCCTTCTGCCCATGGCATAGCAAGCACTTCCACCGCCATCCTCCGCCTCTCACATAATCATCTTTGATCCTCATTGATCATTCATTTTCCCTTGCTTCACTCGCAAGTTACCACATTCCCTAGCTCCTTTTCTAGTAGCTATGCATATCATAATGATTTAAGACATAAATGGTAAAATCGAAGGCTTAGAAGTATGAGATTTGACTTTTAAAACTCAAAAATCAACTTGGAATGAAAACGGGACCACGCGTACGCGCACTCCACGCGCACGCGTGGATGGCCACAAAACTCATCGACGCGTATGCATCATGTACGCTAACGCGTGGATTGAAAATTAGCCAATTGACGTGCACGTGTCAACCACACGTTCGCGTGGGTGCTCTCGTGCCCCAGGCACAAACCTGGCACAGTTTTGTCATAACTCTCTGGGAAATGGCTGGGCATTGGGTGCAGCACATTCGGCGCACCCGCACACATCACGCGCACGCGTGGATGGCGTTTACGAGAAGAACGGCGCGTACGCGCCAAGTGCGCCTACGCGCGGGGGTCATTCTGCTAAAAATTTTCTAAGTTAAAAACTGCAGAATTCACAGATTCAAACCCCAATCTTCCGACGGACATAACTTCCTCATTTTAAATCGTTTTTCACCCGTTCTTCGAACGGAATGGATATCCCGGATCCAATTTCATTTCTAAACAGATTTGGCACAAAACAGAGATCTGTAGTCCAAGTTATGTCCCGTCAAAGTATGTCCAAAAACCATATTTTTCATACAAAACCACAAGGTGCCATTTTCAAAACAAGTCATTTTCAACTCTTTTCAAAATCAATCAAAACATGCCAACTTCATTCATTTTCTTTGAAATCAATCAAAATATATCAAATTCAACATCAAGCCTCCTCACCTCACACATTGACACATTACCACAATTTACAAAATCACTATCCCATCATTTTAACCCACTTCACCCAAGTGGTTCAAACCCAAACACATTGACATATCATATATTCTTCCTCATGCCAATTTTCAACAACACCAATTTTTATAAATCATCATTGTACACAATCAATATCATACTCACCATCAATATGGTTCAACCCACAATTCAACCATAATCAATCATCAAGCATATATCACAACATGCATATTTCTCATACATCATATCATCAAGGCATCAATAATCATCATCACATATATGACCACATCATATATATCAACCATTCAATAATACCAACAATTCAATGCCTATCTTAGGGCCTCTAGCCTAAGTATTTCCTACCACATTACATATTAGATACGAGAAACCGAGACCATACCTTAGCCGATTTTCCAAGCTCAACCGGAGCACTTCCAAACCACTTTTTCCTCAAGCTCTCAAGGCCTCAACACCTTCAAGAACAGATTTTTCACCACCAAAGCCCTTTTCAAACTTTTCAATATCACCAATCAAGCTCCAATATTCATACATACATAACCTAAGCCACAATCATCATACCCATACACAACATCTCAATACCCAAACATCATAGAATAACAAATTACACTAGGATTGAGAATCTTACCACATCCAAAGTCTAAGGAGACAAGATTAACCTTCTCCTTCAAGAGAGTTGGGTCCTATAACATCAAAGAGTCCAAAATCTCAACATTTTTGCTCATGAAACTCGAAAACAAGGCTGGAAATTCGAAGAGAAAAATGTGGCTTACCTCAAGATTTATTGTATGGGTTTTGTAGAGCTCTCCGTGGTGAACGCGTGACCGCAAACGGAGCGGCAATCGGAGCTCTAGATCAAAAGTTATGGTGGTTTGAAGATCAAGGAAGAGATAGAATTTGAGAGAGTGTTCTTCCTCCCCTCTCTTCAATTTTCAGCGTGTATTAGTGTTGTGTGAGGAGAGAGAGTGCTGAAAACTAGGGTTTTAGTTTAGTTATGTTGGGCCAAGGGTCCACTTTGGGTCCGGTTGGCCCGGTTTGGCCCGTTCGGTCCAATCTTAGTCCGAATTCTATAAAATTGGTATCGAAATTCTCGTCTCAACCTCCTCTATCACATTTAGCATAAAAATTACATTTTGGCCTTTCTAGAATAAATTCTCATTTATGGGTTAATTAGCCGTTAATTAACCGGGTTTTACATTATACAATAATATATATAGAAAGAAATAGTAATTCTAGAAACCCGATGAAAGAAATAAGTTCAAAAACAGAGTTATAAAAGTGTGAAACGTTCACTCGAAACTACAAACTTAAGGCACAAGATATAGATATAAGATAATAAAATATATGTATATATATATAAGAGTATAATAATCATAAGATACTAGTCTCAGCCCGCAGAGTTTAGGCCGACTAATTATAAACTAACATACAAAGTTTTGAAAGTTAAAACAACTTATACAATATCTCTCTCAATGTTGACCTCTAAGACAAATAAAATACAAAAGTGAGAGTATTAAAAACAAAAGTAATCAAAAGACTCTAAAATGAGATAAAAATCTTCCGCTCTACCACCATCACATAACTCACCTAGGTGGATTACGACTTGCATATGAAAAACACAATAACATATGGTATGAGAACCGAAGGATCTCAGTATGGTAACAGTGCCCAATATATAAGATGTAAGGTTCCGGAACGCCGAAAACAATCCTAGAACTTCACACCAAATAGATATCCAAGCTTAGCAAAATAAATAACTTAAACCATAAACAATAAATAGTGTTATCTAAACTTAGGGGTTTTCTAACTAATACTAATCACACTGCTATATCCCACAGCCTTCGCCAACCTACCCTCTACGCGATCCCATCGTCACCATCTATCTGACCTTCTCAGCACCAAACAAACACAAGTATATGCAAACAAGTAATACACATGTAATATTCATGTATAGCAAGTAATTCAAGAAGCAAGTTGACATATTATACATTTAGGCAAAGTGCAAGTAATCAAAGTAAACGAGCACATAAGAGATACAAATGGTGAATGTCTGTCCTATTGGCTGTGATATCACATGTCGGTTATAATGCCAAACCCGCCACAAATTCCGGTCGCCAACTCCCGAATTAGTCTCTTTGTTGGGCATACTCAGGAAGAATAATTCCGAATGGATGAGTGCCTACCACCTTCTCCTTTCAGAGGAAACGTTTCGAGGGAGAGTGCCCTACCACCTTCCTCTGGAAGTCGCATGATCCCGTGGGTTAGTGCTCTACTACCTTGTAACCAGAGAAAAATGTGAGTGGGAAGCCCTGCTTCAACACTCACATTTGAACGTAGGCGGGAGACTGCGACAGCCCTACGACAGAGAATAATGCATGTCACAATCACTTACTTAATCTCAGAGATCACTGCTCATAGCACAAGTATGATTATACTCATCTTATAAACCATAATCAATATCTCAAGTTCATCATCAAATCCACAACTCCACATTTTCATCATACTAATCGTCTTTACAGTACTCTACCACTTCACTCAACTAATCCACCCTCAATACTCCAAAATCCTAAGACTCCATCCTCTAAACTTTTTACCTGAAATTATCTAGTTAATTTACTTATGGTATTCTCTATGCTTCAAAACCAAAAAATAAGTTAAGACACCCTAGATAAGCTTTACGAAAGTTCACAAGCTTGCGGAAAAGGTAAAAATAGTTAAAAACAAGGTTTTCTTAAAAAAAGGATGGTGTGCGTACGCACTCCCAGAAAAATTTTCTCAAAGTGTGTGTACGCATAGAGGTGTACGTATGCACACAAGGTAAAATTTTCCATTTTGTGTCCACGCATAGATACGTGCGAACGCCTTCGACAGAAGGCACTTCCCAGCATGTGCGTACGCACAACTTGCAAATTTCACAGAGTGTGAGTAAGCACCAGAGTGTGCATATGCACATTTTAAAAAATTATACAATATGTGCATGCACACAGAAACCAGAATTCACAATTTCTGCAACATCACAGAAATCATATTTTTGACACAAACTTCCAACGATCATATCTTTTTTTACAAAATTCCGATTTCCACAAAATCTATACTGTTTTAAAGGTCTTTGAATTATCTTTAATTTAATACAAAATTTAATCAATTTCAAAAACTGTAGTTCAAGATATGATCCGCCAAAGTTGGCATAAAATCTATTTTTACCAAAGACGCTAAAAACTCAAATTTACTAAACTCTCAATTGAAAATCAAACTGCTCACAATCCAAACAATACCAAAAGAACACAAAAGTCCATACCATGCATTCCTCAAACTCAACCATCAATAACATCCCAATTACACTATTTCACACTATCAAAATCCTTATTTATCAATATTTAAATTCAACCTAAATCACATCAGAGCTCCTAAATTCCATCATTATTCAACTATACAACATCTAACTTTTAATATCCTAACTTATTAACTCCTTCAACACTTATCATTAACAATACTCATAGTCACCATCAATCAAAATCAACACCAATACCCATCATCCTCCTAATCATACTCCCCCACATACAACTCACTCAACCTTCATTATAATTCATAAACCACACATTCCAAAAACTCCATATCATCATTATCATCATCAAACATACAATCACATACAATAAATCATACAACCATTTCATTCAATCATATCTTAAAGGCCACTAGCCTAAGTTTCACGAAACATTATATATTACATAAAGGAAATCGAAACCATACCTTGGCCGATTTCCACGCAACTCAAAACACCAAGCTCAAACTCAAAGCTCCAAAACTATCAAACTCACTCCAACAAACACCAAACCTCAATCTAACATCATACAACATACAAAACAACTAAACACAAGGTTTTAGTGAAATCTTACCTTATTCATCGGTATTAGTGGCAATATCCAATAATACTCCAATGCTAGATCACCCATAAACAACAAAAAACATAAAGAAACTCGAAAATCCAAAGCCATTTTTGAGTTTTTCACTAGAGCAAAAAACTGGAGCTAGAGAAAGTATTTTTTACTAGCAATGTCTAGCTAGAAACGAAGAGCTCGATGAGAGCTTCGCGTGACTGCAAACGACTCGTCAATTGGAGCTCTAGATCAAAATTTATGAAGTTTTGAAGGAGGAGGTGAATAGTGAAACCCTCTTCCCTCTTGTCACCGCCCCTCTCTCTCTTGTTTCTGAAAAATGAGGTCAAATGGTCTCATAACTCACTTATATATGTTGGACTTTAACCCAATTTGGGTTCGGTCCAGTTTGTTAATATTTTAGGTCCGTTTGGTCCAACTTTGGATCTATTGGAGCCTGTCCATGGATCTGGGCTTGTCCAAATATGAGGAATGGATCTCCTAATTTTTTGTAACTTGCTGGTGGCTATGGTATTGGAGAAATAAAAAAATTTTCACACCTCTATTTCAAAGACCATCAAACCCGACACAGGTAATCAAGAAACATGTAGAGCAAATTAAGGCGGCATTTGAGAAGAAAAGATTGCTGAGAGAAACACCAAAAAGAATAGAGGTTCATGTTGGCTGGAAGGAACCGCTATAAGACTGGATTAAACTTAACACAGATGGAGCAGCAGATAAAAATCTTAG
Organism: Arachis duranensis; assembly: GCF_000817695.3. NCBI lineage: Eukaryota > Viridiplantae > Streptophyta > Magnoliopsida > Fabales > Fabaceae > Arachis > Arachis duranensis. The sequence continues at coordinate 111,272,600 of NC_029775.3, forward strand.
CATTGCGGGATGTGGTAACTTATTGAAAAATCACTTAGGAAGATGGGTTGCAGGCTTTATGGTCAATATTGAAAAATGTACACCATATATAGTTGAGTTATGGGGTATATATCATGGATTGAAGGTTGCTTGGGACATAGGAATTCAAAAGGTTATTATAGAATCAGATTCTAAATCTACGGTAAAAACTCCGGTTCATAAAGAAAAAATAGAAGAACATCCTGAAACTTTGGTGCATAGTATAGGAGAGTTCATGAAAAGAGACCGACAGATCAAGATCAAGCACACTTAAAGAGAAGAAAACAAAACGGTAGATTGGCTCGCCAAAAAAAGTTTAGACATATACCCAGGGTTTGTGTTCATTGATCAACCCCAGGAGAGCTAAGAAGGATTCTTGATGAAGACATTAGGGGCACGATGTTGCCAAGGCTAGTTTCTGATTGTTAGTTTTCTTTTTGTTAGGTTTAAAGCCCCTTTGTTTATCGAAAAAAAGCCTTGAAAATTAGTGTCCGATTTTACATTCTAAATTATTTTTGTCCTTTCAAAAAATTAAAACAATTTTTAAAATCTTATTTTTCTCAAAACACGGTACCGGACAGACTAGAGCCGATATTGCTGGTTTAAGCACCGGTACACATTTTTACAAAAATCTTTCGCAAAAGTTACATTTTTCAATTCAGAAAAATTCATTAAATTCAAATTTCACCTTTTTAGTTTTAAAATATCATTTCTATATTTTCAAACCTATTTGGCTTAATTAAAATTATTATTTTATTAAAACAGTTTTATGTAAAAATTCTGATTCTTACAAAAAACCTATTTAGGTATATACTCAATAACAGATTTGTATATTTTTCTGTAATTTTTTTTAAAAAAATATTTATCTTTATTTTCCAAAAAATATAAGAATATGATCCAAATGCAACTAGCCAAACTATACAGATGGAGCCCGTAGGTGGGTAAGATAGAGTTTGGGCCATGTGCTTAAGTCCAAACTACATAGGTTTTTGTGTTATTGGCCCAAGCTGTGGACTATGTTGGCCTATCTCCCCAATATCATTATCACTCAAATTCTGATGTTTTGGACCCAAATTTATTTTTGAAAATCATTTTCCCCTTATTTTTGTAGCATCTCTCTTACTGGATCAATTGATAAATGGAGCTCGTATATAAGACGAATTGACTTGTCAAAACCAAGCAAAAATTAAAAAGGTTGATAAAATATATAAAAATTAATTCTTTTTTAATCAAAATAATAAAATTTATATATGATAAAAATTATAAATTTAATAATAATGATTTTTTTTAAAAGATCTAAATTCAAATTTATTAGGCCAAGCAAGCAAAAAATCACGATAAGCAATGGTACACACATTTGAAAAATAAATTTAATATAAATTAAAATTTTTTAGAATAAAATTAAAATAAAATAAAATTTAAAATATTTTTAAAATTTTTACAAACAATAAAAAATATACTTTATCCTATAATATATTAAAAAAATATAAATATGACAACAATAATTACTCTCTAAAATAAACGGCTCAGATAACTTCTGATGACTAAAAAAAAATAGTGGCCGTAGGATAAGATACACGTGCATGTGAGCTCAAAATATTATCTGCTTTCGTCATCGCTCGCCTCAACAATATGTTGTTAACTCACGCGCCACCACCACTACTTCGTTTTCTCACACCAACTACAACATTATCACTCATCAAACGTCAACTCCATCATCATCTTCATCTTCATCACCATCGTAGAACTCTTACTCTCTTCTCACATTCTCTTCGCGCCTCACACTTCTCCATGACCGCACTTATCAACAACAAAAACGCCGCCGCCGGTGATTCATCGACGGAGCACGTCACCGGCGAATGGCAATCGGTGCCGGAGCTCCAGCTTCGTGATCACCGATTCACTGTACCTCTTGACTACTCTCGTGGCACTCATTCTTCTCCTAAGATCACGGTTTTTGCTCGTGAAGTCGTTGCAGGTAACAATGTTATAGTTATCACAGTAATCAAAAGGAGTTGTTTTTTCTTCTTTTGGGTCACCGTAGTTTGATTATTTGGTGATTGTAGAAAAAAAGAAAAAAATTTCCTTGGTTTTTCAAGGGTTTGAGTTTTTGTGTGTGTTGATTTTGTGGTGGAAAAAAAAAAAAGAGATTTTGGTGGTGAGTTCAGTGATGTGCCACTTTCTGAAATTGGGAAAACCCAGCTGCTGTTTTGAATATTTTGTCCATGGGAATCCGAGTGAAGAATCCAAAGTATTGGATTCGCTGGAAGTATTAATTGACTTTTTTGGTTGTGTTACAACTTTTGAAATGATTATTTTTAACTTTCATCCTTGGAAAGGTGGAGGTGTGGAGTTGGAATCTGGAATCTGGATCATTAAACTTTTAGGTAATTTATTACTTCACGTGAGTTTGTTTGGATAAATAATAAAGGAGCTTTAGCTGGAACTGCTGGTGAAGCATGTTACTTGCATCTGATGAGTGATTATTCTTTGGTTGCTTTGTATGATTCAAAGCTTACAATTTGGTGATGGAAATTACTGTGTTTTGATGGAGGCAGATTGTATCTATCTACATTCTAGTATTGACTACCATGACTAGAGTCGAGCACTACATATGTTGGCAATGGGAGCAACATTAGATTTCTCATACTCAGAAGCACAAGGGCTTCTCGAATATTCTGTTCGTGTTAATATCGTTACTTGTTAGTCAACACAATAAGTTTTTTATGGTATCCAGAAAGTTATTTGTGGTAAATTATGGCAAATTATTGTTTTATGGATTGGTGATGGATGAGCGCTTAGGCTTCATTCTGTTAATCACCTCCTTCATCATCTTGGATTGTTTTATTAAAAGAATGTGTTGTTTCATTTCAGTTGGGAAAGTAGAGCAAACATTGCCATACCTGTTATATTTGCAAGGTGGACCTGGGTTTGAGTGCATGCGGCCAACTGAGTCTAGCGGATGGATTCAGAAAGCTTGTGAAGAATTTCGTGTAATCTTGATGGATCAGGCATGATTTGCTAAACACTTGTATCATTGTCATCTTTTTGTCTTGTGACCACTTTGTGTATGATAAGCTATTCTATTGTTTTTTGTTTATTTTCATTCTGCAGCGAGGAACGGGATTATCAACTCCTCTGTCTGTGTCATCAATGTCGCAATTCAAATCTGCACAAGAATTAGCCGACTTCTTAAAACACTTTAGAGCTGATAATATAGTAAATGATGCAGAGTTCATCCGAGTACGAATTGTTCCAAATGCTGGACCTTGGACAATTTTGGGACAGGTATTCTCAGTAGAGTTTTCTAATAGTATTCATGCAAGCAGCTGATTCTGATGCTGAGCAGTTTGGCTTTACAATCCTTAACATCTTTCCTCTCTTTTTCTCTCCTTGAGTATCAATCATTTTCTACAGTTGCTGTTCGATGTTGGTTTAAAAATTGTACATTTGATGCCACACTAACATTGGAATTCAACTCTTTCTAACTCTTATCCTGTTTTGTTAACTGTCAACTGTGGCAGAGTTATGGTGGTTTTTGTGCAGTCACGTATTTGAGTTTTGCACCCCAAGGACTGAAGCAAGCCTTTCTAACAGGAGGAATTCCTCCAATTGGAGATGGATGTACGGCAGATTCGGTGTACAGAGTAGGCTTTGAGCAAGTTGTAAATCAAAATGAGAAGTATTACAAGCGATACCCTCAGGATATTAAAGTAATTCAAGAACTTGTTAATTATTTAGCAGAAAAAGAAGGAGGAGGGGCAAGCATCTCTCTCGTACACCTTTTCTTATTGTTTTAAAGAAGCATACTAACTAACCTTGCTAAAATCTATTTTCCTTTTCCCTTTTCATAGGTGGCCCTTCCATCCGGGGGAATCTTAACCCCAAGAGGGTTGCAAATTCTTGGTCTCTCTGGCTTAGGATCTGGAGCCGGTTTTGAGCGCATGCATTATCTGTAATGCTTTAAATGCTGATTTTTATTTTTCCTTTTTATGTTTCCTATCTTGAAATCACATTTGTCCCTCATTCAAGCACCAAAGAAAACTAGTGTCTCATTTTTGTTGTGTACTGAATTTTTTAGGTTTGAGAGAGTGTGGGAGCCTACGTTAGTTCCGGGAGCACCAAAGAGAATAAGTTACTATTTCTTGAGTTCTGTAAGAAATTATTTACTTTTCCTTGATTTTAAATCCCGAACATGAAGTTTAGTTTGAAGATAAACCTCTGATTTATGTTCCATGCAGTTCGAGAAGTCATTAGTTTTTGATACTAATCCACTGTATGCCCTCATGCATGAGTCCATCTATTGTCAGGTAGACTTCCATTTGAGTTTCTTGGTTATGCATAGTATATGCTACAACAATCCCTTCAATTTTTTTTCTCTCTTCATCGATGATCTATCGTTTTCCTTTAACTCTTGTCCTCAATCTCTATATCTCTCTCTAGGGTTCTCCTAGTAGATGGTCTGCTCATAGAATAAGGAATGAAATTAATGACAAGTTCGATGCAATTAAGGCGGCTAGAGAAGGACTACCTGTACTCTTTACAGGAGAGGTAGGTTTTAAATAATACATGGTTTTCTGAATATTTAATTGTGTTCATTGTTCAGTGTGACATTTCTTTGTGCAGTACTGTGATGTTTTGTTTTGATTTGATTCTTGCGCACATTCTAGCGTCTGGAAACTGATACTTTAGCGTGATGCTTCACCCGTAAAATAAATTAAAAGCTCTGCGGCAACATTGAATGCTAAGAGACATGTTTTTGACTTCTAATTCAAATGCTGATAATGCATTTATTTATAATTATGAGGAGCAAGGTGCTAATCATGTTTTCCTTTTGTAGATGATTTTCCCATGGATGTTTGATGAGATTCAAGCCTTGAAACCGTTCAAAGATGTAGCTGATATTTTGGCCGAGAAGAAGGATTGGCCCCCGCTCTACAACGTCCAAGCTTTGAAAGACAACAAGGTAGTTTACTCAGCACCCATTTCATGGAGAAGTTCATATCAAAACAATCTCTTAATCAGTAACAAAGAGGAGCTAGGTTTTTCTAGAGGTCCCTTCTGAATATTGTCACAACTCACAAGTTTGTGTGCTGTTGTCAAATGAAAGGAGTGGTTTATGCGAAGGTAACGGGAGCGTACCCTAATTCAAATAGCCACTAGATCATGCATATAAAAATATAAATGGTCCAGATTACATCAAAAAATTGTGTGACTTTTTGAATTAGCAATGTGGTATTTAATCCAGTCTTGGCTATTTATTTTAGATTAATTGATCATGATTTTCTCTTTTAACCTCAATTTCAGATAATATTATTCTTCATTCACGAAAAGATAATATTATTCTTATTTGAGTGTCGTCATAGTTGTAAATGTAAATATATATTGTGGATTTTGGATACAGAGTTGTTGACTTACTTTTTATCAATTTCCCATGATGATATAGCAAAAGCTAATTAAAGAGAACTTCTCTACTTGAGAATATTTTCAAAATTACAACCAAAATATTTGGTTCAACCACAACAAATCGTGTTCTAGAAATGTAAAGTTGTACTTATCACGCCATACCATATTCCATGTTGGTTGAAATTGAAAAGTGAATGAGTTCTTGTTTGAATCGTGAAGTTTTCTGTTTTTAATGTGCTTCATTTAATGCTGGCAGGTACCCGTTGCTGCAGCTGTTTACTACGAAGATATGTATGTGAATTTTAAACTGTCCATTGAAACAGCTTCTCAAATAGCAGGGATCAGGCTCTGGATAACTAATGAGTTTATGCATTCTGGCTTGCGAGACGGAGGGGGAAAAGTTCTTGATCACTTGCTGGGAATGTTGAATGGGAGGAAACCTCTTTTCTGATCACCATTGCAACTCCTCTCGCTCCCTTCACCTATGTTTGGTTTTCCGTTTGCAGTTTCCAAATCATGGTTTGGAGGACGGAAAACCAAACATGCAGTTAGACTTATGGAATCACACCTGATTATAAGTTTCCAGCTTTTTATGATAGACAGTCTTGAAGTCTTTATTGTTACTAAGTCTTTGAACTCTGACTCCATAGAATCTTCATTTATTAAAGTATAATCTTGTAAGATTGTACTTCTTACCAGTTGAAATACATAGTACTTCATGCACTTTTCAGGCTTGGCTTTGGTTGCAAGCTTCTTGCTCTTTCCAATGACAATTATTATGGGAAGGAATTAAAAAAAAAAAGGGATTTGTTTATATATATTTATATTTTAAAGAAAGTGAATATTTCTGTTATTGAATTCTTATCTTTTTGTTATTATTACTTTTAACATGGCCTAATTAAATGTTGAAGTAGTATAACTATATAATCAGGTTATGTGTAACTAGGAAACCTGCATCATTAAGACAGTAAAAGTAAATGACAGAAAGCACAAATAAATTATTTATAATCATTCATTTTACTTGATAATATTTGGCAATAAGTTTTGTCAATTCTACACACGCATGCGCACGCACGCACTCATATATAAAACACTACTTTTTAAAGAAAATTCATGTAGAAGTATCATAGGAAAAAGATAATCATATTTTTAATACATTTATGCATTAATTTCATCATAAAACTTTTGTTGTTTTGAAAAGGGAACATTGTACTTTGTCCATTCCCTTTGTCAAGTACGGTGATCAATCTTAACATGTATAATATATAAGATAGTTAAACAGTTCCTTGCTTCTTCCGTCATCTATCTTATACATTTCTTTCCAAATATCAAATTCAGCATAACAAACCAGAAAGTTTGTGTGCTATTATAGTAGCGTAGATATCAACAGTATCAGAAGATGATGATGATGGAGGCATTTGGAAGAGGAATGCACGTGGCTGCTGCTAGCACCATGGTTTTCAGATCAGAGCTACAACCAATGATGACACCAGAACCAGTTGGTTCTTCATCCTTTTCTTCTTCTTCTCGTCAAAGGGACCTTGTTTTCATCGTCAATCCTCGAGGTAATGATTTTCTCTTCTTAGAAAACTCTGAAGAAGAAGGAAAAAAAAATCTTGTTGAGTTCCTGCACTTAATGATAGGGTGCTGGAATTAGATTAGAGCTACCCATTATTTGTTTTGAGGTAAAGTTTACATTTTTGGGGAAAAGATTGCAATGTTTATCATATTCTTAGGTTCACAAATCATATGTTCTTGTGTAATAAATATAGAGCTATATGATTTGATTTGACAAGTTTTGAAACCTAAATCTTGGGTTTTAGGTTGTAATGGGAAGACTGGTAGACAATGGAGGAAGATACTGCCATATCTACAGTCTCGCCTCGGTAAAGAATGCAATGTGAGTTAGTAATTGTAAGATGAGCTTTTTGAAGATCAAATCTGCAAATTCAGTTGCTTTTTGTTAATTTGTAAATCCATGATATGTTGTTTCTATTTTTCGTTATTTTTATATGCTGTGTTGATTCTGTAAGGTTAAATTATTTTGTTAGTCCCTATGGTTTCATTGAATTTGTAATTAAGTTCTTATAGTTTAAAAGCAATTGGGTCCTTTCACTATTTTGAATTTTGTAATTAGGTTCTTTTTGCACAAAAAACATTAGTGCTAACAGAATATTCCTCCCAAAATTAAAAATAGCTACAGTTAAAAGGCTAAATTCCTAAACCTGAACATCTTATTTTTTCAGAATATTCTATTAACTATTTAACGTTTTTGGCTTAGAAAGAACCTAATTACAAAATTCAAAACAGTGTAAGAACCTAATTGAAAGCTTTTAAACAATAGGAACTTAATTACAAATTTGGTGAAATTATAGGGACTAACAGATAAATTTAACCATTCTATAAATGAATAGATATTGGAGTCCATAACTTCAGGTCCTTGTCATGCTATTGACATAACAAGAGAGGTTAGCACAAAGAACTTCAAATCGCACGATTGGTATTTACTACTCCCCCTGTTTCAAAATAAGCTTGGCGAAGTTTATTTCGAAATGGAGGTAGTAGTAACTCTATTGCTTCCAATGATTCTGAGTTGTTATATGCAATCATGCTATGCAGGCCATAAGAGAAGGTGCTGATGCTGTTGTTGCCGTTGGTGGTGATGGAACACTTCATGAGGTGCAAATAGCTTTGATTTTTTTTTTTAGAATTCCACCTTATTTAACATTATTAGTTGTTAGTTGATATTAATTGTTGAAGAATTTCAACATTATAACTTAATTGCTCTCCTGATCCAGCTCAGTTTATTACTAGCAGGTTGTCAATGGATTTTTTTGGGCTGGAAAACCTGTTACTAGTCAAATGAAAGACTCAACACATTCAACTGCTCTTGGTGTGAGTCATATAATTGGAATTAGAATGCAATATTATTAGTTTTTACTCAATTCAAGTTTATCTAAATACCTCTAGCGAAAAGTCCTGAATCGAATCCTCAGTATGTTTCGGCTTTATGCAGCTTATACCCTTGGGAACTGGTTCTGACTTTGCAAGAACACTTCATTGGTTAGTTTCTGTTTGTGTGTTCATTCTTCTTGCGCTTCTTATTTATATGCAGTAAATGGAAACATCTGTTGGATCTTTTCCAGGAAAGATGATCCTCGAGAGGCCATTGAACGTGTTGCTAGAGGTTTCTTCTTCTTCTTGTTCTTGTTTTTGCAATTGCAATATTGTTTGCTGTGTTACTTATTAATGTAGGCATTCTTACAGGGTTGAGATCAAGGATAGACATTGGTGTAATCAGTGGAGAAAGTTGCGAAAACCATTACTTCATAAATGTTGCTGACATCCATTTGTAAGGCAAACTTAGAAATTTTCAATTAGTATAATTCATAGACCGTATCCAATTGCATATCGCGAAATTTTGCAGGAGTGCAAAGGCTGGTTTTTATGCTTCTAGATACAAGAGCTTTGGTAAACTGTGCTATGTACTTGGTGCATTGCATGCTTTCATGGGGCATCAAAACCAGGATTTGAGAATCAAGGTCAGTGTTAGTTAGTTCCTTTTTTTTCTTTTTTTCATGTAAAGCTTCACATCTCACCAAAATTTTCTAGTTCCTGCATATTTTTCATATAAGGTCCTATAATACTTAAAGAAATGCAGTTCAATGAAGGTGAGTGGGAAACATGGCCTCAAGTAACAACCGTTTGCATTGGAAATGCAAAGTATTTTGGTGGTGGCATGAAGATTACACCAAATGCTACTCCTTACAGTGGAAATTTAGAGGTGAAATATGTTTCTGTAAAATCTCTTGGATGGATATTATCATATATTTTGAATCAAGTAAAAGTTCTGTTGTATTCTTCAGGTTGTGATTGTTCAAAACTTTAAGTGGCATGATTTCACACTGAAATTACAAAAGCTGTATAATGGAACACATCTCTCACTTGAAAATATATCAGCAAGAAGGTATGATCTTGCTCGAAACACTATTGTTAAGCTTTAATTCGAAAATGTGACTCAGCATTCGTCTTCTAATCCATGTAGCTGACCTACCTAGCAGAACAAGACTTAGTTCATGCTGTTAATTAGGCTTGCTTGGGTTTTTGTTGGTGCTCATTCAGATTGTTCTTTGTATCATAGTGCACTTTCAATCGAGTTGGAGGACATCTCAGGCAACGGCGGCATTCATATTCAATCGGACGGGGAACATTTGGGATTCCTTCCGAAAAAGATTAGTGTTCTACCTGGTGCTATTGAGATGATATGCTGATTCATCTGGAGAATAACTGTGTCAATGAAATAGTGAAGATGATGATGCTATTTGCCAGATGAATGTGGCTTCAGATTCTGATTCTGAATTGTTACTTAGATCAAGAAATGAGTAATTTCCTTAACATCACTGCTATAACCTATAACATGCAATTCCTGCACCTAAATTCTACAATGTTTATGAAAATTATAACACTGAACCTGTGATTGTTACTTTAGGACTCTTCTGTTAATTTCAGCATAGTAACAGATAATTGTGTTCCAACATATGAAAAGTGTTCCCTACTGCATGAAACCATACTCATTCAGAGAGAGAATGCTAAGGAGTTTGACTCTGCAACTGACTTCTTAATTAGATATTGATAATTGAAGGAATTAGCATCTATATATCATAATTGCAATTTACAAGCTCTAGTGCTTAATTATACTAGATAATGTTAAGACACCCAAAAAAAAAAAATTACTAGATAGTGTTAATCTCCATATTGATCAAAATTCTCACTTTGCTTGATCTACTTCTATAGAAGAGTATTATAAAAGTCCGATTTTTTTATTTGTAGCCCAGAGTATCCTCTAACCCAATAAGTCAAGAATTAATTTGTCGCGAATTTGAGCTCTATTTAAGGGTTTGTTGCTGACTAATGAGTTGATGCATATAGAAGGCGAGATTCGGACCCCACACTTACTTAAACAGACGAGTGTACTGACCACTCGACCAACTCAAGTTGATTTAAAAAGTCCGAAATTATTTAAGGATATGAACATAATAATAACTCTATAAATGCAATTCTAATAGTACATCACTAACAGGTCCATTGATTATTAAATTTATTATTAAAACCATTTCAATCAATTAATTTAGTACATAGAACGACAATGCATATAGGCTATAGCAATAGCATATAGGATCTTGAAGATCAGGCTAACACATTTTTTGTGAGTTCAAAAGAAAATTTTGATTTCTTTTTTATAACTGAGGCAAGCAAATTGCCGAGGGTTTAATAACTCAACTTTTTCTTATTTAATTCTCTGTATTTACTTGGTGGTTGTGAAGCTTAGAGTGTAAGTTGCCCTATTTCATGTTAATATAGTCAGTGTTTGGGTATCTATCCTTTAGTGAAGTTCAACAACTAGTCTTGTTTTGGGGTCTCAAATAGCCACTTTTTTCCCCACCTCTTTTCTTGCTAGTTTTCTCTTGTCACAACCAATCAAATTTGTTCAATCCACAAATCTATTGTTTGGATTCCTTACTTTTGTTTTGTAACAATAACATAATAACATTACTCTATCACATTCTGCTAATTAATTATCCATAACACGTTAATAGCATATATAGGGTATCAACATCAGCGGTTTAATGTAAGCTATATGTTAAGCAAATGCCCTTATTTGAAACAAATAAATATTAAAAGGAAAAAACAAGGTTTCTTTTGAGGCCTTGAGAATTTTAGGTGTTTAACTGTTACACTTTCTGTTTCTACAAGCTATCCCTTTTGTTATTTCTGCAAGTTTTCTCAAAATCTGGTTTCTCTTGTGTTTATCTTCATTTTCAATAATAATAATAATAATAATAATAATAATAATAATAATAATAATAATAAATAACTTAAAAATAAAGGATTATTTTTATCTTTACATTATGCAACATGGTACACAATAAATTTCTTTGTTTAATTGGCAGAAAGAATACATTAACTTAATTATCTTGACTTGAGAGTATATATTTTGTAAGAAAAGTATAGGTAGACAATGAAAATATTAAACAATGTAAACAGTAGATATATCGGATGTTTATTTCACTAGTGTAGTGTACGGATAGTTATTTTAATATTAAAATTTAGATGGTTAATTTGGAGGTGTAGTGTGTTTTTATTTAATTGGTGGTTATTCATGTTGTTCAAAATAGTTATTGTTTACCTAGCATTTTTCATTTTGTAAACATAGATAGCGGCTGAACCGGAACTCTATTTTTTTTGTCACTGGAAAGAATAAAGTGTAATCTTCCACCTTTAATTCTACAAGTGAGACCAGAAATAAATAAGAGAAAGAATGCAATGAAGGATGAGATCTTCTACTGGATACCATCCAATTTTTTTTCCACCGAAGGGAATCCACTCCCCGACTCAACCCTATCTATAAAGTATTACCTTAACAATTAATGCGAAATTAGAGTACCTATGATTATAAACCAAGAATTATGAGTAAATCATCACCTAACCTCATAATATGTTAATAGAATGATTTGTGCAAACAAAAAATCGATAATCACCTCATTTACAACTCTGTTTAATTAAAAAAAAATGAAAAAGAGTAATCTTTTGAGTTGGACCATCACCAATAATTTTGGTTCCGGATAAATTAATCTTTAATAAAATATTAACAAATTAGTCTCTAATATTTAAAAAAATTAAACATATTAGTCCTTATTTGTAAAATAACAAAATAAATTAGTGCTTTATTTTTAAAAGAAATTCAAACAAAATAATATTCTCCAAACCATAATATTTTTCAGAAAAGTTAAGAATAAATTTATTATGTTTTTAAAAATGTTAGGACTAATTAATATTTTATTAGAGACTAATTTATTTAATATTTTAAAATATTATAGACCAATTTATTAATTTTTTATTAGAGTCTAACTTCCTCGAAATAAAAATTCTTAGGAATTACTTAAAAAAAATAGTTTAATATTTGCAATGATAGATGCATTAATAAGTATAGGCCTTTCCTAAGAAGCTATGAATATAATTAATAATTAATATATTTAATTTGATAGTAAACTAATGGGGACTTGGCACAACTTCTATTGGTTGGTGAACAGTACATTTTTATTTGAACATGTATGGTATATAGATAAGTGGGTGAAGAGAATGTTATCCTAATGGATTATGTTTGTTCTGATCACATAATAAAAACCGTACATGAGATGAAATAATTATTATAAAAAAAAAGAAATTAGGGAATTAAATGGCATATGTACATTGTTCTAATTCTCTAGGAATATATATGAGAGCTTGATGACTTGCACCCAAATGTTAACTCAACTAAATTCTAACTACTTTTACAGTTCAACTGCCATTCAAGTTCATATTATTGTGACACAAATTAAAGGAGACGTGCCCCATAATAATACTTCAATTCTCTCGTTATCTTCAATGCGTGTATGTATTTAACTATTTATATGTAATGTAATAATAAATGTACGGGGAGTATATACTTATCAAAATTCTCATCATCATCACATACCATACAATTATTTATCATCAAAATGATCATTTTGTTGCGATACCAATTCATAAAAGAATTATACTTATATTATATATAACTCGTAAGTGTTTAAAGAGCCTACTAATTAATTAGCTTGTAATACTAATTTGTGGTGGATTTTATTGTTTTTAATTTTTTCCTTTCTCCCTTAACTTTTAAAATATATAATAATTTTAAAAATTTAAAATTATCAGTATAAAATTGTTTTACATATATATCTAACTATATAACGTGTATTAATAAAAATAATTATTTTTTATATTGATTATGTGAATAATCATTCAAAAAAAATAATTATAATTATATAACTGTATATGAGTATATTAAAATTAAATTCTATTTAAGTAGTCTTCGTATTCTAGTATATATACATCCATATTATACGTAATTTTTTTTTACCAAAGATAAGAAATTCGAACTTGCAATCTTTTGATTGAGTATAAGAAGATTATATGCCATTTGAAATATAATTTATTGCAATATTATACGTAATTAGTTTAGAAGACAATATATAATAATATATATAATCCCCTTAATAATTAATTAGCTTCAATAATAATATATTTTCCTTGTTATAATTAAGTGTGACGGCTGCCAAATGTTTTCTACCATCTACTACCATATCTTCTTCAGTAGCCTCTATAAAATTCAACCCTAATACACATTCTCAATCTCTCTTTCAATCTTCATTACTATTCCATTATTCTCAATCACTAACACAACAATAATGGAAAACCAAGGCCCACCAAATCCTCCACCACCACCATTATTACTATTGCCAACACCCCAAGATAATCACCACAACAACAACAACAATATTCCATTTTTACCCTTCACATTACCTTCCATGCTTCATCAAAACCCTTTGCAAATGGAACCTCAATCTCATCCTAATGATAATAACAATAATAATAATAGCCTTGGTTGTGACATCAATGATGACTATTATTGGAGCAACATTAGTTATGTTTTCTCCGGCGGCAATGGCGGCGCTGGCCACAACAACGTTAGTGATGCCAAGGAAACAATAACGAGCGCAATGGAATGCGGTTCTTCTTCTCTTCATCCTTCTTTCAATATGGCCGAAAATGTCATAGAAGAAAAGGAGAAGAAAGAGAAAAAGAATATAGTTGGAAGAGTGAAGAAGGCAAAAAGAGTGGCAAGGTTTGCATTCCAAACAAGAAGTGTTGATGATATATTGGATGATGGTTACCGCTGGAGGAAGTATGGCCAGAAAGCAGTGAAGAATACCACATATCCTAGGTATGTATAATATTTTGGCAACTACTCCAAAGAAGATATCAAAATAATCTTTTGGCGTGATGATTTTTATTTAAAAAGTGTGACTTATTTGTTTAGTAATATTTTAAATAAGAATAAATATTCAATTCGATTTTTGTCTATATTTATGAAGGATAAAGCAATTTCTGAAAAAAAAAAGATATTTCAATCCTTAACTTTTTTATTTTGGAATAATACTATCTCTTTGTTAAAAAAATTATTTAAATAATAATAAAAATTGGTTTTGTGGAGAATTTTAAACTTTTACAAAATTATTTTCAATAATATAGCTAATTACTATTACTACTATCACTACCTTCTTCATTCTTATTATTATGGCTCCTACTTCTATTATTTTTATTGATTTATCATTATCATTATTTCTTCTACCGTCATCAATCATCATCACTAATATCAATATTATCAATATTAAAATTCTCTTTTTTCATTTTTTATTCGATGTTATTTTTTTCTTTTAAAAAGTATTTGTATTACAATTACTATTTTTTGTGGCATCATTTTTATTAATAGTTTTTTTTCACTTAACCACCATTGGTGAAGGAATTTTTCAAAAACAAACTTATTAATAGTTTGTATAAGTTTAAAACCCCCACAAAATACAAATAAAACTCTCACAAAACTAATTTTTATTATTATTTAAATAATTTTTTTAACAGAAGGATCATATTATCCCAAAATAAAAAGATTAAGGATCGAAGTGTCCTTTTTTTTTTACAGGAATCGCTTTGTCCTTTGTGAAAATGGACAAAGATCGGGTTGGGTGTTTACTCTTTAAATAAAAATAACATTTTTATTTTAAATAAAAATAACACTTTTACTTTAAATAAAAATCAAACTCTACAACTTATCATCTAATGATTAAAATATCTTCACATGATAACAATCATAAAATCTTCATTAAAATAACTACCTAATATTTTTATTTAATCTTGTTAGGTGAAAACATACGGTTATTTTAGTTTGAAATTAATTGTTAAAAAATTATTATTATTTAACTATTTTTAATTATTAATTTTATATGAATATATATATAATTACACGAGTCTCTATCATCTTATTATATATAGAAAAACACTTAACCATAAAGTATTTATTTGAAGAGAAAGTATAGGGAGTCAATGGAATATTTGTATAATGTGTACAATGGAGATTTAGGAAGTATTAAAGATATAATTATTAGTGTTATCTTTTTCTATTAATTAAAGTTTTTGGGATGAGTGGTATCATGACATGGTATTAGAGCTCGGATCAATAGAACGTTTTAAAGAATATATCGTTAAAAGAAAGTTTAGGAAGTCAATATTTTTATTAAAATTTAGTTAATATTTAATTAGTAAAAGAAAAATGAGTAATTCTATATTATTAAATATAATTTTATACCACTAAAAATACTAATAATAATTCATTGATGACTACAAATTACAAGACCTGTTAGTCCCTAACACTCTTCTATTGTTAATTATTAAAGATGTTTTTGAATGAAAAAATTGACTGAACTCAAATATAAGTTATATTATCCAGTGAAGTGTCTTTTTTAATAAAAAACAATTAAAATTGAATAACAACAAATCTAAAAATACAATAAATTCACAAAATACATTTATATTTAAATTTTAATGAATGATATATTCTCCAACAATTATATTTAAAACTAGGAAGTAATATTAATTTTGTCATGAAATCATCATTTTTTACAAAATTTTAAACTAATAAAAAAAGACACGTACATAATTATTTTTAACACATACAGTCAGAAGTTTTTTTGTTTTTGTGTGAAATTTGTATGTATAGTTTCTTTTTCTTTTCAAATCTAATTTGGGATTAATTATTAATTTGGTATCCAAAAGATTCAATCACTAATAAAAAGGATTTTGAAAGATATTATCGACAAAACAGTTTTTTAATGATTTGAAAATGCAACAAAAATAATCAAAAAATATTATATTTTTACAAGTGACAAAAAAATTTATATTTAACAAACGACATATTCATTTGATTCAAATTTTTGTGCCAACATTTGAATAAATATTTAGAAAATGCACAAAAAAATTCGAAGCAAAATTTAATCTTGATTTTTGTTATTTTTCAAAAAAATGTAGTCATTCACGCTAAAACTTTTTTTAAAAAAAATTCACTTCACATAAAATTATCAAATTTTATTAAAAATAAAAAAATATTTTTTTAATAATAATTATAAAAGTATGCATTAAAATTTGATCTTTAAAATCTATTTTTAAAAAATATATATTTAATATCTAATTCTTTTTATCCCATTTTTAACTTTTTGAGAATTTATTATTAATTAACATCTTTTGAGAATTTTTTTATTAGCGATGTAACTTTTGAATACCATTTTATTAACGGTTTACTTTTTTTAATTTGTGGGTAGCTTATTGGTTATATGATCTTTAAATTGAATGAAGGGTTTATTTAGTTTGTATTTGAATGAATTGATTGTGATGGATACAAAATGAAGAAGCTACTACCGTTGCACGCATCACACATGCAATGTGAAGAAACAAGTGCAGAGGCTGTCGAAAGACACAAGCATTGTGGTGACAACGTACGAGGGAATTCATAACCATCCTTGCGAGAAGCTTATGGAAACTTTGACCCCTCTTCTCAAACAGATTCAGTTTCTCGCTACCATCTAATTAATTCCTACTATCTGTAACATATATATTTGCTATGCTTGCATTGTGAGTTGTGATGATTTCTGAACTTAATAATATTTTGTGTGTATATATGAATCCAGATCGGTGATCCTGATCATGTGCTTGCTTCTGTAATAAAATTAACGTAAATTATATTTTATATATACTTTAAATCTAGGCTTAAACTTATGTTAAAATTAAATTATTTATTTGTGTTAAAGGTATAATAATTTATATGTCATCTTTTATCAACTTATATTAAGTTTTGAAAAGAGTGGTATAATTAATGAGAATTTGTTACATTTTTTCCCTCCTGTACATTTTTCATCATGTAATATTCTTGTTACGGATCCGGCCCACCAGCCCGGATCCAAAGACAAACCCGATTCCTCGGGTTTTACCCATTCCCCCCTCCAGAAAGGCCCCGAACCGGCCCACTGGAGCTCCTAACCGACTTTCGAATTCAAACGTCTCCTTTATCTTATCCCAACAGGATAAAGATAAGATAACTACCATCACCTATAAATAAGAGGACCTACGTCCCCCAGGTATTCATTCATCCCACACACCTTATACCTCTCAGATCCATTCTGACTTGAGCGTTGGAGTGTCTTTGCAGGTACCTCCCCCCGCGCTCCGCTCGGATAGTCCGACACCCGTCTCGACCCACAGGTTCCCGATCCTCATCTCAACCCGTACCAGAGTCCTCTTGTACATTGGCGCCGTCTGTGGGGACCTGCGACAGTCGAACCGCATGGAGGGCATCCTAGAGGAGAACCCATCAAGCCAGGATGACTCCCAACCACGTCGTCCGACCTCAGAACACCATGAAGCCACAAACCAAGCAAAGATAGCAAGTACCATCCACCACACGAACGAACACGTCACCAAGGACCCACAACATCCCGAGAAAGCCAGGGACAAAGCGGCACAGATCATCCAGGATCTCTGTCTCCGGGTCCAAGAACTTGAAGGCAAACTAACTAGCAGAGAAAAACACAATAACGAACACGGAAGCCAGGCAACTTCCAGGTCAAGATCCCACCGCGGCAGGTCGCCAACCCGGCAACACGATAGGAAAGATGATCGCAGCATCTCACACAACCACCGACACGAGAAATCGCTAGAACGGCGATACAACAAGAAACAACACCGCAGCGCTTCTCGGGATCTAAGTCGTCAACACGATTCGGACGAGGACCGGAGATACCGAAACACCAAACGCACGAGAAGCGACCACACCATAATGGGAGCTACACCCTTCACAGAAAGAATCTTAAGAGCGAAACTCCCCAAAGGTTTCGACAAACCCACCGACATGAAGTATGATGGAACCAAGGACCCTCAGGAACATCTAACGGCCTTCGAGGCCAGAATGAACTTAGAAGGAGCGGCCGACGCAGTCCGGTGCAGAGCCTTCCCGGTAACCCTTGCCGGACCGGCGATCAAATGGTTCAACGCCCTCCCGAACGGATCCATAGCCAGCTTCCACGACATAGCACGAAAATTCATGGCCCAGTTCACAACCAGAATCACCAAAGCCAAACACCCCATCAGCTTGTTAGGGGTCACACAAAAGCTAGACGAATCCACAAGAAAATACCTCGACCGCTTCAACGACGAATGCCTAACGGTCGACGGACTCACGGATTCCGTCGCAAGCCTTTGCCTGACTAACGGGCTCATGAACGAGGACTTTCGCAAACACCTCACTACAAAACCAGTATGGACCATGCACGAAATCCAGAACGTCGCCAGAGACTACATTAACGACGAGGAGGTCAGCCAGGTCATCGCTGCCAACAAACGGCAGCACGCCCAACACGGCAATTCGGCTCCCCGGCATAACCCGACACCTAAAGAGAATCAACGGGACCACCCCAAGCCGACCAACCGGCCACCAAGAATTGGCAAATTCTCTAATTACACACCCCTAACTGCACCAATTACGGAGATATACCATCAAATAGCAGATCGAGGCATCATCCCAAGAGCCTGACAACTCAAAGAAAGGACGGGAGGCAACAAAACCCTCTACTGTGACTATCACCGAGGTTACGGCCACAAAACACAAGATTGCTTCGACCTCAAAGACGCTCTTGAACAGGCCATACGAGACGGCAAACTCCCGGAATTTGCCAAAATCATCAGAGAACCAAGACGCGCGGAGAAAGACAAGTCACCAGAAAGAGAATGACGTAACCCAAGAACACAAAGGCAACCCACCAGGGAGAGTCCGGAGGAAGACCCGACCATCATAGTAAACGTCATCACAGGCAAGGATGTATCGAGCAAGTCAAAATTAGCAATAAAAAAAGACCTCAAGGTAATGGCCGTCAGAAACCAAGCCCCAATCACCACCACTGGCAACACGATAACATTCTTACCGGAGGATTACCTGCATGGCACCTCAGCCGAAGATACCCCCTTCGTCATCTCAGCCAGGATCGGAACAGGACTAGTACGAAGGATACTGGTAGACACCGGTGCAGACTCCAACATCCTTTTCCGAGGAGCCTTTGACAAGCTCGGGCTCCGCAACGATAACCTCCAAACACACCGCCACGGCGTCACGGGACTCGGCGACAACTTTCTCAAACCAGACGGCTCAATTACCCTACCCATCACCATAGGAACGAGCAATCAGAAAAAGACAATCCTATCTGAATTCGTAGTCCTTAAAGACTCCACAGCCTATAACGTGATCCTCGGAAGAAAAATAATCAATGACTTCTCCGCAGTCATCTTCACCAAATACCTCCTCATGAAGTTCAAAACCGACGACGGCTCCATCGGTACCATTCATGGAGACCGAGAGGTCGCAGCCGAATGCGACAACACCAGCCTAGCCCTAAGAAAAAAATCCCGAGATGCGGCCGGAATATTCCTAGCCGACCTAGATGCGCGACAAGACGGCCAACCGAGGCCAGAACCAGAAGGAGACATGGAAAAACTACAGATAGGACCGACCAAGGAAGAATATACCTTCATCAATAGAAACCTCCCTTACGATCTTAAAGAAGAACTCTCCCAACTCCTGAAACAAAACAAAGACTTATTCGCATTACTCGAGGCAAACTTCATCAGAGAACTACCCTACACAACGTGGTTAGCAAATGTCGTGCTAGTAAAGAAATCTAACGGGAAATGGCGAATGTGCATCGACTACACGGACCTAAACAAAGCTTGTCCGAAGGACGTCTTCCCCCTACCAAACATCGACGGATTAGTAGACGCAGCATCCGGCCACCGATACCTCAGCTTCATGGACGCATATTCCGGCTATAACCAAATCCCGATGCACCGACCAGACGAAGAAAAAACCGCATTCATCACCCCAGATGGAACGTACTGTTACACAGTGATGCCATTCGGCTTGAAAAACGCTGGAGCCACCTACCAAAGACTTGTTAACAAGATCTTTCGAGACCTAACCGGAGAAAAGTTAGAAGTCTACATTGACGACATGCTCGCCAAGATTGAATCCAGCGAACAACTAATCAACGACCTCACGGTCATAATGAACACCCTACGAAAGCACCAAATGCGGCTCAACCCGGCAAAGTGCGCCTTCGGAATGGAGGCAGGAAAGTTCCTCGGCTTCATAATCACACAACGTGGAGTTGAAGCAAACCCGGAGAAATGTCGTGTCGTCCTCGAAATGGCAAGCCCCAAAAACCTTAAGGACATCCAAAAGCTCACCGGCAAACTAACCGCGTTATCACGCTTTCTCGGTGCATCAGCCCAAAAAGCAATCCCTTTCTTCAAACTAATGAAAAAAGGGACCCCTTTTAAGTGGGAAACAGAATGCGAAGAAGCATTCCAACACTTCAAGAAGACCTTATCAGAACCACCAATCCTCGCCAAACCCCAAGCGGGGGAAACACTCTACTTATACCTTTCCATAACAGAAGAAGCACTTGCAGCGGCTCTCGTCCGTGAAGACGAGAAAAAGGAACAAAAACCCGTATACTTCATAAGCAAAGTCTTACAGGATGCGAAAACTCGCTATTCACGCTTAGAAAAGCTAGCTTTCGCACTCCTTACAGCCTCCCGACGCCTGCGACAATATTTCCAGGCCCACCCCGTAACGGTCCGAACCGACCAGGCGGTCAAGCAAGTGTTACAAAAACCCGACCTAGCGGGAAGAATGCTAGCATGGTCCATCGAGTTATCCCAATTCCAGATCAGATTCGAACCCCGGAACGCTATCAAGGCACAAGCCTTGACCGATTTCATCGCCGAAATGACTCCAGCAACACTCACCCCGGAACCATGGAAATTACACGTCGACGGCTCATCAAACTCCACTCACGGAGGAGCCGGAATCATACTCGAAAACCAAAACGGGATCACAATTGAACAGTCAGTACGGTACGAATTTTCGGTATCAAACAATCAAGCAGAATACGAAGCCCTCTTAGCAGGTCTGACCCTAGCCCGGGAAGTCGGTGTAAACACCTTGGAAGTAAATACCGATTCCCAGGTAGTCAGTTCCCAAATCAACGGAAGCTACCAGACACGAGATCCCCTGCTCCAACAATACCTCACCAAGGTAAACGAACTGAAAGAAGGGTTCGAAAGCATTATCATACGGCACGTTCCCAGGGAACAAAACACCAGGGCAGACCTACTCTCCAAGCTAGCCAGTACCAAACCGGGGCACGGCAACAGATCGCTAATTCAAGAGGTCGTTAGGTCGCCCTCTGTGTCAACAGCAATCAACTCTCACCTGACGATCTCAAGCCAGGGGTCGTGGACATACCCCATCCTACAATACCTCCTCGACGGAATTTTACCGCCAGACCTAAAAGAAGGAAAGCGAATAAAAAGGGAAGCCGCCAAATATACCATCATAGCGGGACAACTATACAAACGAGGATTCTCGCAACCCCTACTCAAATGTGTCGAACCCGGGGACACGGAGTACATACTCCGCGAAATCCACGAAGGCTGCTGCGGACACCACGTCGGAGGCAAAACATTAGCCCAAAAAATCATCAGGGCTGGCTACTTCTGGCCCACAATCATTCGAGACTCCATACAATTAGTAAAAAGCTGTGACAAATGCCAAAGACATGCCAATATCCACCAAGCCGCCCCACACCAGCTCAGCACCATATCGGCAGAACGGCCATTCGGCACTTGGGGGATCGACCTCGTCGGGCATCATCGCTATAGATTACTACACCAAATGGATTGAGGCCGAACCTCTGGCCTCCATAACGGCGACCCAATGCCGGAAATTCGTCTGGCGACAAATCATCACCCGCTTCGGACTCCCCGAGGTCATCATATCAGACAACGGAACTCAATTTACCGATAAAAAATTCAAAGAGTTCCTAGGAGGATTATAGATATCCCATCGCTTCAGCTCAGTAGAACACCCCCAAACAAATTGACAGGTGGAATCCGCAAACAAAATAATTGTTAAAGGACTCAAAAAACGGCTCGACGAAGCCAAAGGACTATGGGCGGACGAATTAGGATCGGTTCTATGGTCGTACCGAACAACACCCCAAACGACCACGGGGGAAACACCTTTCCGATTAACATAAGGGGTTGAAGCAGTCATCCCAGTTGAAAACGGGGACCCCAGCCCCAGGAAAACGGTCGGAGGCAACGACGAAGAAGCAGCAAGAGACCTCATTGATGAAGAAAGAAACATAGCTCACGTCAAAGAATTAGCACTTAAACAAAGAATCAGCCTAAGATACAATCACGGCGTCATCCGACGAGAATTCGCGGAGGACGACCTCGTCCTACGACGAAACGATATCGGTCCCCCGACTCCAGGAGAAGGAAAGCTCACCCCCAACTGGGAAGGACCATACAGAATCAAGGCCGTAATCGGAAAAGGAACGTATAAACTCGAACGGCTCGGACCGACCTAAATAGGTCGCCCCCTTATTTCTTCCTTTTCTATTTTTATACTTTATTTATATTTTTTCTCCTCCCAGATTTCCAAGGTTTTAAAGGGATTTCTCATCTAAGTTTTAATCTCGGGTATTCTTTCCCGCCGTTAACGGAGGGTTTTAACGAGGCCCAACCATTCAATAAAAATTCCATTAAAAGCTATTTCCACTTTCCTACACATCCGAAAAACGGAACGTAGACACGGCCACGACTGGAGGACTGATCACCCCCCAGGCCCAACACACGGATATCCATAAAAACTCGACCAAACAACGGTCCGAGGAAATGAAAAACAAACGCGGAATAGCTCAAAACATAAGCCCCGAACGGCCGAAAAACAAACATAACTACAGAACATACAAAAAAGCCCGACGGCCAATAAAAGCTACTAAAAACGAAAGTACGGTGTTCCAAAGTACACGGCCCTTGGCCATCCAAAAATATTCAAAAAACAGTTTAAAGAAAAAACCAAAAAAATACAGATAGAAACTACTCGAGGTCGACAAGCTGGCCATCACGAACAGTCTTGAAGGCCCCCATCACAGACACATCCACACCAGGAGCCAACACCAAGGCCTGAGCCTTCATCGTCTCCTCGGTAGCCGCAATTGCATCCTTTGCATCAGCTAGCAACTCCGTCTTCTCCTTTTTCAAGGCAGCAACCTCGGCCTTCAAAACCTCCACTTCACCGAGAAGCACCGCCGACTGGGAACCCGCATCGGAAGCCCGCTTACGCTCCTCGGCCAACTGGGAACGAAGTGAAGTCTCAACCTCGGAAAGCCGGAGAATCTCCGCCCGGGCTTCCTCGGAAGACTTCACCGCCTTCTCCTTCGCAACCCCAGCAGCCTCAAGTTCCTCCTTTAACTTAGCCACATCAGCCTGCGACTGACGAAGCTTCTTATCTAACAGCCCAACCTGAGCCATTACGGGCTCGGCCTTACGGACAACAACGGCAGACCGGAGAAGGGCACGGTACACCGACTTAGCCTGAAATGAGACATCACAGCCATCAAAAAACATCTCTGTCCCAGGCATCAGGTGCTGATCAATAAAACCGGAAGCATCAAAGCGACGATCCATCACACTGGGCACAGTACCCTCCTCCTCAAAAGTTTCGCTGCTAGGATCCTCGGGCCTCTTTCTCTTCCGGGAAGCCTCGGCAGCCGACACCACGACAACCTCAGGCGAATTCACAGGACCCGGCGAGGCCCGAGCTTCGGCCCTCACTCCCGACGAAACTACCTCATGGGAAACGCCCTGGGAACCCACAGCCGGATTAGAGACAGGAGTAGCAGGAGACGACGACCCTTCCTCCCGACCCATCGCCGCCTTCAACCTCGCCAAAGAAGTCAACCCACCAGCCATCTCAACTGGAAAAAGAAAGAAAAATCAAGTCAAAAAAAAAAAGAGAAGCTACCCACCAATATACGTTCGACAAGCCTCGGGATCCCCCATAACATCTCGAGGGTTCAACGGACGCTCCCCGAACAAATACCACAAAACGCTAGCAATATCCTTATCCTCCCGAGACAAACCATCATAAGTAAACTTGGTCAAAACCGACGGGCCAGCACCAAAGTTCCAATACGTCAGAAACCGGCGCTCGCCCTCCAGTGTCAGCCAAAACGGACGATGCCCCTGAACAGGACACACCTTAAAATACTCCCACTTAAAACCGTGAAAAGAATCCTCGAATAACCCAAAAATCCGGCGATGAGGTTGAGCACGGAAAGACATATATCCCTTCTTGTGCTTCCCCTCTTTAGTCGGAAGAGTGCACAAGAAAAGAAAAAGAATAACAGGAACAGAAGCCGGAAGATCGAGATACCGGCACACCAGCTCAAAACATCGCACGGCTGCCCAACTATTCGGGTGAAGCTGAGACGGTGCCACGGAACACCGACTCAGCAGATCTTGAACAAACGGCGAAAAAGGCAACCGCACACCGAGCCGAGTGAACATCGACTCATAAACCCACATCCAATCCGGAACGGTGGGTGAATGAAGGTTCAGGTAACAGACGCGCTCGTCGGCATCAGGAAGAACGAGCTCATACCGCCCCTCCTCATCACCGCCACCACAGATCGCCCCCTGATCACGGAGCCGTTGAAGATCGTCCTCCGTCATCCGAGACGGAACGCCCCACACATCGCTAGTCACCCAACCGTAGCGATTGGGAACGCCCCTGGAGGGGGCCACCGGGGCTCCCACACCCTCATTCCTCCGCCGTTGCATACCTAAAACAGGGAGGAGCACCACCATCAGCCTACTAACCCTATAAGACAGAAACCTAACACCACTACTAAACCAGCGCGGTGGCTCACCACCACTGTTAAACAAACACGGCGGCACTCAGCCCCTCCAAAACTCAAAATGCTACCCCCCAAAAAGACACAAACAGTAAAAGAGTAAAAACAACGCATGGCAAGGACAGAGCAAGGATTCACAAAATAAAAAGAAGGAAAGCGAAGCGTGCCAACCTGGTAATGCAGAAGGAAGCTTGAGGAAAGTAGAAGAAGCAAGCAGCACCAAAAAAGCAAAAACCGCAAAGGAAAGAAGAGCTTCGTTTCAGATGATGAGTTTTCCTTTCAGAAGAGAAAATAGAGAAGAAAATGAAACGGACGAGGGAACCGAAACAAAAAGCCAAAAGACGGTTTCAAAAAGGAGCAAAAGGACACAATTGACCCTAGGCAAAAAATAACGAAAACACCCCTCAAAAACAAAACAAACGTGAGGGCAAAAAAGGGAAAACACCCTCTCGCAATAAATGCCCCCTTGAAAAAACAATTAATAAATCACGCCTCGAAGAACGCAACGGGCGCAGCAGGCACGGAAGGGTCACGTCAAGACCAAAAACGGTCAGACGAACCTTCAGCAAAACCAGAGCCGAGACACCGATCCCCCTCCAAAGGGCCAAACGAACACCCGAGAAGAACTAAAAACCTAGCCCACGATCAAAACATCATACCTCCCAGCGACAGGCCGATCTCGCTCGCCCTCCCGCTGCGGGGGCAACTGTTACGGATCCGGCCCACCAGCCCGGATCCAAAGACAAACCCGATTCCTCGGGTTTTACCCATTCCCCCCTCCAGAAAGGCCCCGAACCGGCCCACTGGAGCTCCTAACCGACTTTCGAATTCAAACGTCTCCTTTATCTTATCCCAACAGGATAAAGATAAGATAACTACCATCACCTATAAATAAGAGGACCTACGTCCCCCAGGTATTCATTCATCCCACACACCTTATACCTCTCAGATCCATTCTGACTTGAGCGTTGGAGTGTCTTTGCAGGTACCTCCCCCCGCGCTCCGCTCGGATAGTCCGACACCCGTCTTGACCCACAGGTTCCCGATCCTCATCTCAACCCGTACCAGAATCCTCTGGTACAATTCTCTTCTTCATATGACATTTTAATTTCCTTTTGTGCACATGCTGTATTTTGGAGTATATAAAAGAAGAGTGATTAATCTTAGCTTCTCGTGCTAATTATTAGTAGTTCATATATACTAATAATATACATTATTCCCACTGTTACAAACCATCAGAGGAGACTAGTATAGACGGAAGTCCCCCCAAAAATTTTCAATAACTTAATATACATACCCAATAATATATATCCAAAAAATTGTCTGTGGCAATAAAATATATATAACAACGCAATAATTTTTATAATTATATTTTATTATTATAAAACATAATTAGTCTTAAAATTATCCAACAATAAATTAAAATATTAAAATAATAATTTAAATAATAACATATAGCTTTAAATTTTATTTTTTAAAAGTTTTATATTTTAAAAAGATTGAATAATTTTTTTTGTCAATTCAAAAAAATATTTCTCTTTTTATATATATGTTCCTATAACTCTTATTATAACACTCTTTACTTTAAATTCTAAAAACTTTTTTTATTAAAAGATGTAGCATGAATTGTTTTGAGATTTAAACTCCAATAATAATGTTCTTTTAAAATATTTTTTTATTACTAAAAATATAAATTTATAAACCTAAATTAGTTTATTAATAAATATAATATTGTTATAGAAATATAATTCACAATTCCACAAAAATCTAAAAATACAATATGAATAAAAACTACTTAGCAAACCAAACATAAAAACACATTAATAAAATTTTACTATACAATAACCATTAGCTAAATAATAACAAAATACTAATAAAATTTTAAAGCAATGCTAGGGAACCAAAAGGGTATTAGCAAAAAATCAGCCAAATACTTTTGGGTGAATCCAAAATCTCTACGAGTTAATATATATGGATGTTTCTTATGCTAAGTATCAGAATGTTTCTTTTTCATACTAAATAGATGTTCTTTTATATATTTTTCGATTTTTTTATTGCAAATGTGAATATCTCTATTTCTTTAAGAATTTCATATTTTTTAAAATTTTATACATATTTAATTATTTTTACTAAAATATAATTGAATGTTTCTTTTGTTAAGTATTAAGATGTTTTTTTGTATTAAATAAATGTATTTTTATAATTCCTCTCATGGCTATTCTGATGAGAAGCACGGGAATATGAATGCGCCACCGTGGAAGAACACCAGTAATGGAAGTTTGGAGTTCTGATCCAGTGTGCGGGGTAGGTAGATCCTCGCCCACGTGCCCTTTGATTTGTTGATGGGGAGGTCTTTGGAGAGAACCTTGGTGGGGAGGTTGGGATCTGGTGCGGGAGGGCTCTCGGGGGCACGGGTCCGCACCTGACGCTGTCGTTTCTGTTCAATACGAGGTTGAGTTGTCTGTATGGATTTTTATTGTGCTTGTTGAGGGCGTCCCGGAGAGCATGGAAGTCGCTGGCGCTTCCAGCAGCATTGGTGAGAGAGAGGTGTGTGTGTGATTATTGTAGGTGTGTAGGTTAATGTGAGAGAGAAAAGGAAGGCTTTTATAGGTTTTAATTAGGTTTACTTAATTAATTTTAAATTTTTTAAATTTTGAATTCTATAAATTTAAAATTAATTATTAATATAAATTAATGTGATTTTGTTTAGTTTTTGGCTGATGACCTTTTAGTTCTATATACTTTTCCAAAATTTTATCGTACAACAACCATTAACAAACCGAAGCAATGAGCGATGCAAAGTGAAGACCAGAGCAGACGAGCAGTGATGCGAAGCGAAGTCCGGACCAGCAATGACGGTGATAGCAACGCCAGCAACAGTGACGCTCACGTGGCATAGTGGTCAGTAGTAAACAAAGAACAGAGAAGGAAAGTATAAAACTTGAAAAGAGCAGAGAAAGGTAGGAACAGGGAGTTAGTTTTGGAGTAATTAGAAATTTAGGGTTAGGATACTTCTCATTTTCTTTATTGTTATTTATTTAATTAATTTTTATTAAATAATTAAAATCAAAATTTATATATTTATAAAATTAAATCTAATTAAATGTCCTTCAACAACATTGTGGTAGTGAGAAATGGAGTCAAATTTATTTGTATAATGGAGGTAAATAAGATTTGGATTGGTTAGGTAGATGATAAAGAATTTAAACAATACAAACAATCGATTGAAAGTTTGGTCCAATAAAGTTAAAAAAAATATTCTACTTAAATTATTTAACAAAAAAATTTCATTCAGTAATTTAAAAATTTTAATCATTCATTATATCCTAATTTACTAAAATACCAGCTTTTTCTCCAAATTTTTTATTGTCGTTGCCGTCGTTTGGTCGTCAACAAAGACTCTCATCGACGTTGCTCTTCTTCAAACCGAAAATAAACGGTGCCATTGGGCTCCTCCTCATCGTCACTGCTTAGCTTACCACACACCATCACTAACGTCACTCCCCTAGTTAAAATAACCATTTACTTAAAGACAAAAATAATCATCCGCATACTTAATGAATTGAACATCCAGTATATTTTAATTATATATAACTAAACCCAATACAATCAAAATAATCATCCACATAAGAATTAAAATAATCATCTGCATACCTACTAAAATGACCATCATGAACTGGCCATTGAAGTAACTTTACTGAAAGGACGTGTCAAAAACGACGCAACGACCTCCTCCTTCAACGGTTTGACAACTACCGGCGACGGCCACCAGTGAGGATGATGGTAGGCGGTTCCCTTGCGTGGTAGCAAAAAATCGATGCACTCCAGTGGTCACATGCTTGCACTGGATATCTGTACATTAGATATGATGAGTTTGGAAAACTCCAAATTAATATTTGTGATGAGCAAACATTATTAAAATATTTAATTGCAAAATTATTAATTTAATCTTCATTTAACATATGTTAATTAATAATTTTGTGATGCAGGTTTTTAATTGGGCCGGAAAATAAAATGTTGCTAGCCCAAATTAAAACCAACAATCAGCCTTGTTACATGTTTCCTATTATATGGCTGAATTGTTGTATTAAAGGGCCAAGCTCAATGTTGTTGCAACTAAGCCCATATTTGATTTTGATGAAAGCTTCCTGTGCTTGATCCGAAACCAAAATTCACCAGGAAAGCAAATGTTACTAATTGGGACAGATTTAATTTTGTTATTAACAAGCCCAACATTAATTTCTGAATGTTTCCAAGCTTGGTCCGAAACCAAGAAAGCATATAGGCTTCATGCTTTCCAACGGATTCCATTGCTTGCTAAGGATGGATTTCAAAACTTAATATACTAGCATTGGAAACATGAGAGAGAACTTGACTTTAATTTGATGGGAATCATTATGATTAATGCTATACGCTACTCAAAGCAAGGGAAGTAAAAGCTATCCATCATATGCTTCATTTCACTTAATTGCTTTTACTTTAACTTCACACTCTCTCTCATCTCTTTCTCTCTTCTCTTCAGTCATTAACCAGGAAGCCATGGAAGCAACACTCACCGAAAAGAAGAAGCTGCATGCATCAAGACCATCAAGTTAATGATGGCAAGAAAAAGAAAACCAAAAGTATGCTGTGGCTGAGATAATCATCATATGTAGTAAGATTTGGTGAGGTAATCTCGGATCCTTCATACTCAAAAAGAAGGAAGAAGATTCGGCCAGTAAGGTGAGATTCTTGGAGGCATGGCTTGTCTCTGACTCAGCTCAACCACCACAGGAAGTAGCTAGAGTGGCGAAGTGATGGAAGAGGCAGAGATTGGAGCATATGAAGTCATCATCATCATGAAGCATCAAGGGCCAGAAATCCATCTTGGAGAGGAAGCCAAGGATGGAGCGCTCGGATTGATGAAGAGTGATGACCAAGGAAGAACTAGAGGTACTTGCATGTTGGGTTTTGCATGAGTTTCCTCTTCTCTCTCTCTGTGGCCGAACCAGTTTTGTTTTGAAGGAAAAGAAGCTAAGCTCGGTTTTTGTGCTTCAACTGTGAAGACTTCACTTCTCTATAAAAGGGGTGAACAGTCATGGTTTGAGGCAAGGAGTAAGATTTAAGAGTGCAAGGCACAGAGTTCTCAGAGCTACCTAAGCTAACAGTTTTCTCTTCTCCTTCAATGTATTCTGTTTAGTATTTTTCTGTTTAATTTTGTCATGTCTTGAGTCTCATGAAAAAAGGCAAACAAGTGAGGTTTGTATGAAAAAGCCATAGAGCGGAAAAAGGCAGAGAGTGCAAAATTAAAAGAAAAAGCCATAGATGTCTTAGAGTTTCTTTGTTCATATATGTTGTGTTTCATGATTCTGTGGGAATCCCCTTGTAAGTTGGGTTAGCACTTTACAATTTGTAATCTGAATGATTATAGTGAAATTCCATCATGTTTGTGATGGAGACTGGATGTAGGCTGCACTGCACTTAGCAGCCGAACCAGGATATATCTGGGTGTAATCTTTTCTCTCTCCTACTCCATTTCTGTTTCTACTGCACAGGAGCTAAAAATAAAAAATGTCTTGTGCCAAGTGACGAGACAAAATGAAAAAGTCTCATGGCTAGGGACAAGATAAAAACAGAAAAATATCCTCTAAATTCAGCAAGTATTAGCAAGCAAAAAAGGGGACTAAGATTCAACCCCCCTTCTCTTAGCCACTGAAACCATCAAGATACATTGATGGAACTTCTTCACGGTTCAAATACATGACCAGGTGAGGAGGCGGATCGATCTCCATGCAGAGCTCAACGTCCTTTGCTACGGAGGGAAAGCGGCGCCAAGTGAGATTTCGACAGTGTCGACAGAAGGCTACGACAGCATCAGTACGGCTGATGGGGGTGTAACAGCACAAGATAAAGATCAGAAAACAATGACGATGAGAACGTGTATTAGAAATTATAGAAAAATTATAAATAACTATACATAGTGTAAATACATTTAAATGTTAATCCTAATTTTTAAAATTTTAAATATTAAAATTAAATAATTAATTAATAACCTAATTTTTTATTTTAATTTTATATATTTTTTTAATTTATTATTCATATTGTTCGCAATTATTATCGTTTCTCTATACTTTTTCAATAAGATTCACTGTTATGTATTACTTGAAAATTTTATAAAATCTAATAGGGAACTTACTCCCACACATTTGCAAATATATTTATTCCGTATATTTTTTTTGGTTTTTCACAAAATCACTCAATTTAATAAATAAAGAATTAATTCGTCTTATATATTTTTATATGTTTCGACATATTTTTTCACTTGGGGCGTCCAATCTTCTTACGAATGGGGAGCTATGACTATGAGTATGCTCTCCAAGTTAGGTCAGATTAGGGGTGTGCATGGTTCGGTTTGGTCCGAAAATTTGGTCCGGGTTCAAACACATTATGATCTAATTTTGTGTGATTTTATCGGGTCTGGAGTTGGATAAGGGTCTTAAAAATAGACCCGGTCATTATTTCAGGTCGGATCCGAGTCATGGTTCAGGTCATTCGAAGTCGGTTCGGTGACCTGGTCATCAGACACAATTAATATTTTGTGTTATTAGTGATGGATGATGGCTATTTTTATGTAGAATTTAAATATTGTAAAACTTAATATTTTGTGTTATTAGTTATTATAAGACTATAAGTTAATGTTTTCTGTTTAAAATGCATAAGATTTTAGACTAATGCATAATATTGTGTTATTTGTATTGATTTAAATATTTGGTGTTATTATATAATATTAGTATTGATTATGGTTATGCTTTAATTTTAGAAAAGAGTTGGTTCTTGTTATATTTTTTTAAGTGAATCTTACCATATCAAATAATAGTTGGAGTTTTGAAAATTTGGATATTTTTACATGTTAGCTTATAAGAAGGTATAAAGGTAATGTAATATTAACGGTCCGGTTTTCACCTGATTTTTATTCGGTATAATCGTGGCCCGAAAGTGTATAGGTTTTATTGGGTTTAGGGCCGAGTTCGAATCTAATAAATAGATCCAGTATATATTTTGGATCAGATTTAGATCACATCAAATTCGGTTTCACCCGACCCATACACACCCCTAGAAGAAAGTTATTCAAAGTTTAATGAGTGAGCTTTCGGAAGAAAGTTGATATAAAAGAAGTCTTGTGTTAGGGGACATCGAGTAAAAGTCCGGACCCAACTTAATTAACTTCTTCGGCCGAGTCGGGCATGTACGACTTTGGGTCTTTAACTTTGGGCCATTGATTTATGGTCCTGATGGAAATAATATTCATATAATTTTAAATAATTATAATAATAGGAAACCAAAAAAAATAATAATTATAATAATATGATGGCTGTTTTTTTGTTGAGGAATTTTTATTTTTATAAATTAAATAAATGTAATAATTACTAAAATAAGTAATTTTAAAAATATTTATCGAAATAAATATATTTTTTTATCTCGTTTACACTATATAAAATTATCTCGTTTACAATATAAACGAAATAAGAGAGTGATATTTATTATTGTAAATATTTTTAAAATTTTTTATTTTGATAATTATTATATTTATTTAATTTATAAAAATAAAAAATCCTCTTCTTGATTGCATTATAAAAAATAGAAGTTAAAATTAAATCTTTTTTTTTCTTTCGTTAAGACATTATAGAATTATAAAATTAACACTTCGAAAGTGTGATCGATTATAAGATGTGTAAGCAT
>NC_029775.3:111305476-111311280 GCF_000817695.3 Arachis duranensis
ATCACATGTCAATTTTTTTATTATAATTAAAATTAATTTTTTTTTCTAAAATTAAAATTTTTTTCTTTTTTTACTAATTTTATAACCAAAATGTGTCACATGTTATTCTCTCATTGTAATTGAAATTAAATCCTTCCTTTAAAATTAAAAAATTTTTCCATCTTTCTTACTAATTTTACAACTAAAATGTGCCACATATCACTCCCTCATTGCAAACTAAATTAAATCTTTCTGTCTAAAATTAAAGAATTCTTCCCTCCTCCCTTTTTCTTTTTCTATTTTTCTCATTTCTTCAACCACTCTATCTATTTTATATATCATTATCAATATCAATGATTATTACTAATTTGACAATCAAAATGTGCAACATGACATTCTTTAATTGCATTAAAATTAAAATTAAAATATTAAATTGAAATATTAAAATACCTATATTATGTATCATATATTACTATCTAATTTAATAATCAAATGTCTCACACGACATTCTCTTATTAAAATTGAGTGAAAACATTTTTTTCAAAATTAATAAACTCCCTTACTAAATTCTCTCATCTACCTCTCTCCATTTTTCTATTTCTCTCTACATTTCTTCCTACTCTATGTATAATTTATAATTCATATTTTATATTAGTAATTTGACAAATCAAAAATATGTTATCTGATAATTTTTTATAATTAAAATAAAAAATTTTCTTCCAAAATTAACAAACTGTCACTCTCACTCTCACTCTCATTCTTTATCTTTATCTTTCTCTCTCTTTTCTCTCATTCTCTATTTTTCTATCTTTTTCTTCTATAAAAAATAAAATTAACAAAATAATATAATTTAAATAAAAAATATTATTAATATTGTTATTATATACATAGGTTTTTAATTTTTTATTTAGTTTTAAATTTTCACCGCTTATCTTTCTAATTTATATTTTCATTTCTCTTTTTTCAAATATTTATTACATATAATTTTGAGAGAATACTAATGTTATAATTAAAAGTTAGAATTAAGATTTAATTATTTAAAAAAAATAATTTTGGGTTAATTTTATAACTATCAGTATAATTTTTTATGCTAATATTTAATTATATTTTTATATACATAGAGAGAAAAAATATTATTTTTAAATAGCAAGTATAAAAAATAATTATTTCTATTTATGAAACAGACTTAATAGTTAGCACCTAATTAAATGTAAAAGTATACATGTTAAATTGTTTTAAATTTTAGATAACGAATGTTAAAATTAATTATTAATAAAAAATTAGATTTTTTCGTATAAAAATAATAAATAAAAATCTAATTATTTTTTTATCTGCAGATATCTTAACTTTTTTAGTTAAAGATTTTTGTTAATTTACAACTTTTTTTTGTAAAAGTAATTTTATTTTATAAATCTTTTGTGCTATACATAATCTATATTATTAAAATAAAATAGACCATAATTTTAAAAAATTTATATTCCCGTAATGTTATTACGGATAAAAATACTAGTATATATATATAATCAATCTCTAAAAGAATTTGTTGTTGTTAATAACAAAGTTGTCTCTAAAATATCTTTGTCAATACTAAGTAAATGATTGAAAAAAAGTTAAAAAATAGAATTAAAATATATTTAATCAATAAATTTGTTGTAAGGAATATATTAATTATTAAAACATATTTTTGCTATGAATAGCTCCCTGCAAACCATAATATATTTGCAATATTTCCAAGTTCAAAAATATCGAGTACGTACCACCAACCAGTCATAAAGTAGTTAGAATATTCATAGCAAAAAATCATAATATTATTCTTATCTTTTGTTTCTTCTCCAACTTTTTTGTCAATTTTTTTTTGAAAACTTTTTTGTCAATTATTTCATCAACACTCACTAGTCACTACTACTACTACTGCAGCATTTTTATATCCACTCCCACCGGCCAGTCAGATTCTTCCACTTTTTTTTTTCACCACATTTTTTTTTTCTAATTAAACTAAACTTGCACATATTTTCAAATTTAGAGTAAAAAAAATAAAAAATAAATAAATAATTATATTGCTTTTAAGGATGACTTTATTTTCCAGTATATATAGGGAGTAAAATTACACGTGCTTTAATTTGTTCATTGATATCAACATATTAACTAAAAAGGATATTTGATTTAATTTATTGCAGATCAAAATCAGTTTAATTTGCCAACTCAGCGACTTGAAAGTTGAAAAATGAAAATGAACTAATGAAGGGCCACTATAATAATGAATAAATTCATTATTATCAAATAAATCTTTCTGTAATCTTCTCTAAGTTTCTCCTTGTAGTCCCCACCATCCTTTATCATTTGAGGTTAATATATTACCAAAAAAATAAAAGGAAGCTATAGTGCTGCTGTTGCACCTTAACATAAGGAATGACACGTTAAGACTTAAGAATAAGATTCGTAAAGCAATTATAAATATACACATTCCTATTTTCGTTTAGAAGGCTACTCAATCACTTTCTTCTCTCTGTACTCATCAACGTGGATCACCTTTATATATTCCATCATCGAAACGGAAGCTACTCTCTCTAGATATTTTTTGTAAGATAATATTTATTTATATTAATATGAGTTATAATTTGTTTTTTTAATATGTAGGGTTAATTAAATTGTATGTAAGTGCTAATTATTATGGATATTCAACTTACTAATTCATGATAAAAAAAAGTGAATGCTACCTAACTCTTTTTAAAATAATATATAAATTATTTTTTATAATTTGTCAAATTTTAATTGGTTATTATCTTAACCATAATTGAGTTATCTTGTAATTTATTATTTGAGATAAGTAATAGTATAATTTTTTAAAATATCAAAATTTCACTCTCGTTAATTGAAGTACCTTTCCACTCTTCAATTATTTTTTCATCGCGTATCTTCGATCCTTCTAAGTGTCGCGTTGCCGTCGTGACAAGAAGCGGCCACGTCGTCGTCATCTACTGCACTCTCTCACGCAATCTCTCTTTTTTAGTGCATCATTCTTTAACTACGTTGTTAAATTTCTGTCCTTTTTAGTATAGAAACGCCGATGTCATTACTATCTCCTAGTAAACAGCTCTTTTTGATGTGGATCACTCCTTACTAACATAATAATAGTTAGTTTAATTATTAAATTTTTTTATTAAAAAAATATATCTTTATTTAATACAACAAAGTAAATCTATTTAGAGTACTTAAAATATAATTAAAATCATGAACATATAAATATAATAGTAAAATTTGTACTCTAAACAAATAAAATATAAAAGTTTAAAAAATAACATAAAAATAATATTTTAAATAAAAAATATTTAATATTAAAATTTTTAAATACAAAAATAAATTATATAAATATTTAACAAATAAATATAAAATACATGTCTAAAATAAATAAAATATATAAATAGAAGTATTCTTGAGAAATAGAGAATGATTTTTGTCTGTTTTATTTATTTTAAGCATGTATTTTTTATTTATCTCTTAAATATCTATACAATTTATTTTTGCATTTAAAAATTTTAATATTAACTATTTTTTATTTAAAATATCATTTTTACGTTATTTTTTAAACTGTTATATTAGTCTTTTCTTTAAAATAATACAAAATAATTTTTCATGAAAATAATTTGTTTAATTATTAAGTAAATAATAAAGTACTAATAAATTAAAATTTAAAAGAATAAAAATACTATAAAAGATACTTATAAAAAAATTGGATTTTATCATTTTAAACTTGTGTTATTAATTTTAACCATTTATTCATTTTTATAAATAATTTATGTATGATAAAAGATATGTTTATTTGTTTAAAATACAAATTTTATTATTATATTTGTATGTTCCTAATTTTAATTATACTTTTAATTACTCTGAATAAATTTATTTTATTATATTATATTTTACATACGAGTATATATTCTATCATGTAATTAAATAAAGATATATTTTTAATAAAAAACTTTAATAACCAAACTAACCATTAATTATGTTGACAAGGAGTGATCGACTGCAAAAAGATAGATCGAATGAGAGGATAGGATATAGCGATAAGGTCAGGATTAACTATATTAGGAAGGACGGCAAAGTTATGGATCACGAGAATTTGACGACGTCGTTAAGAGATGATGATTACGACGTTGGTACTTCTTGTGGCGATCGCGATGTTTAGAAGGACAGAAGTTACACGATGAAAAAAGAATTGAGGAGTGGAAACTGAAAAAGTGCTTCAATTAATAGAAGTGGAGTTTTGATATTTGAAGAAATTACCCATCTCAAATAATAAATTACAAGATAATCTAATTATAATTAAGATGGTAAGCAACTAAAATTTGACACATCATAAAAAATAACTTATATGTTATTTTAGAGAGAGAATTGGGTAGAATTCACCTAAAAAAATTCTTGAAAATAATTTCTCAATTAAGTATATGTCTCGGTTTTTTGCCTCACTCAAGCATCTCTCTACATATATTTGGGGGAAAGAAAAGAAAGTAATTACTCGTTTACACACCACTTTAATTTGTTCTTCTCTGGCTAAAAGAATAAAGAAGTGAAATTGGAAAAGAATAAACTTTTGGGTCATTGTTTGATGAATACATTAAGAAAAATCTAAAAGGATGGTTTAGAATAAATATTAATTAATAATATTCTTATAAATTATTTTTTTAAATTTAAATTAATAAAAAAATAAAAATATTTAATGAATTCTATCCAATTTCTCTTAATAATTAAAGGATAAATTAACCTTTATAATATGTCTAATGAAATAGATTGACTTATTTTAGTTAATATTAACTTTTAATTTAATTTATGTTATAGTATAATCTTTGTTGCAATTTATAAGAATTATTAGAGAAGTTCCATTTTATAATTTGTTGTCTTTTCTCAAATCACACATCTCTTGATAATTTCCAACTAAAAGAAAATCTTAATTTAATCTATCTTATGGTATAATCTTTGTTGCAGTTTATAAGAATTATTAGAAAAGTTTTATTTAATTTTATAATTTATTATCTTTTCTCAAATCACACATTTATTGATCATTTTCAACTAAAAAAAAATCTCAAAGATAAAAAGAACTAAAATAAAAAACAAAATTGTATACTTGAATTTTTTTAAAAAAATTTTAGATTATTTTTGTTATATTTAAATAAAGGAAAAAAACCTAAACAATATGTCTA
Source organism: Arachis duranensis (assembly GCF_000817695.3). Classification (NCBI taxonomy): domain Eukaryota; kingdom Viridiplantae; phylum Streptophyta; class Magnoliopsida; order Fabales; family Fabaceae; genus Arachis; species Arachis duranensis. The sequence goes on from NC_029775.3 coordinate 111,310,654, forward strand.
TTATATGTGATCTGCAAATAAATTAGGTTAGATTTATTTCTGATAACAAGACAAAACAAAACACTGAAAATAAGACATAAAAAATAGAAACATAAAATTTTATATTCTTGTATGTCTGTGTTTTTATCTTAGTATCTTATTCTTGTAAACAAACGTCTTAAATCTTAGATCTGCAAAAAATAACTAACAAAAAAAAAACAGAAAAGCTCTGCATACAAGCCATTAGGGCTTGTATGCTTTACAAGTTCATTAACCAATAAAACCTCAAAACGCGCTACAATCCTACGTCCAATACACGCGCTATATAACTACCAAATTTAAAAGATTTGTTTCCTTTCTTCGTTCTTCTTCTTGTTCTTCTTCTTCTGGTTCTTCTTCTTCTCGTTCTTCTCTCCTTATTTCTAGATTTGTTTCGTTCTTCGTTCTTCTCCTCGTTCTTCTTCTTCTTCTCGTTCTTCTTCTTCTCGTTCTTCTCTCTTTTAACTCCAGCTTCGTTTTCTATCGATTTTTGTTTACTAAAATCAAAGTTTGGATTCGTTTTGAAGATAATGGTTGATTCAACGTCAGATTCTCAACTGAATCAGGGTGAAGTGGATTATGAATTTGAATCTAACGAAGTTCCTGAGA
>NC_029775.3:111311399-111313014 GCF_000817695.3 Arachis duranensis
ATTATCTGGAATTTATAGCAGACGCTCGGGTGTAGCTCAGATCTTTTTTGGGTGTATTTTTGCTAGAAGTGTGGGTGTATTTACAGTTTACTGCTTTTTCTGTTATTTTAACTGAGTTGTTGTTGTTCGGGTGTATTATATCAAACATGATTGGATGTGTTTTTAGTTTTTGACATGGTGTATTCTGCAGCCTGTGTATTTACAGTTTATGACTTTTATTGTCATTTTAGTTGAGTTGTTGCAGTTCGGGTGTATCATATCAGAAATGATTGGGTGTATTTATAGTTTTTGACATGGTGTATTTTGCAGCCTCTCTCTGTTGTTGATGACCAGTTTGTTCCCAAGGTTGGAATGACCTTTACCACCCTTGAAGATGCTGGAAAAGTTTACAGGAACTACGCCAAGGCTGGATGATTTTCTACAAGAGTTCGGAGCACAAATAGGAAGGAAAACGAGATTAAGAACCAATTGATTACATGTAGCAGAGAGGGAAAATGGAAATCTAAAATATCTCAAACAGCACAGGGAACTAAGCATGTCCATTCATCGTACAATAGAGAATAACGAGGAGGCTGGTATTAGACTAAGCAAAACTTACCAATCATTTGTTGCGGCTGCCGGGGGTCATCGCGAGTTAAATTTTATTGAAAAGGATGTGAGAAATTACATTACGAGAGAAGTGCGAGAAGCGTGGGTGTGCTTAAAGACTCATTTGATAGGAATTGAAATGATTTTCTGCTGAATTTTGGTCTTATGGACAACAAGTGGCTTTCAGGTAATGTTTGTTTAAAATCTGCAGCAGAGGTGTAAATTTAATTTTTTTCGGGTGTATTTATAGTCTGTGTTTGGGTGTATTCTGCAGATCTCTATGAAGACCGTCATATATGGGTTCCAATCTATATGGATCACCACTTCTGGACAGAGATGAGAAGCACACAAAGGAGCGAGAGCATGCATTCTTTTGGGTGTAAAAGCAGTGTTCTTTTGGGTGTATTTCTGAATTTTTTTGTATTTCACATTTTACATATATATACATATATATACTTCAGAATCTTGTTTTTATGTTATAAAATACTATTTTTTTTTACAACGGTTTAAGGGTTTTAGTTATTAGGGTTTAGGGTTTTAGGGTTTACGATTTAGGTTTTAGGGTTTACGGGTTAGGGGTTAGGGTTTAGATTTTAAGTGTTTAGGATTCAGGATTTTAGGGATAAAGCATCAGGGGGATAGATTTTTGGGTGTATATTCAACTTTCTTTGGGTGTAAAAAATGGCAGGTTATGGGTGTATATTTGGTTTGATGTTTTTCTTCATATTATAGTACCTGTAATTCATACATTTTGAATACAACAGAGAGAGTTTAATTATTGAAAGAAATTTTACAATAAACTGGATTATAATTGAAAAATTTTTACAGCATGTATTCAATTTGTTACAGGACTATATAACATTTACATTAATCAGTGTCAATATCCTTAGAATCTATTTGATAATTTGGTGATGCACCCTTAGCGGCGGGATGTGCATCAGGCCACCAAATCCTTAACAATTGTTTTCTTCTCCTCGCTCATGTTTCTGAATTTCTCACTTAACAAATGTGTTGCACACTTTAGGTA
>NC_029775.3:111313120-111353842 GCF_000817695.3 Arachis duranensis
ATACACCCATAGATATCAGTAAGATACACCCATAGATATGAGTCAGATACACCTATAGATATCAGTCAGATATCACTCAAACATGCATTAATATACAAGGTCAAGCAACATTACAAGGTTAAGCAATATACACCCATGGACAAGCAAATATTAGAACAGTTGCAACTGTTGACTATATTACAGTATATCAGTTCAGAAATATACACCCAACAAATTATGCTATAAACACCCAACAAAATACTCAATATACACCCACCAAATCACGCAATATACTCCCAAAAATCAGTTACCAGAAGAACTAGAACACCAAGAACAGTAACACCTAGAACAACTAAGAAGAACAGAATAACCTAGAAGAAAGAATAACAGTAAAACCTAGAACAAGTAGAACATTAAAAACTGTAAAATGAGACCTAGAACAAGAAGAACAGTAAAACCTAGAAGAATGTAGAAGAACAGTAAAACCTAGTTCGAAATCTGGAAAATATACAGGAATGGTAATGTAACGTACCTTGAGTATTATAGCTTTGTTTTCTCTGGAGATTTTTGATCGAGAGTTTTATGGAAGGGTTGCGTTTTCTCTGAATGGCTTTGAGAAGTGGAAGAAGTGGAAGAGTCTGCCATTAAGGGATGGTTTACGCGAAGAGAAGCGTAAGCGTTTGAGTGGGAGCGCGTGAATGTTACGCTCCATTCAATATAATTAGTGCGCATGTGGAATGTTTGTGGGCTGGAAGCTTGTAACACTTGTAAGGCCTTATTGCTTGTATGTGTAGCATGCCCAAAAAAAAATACTTAACCTCCATTTCATCTAATAATCTTAACCCTAATTTCTTATTTTTCACCTCAACGTGAGTATGTGACTAAACTCTTCGTTTCATGTCACATCCACCACCATTTTGTTATAAATCCATTTTTAACCGAATGCCATATATCCAATTATAACTACCTTGCAACAATTGAGAGATCAAATACATGTGTGAATAATTAAATACCATACTTACATTAGTTTTTTTTAAGTATTTTTAATTTGATGAGTTAAAAATTAATTTGTCAAGATCTAAATTTTATTTAAAAATTTATTGTTAGTCAATAAATTATTACATATATAAAATAAAATTTAAATTTCTAATACTTAAATAAATAAATAAACCCTCCACTCCACCAACTCAAATACATTAGGTTTATTTGATTTTCAAATCTAGCAATACTCATTCGTGATGTCCTCCACCAACAAGCCCATCCATATATACAATTAATCACACGAAAAAATTAAGGAAAATTATGAGACGCTAATAGAATATTTGTATAATGTGTATAATAGAGGTTTAAAAAATATTAGAGATATAATCATTAGTGTTATTTTTTTCTATCAGTTGAAGTTTTTGGGATGAGTGATATCATGACATTATATTAGAGCGTTAGATCCGAAAGGTTAAGAGTTCGAAGATGTTTATTATCCATAGTACTCTAATGGTTTGTTTAGATAGTATAAAGGATGTTCATTTTGTAACTTAATAGTCTATTGTACATATTAATAGTCTATTGTACATATTGTACAAATAGTCCATTGTCTCCGAGACTCAAAAAATTAATTATATATGTCCCATCACCAAAATATACCAAACATACACTTGTGAAAGAACTTTATCTTTTATTAATTAAAAGAAAATCTTACAAAAAAAAAATCCTAAATAGTGGTATGGGACAGGAGCATGGCCGTCCATACACTTGAGCTACACGGGATCAAAGCGAGAGGAATAAGGAAAGAAAAAAAACGCCGACAGCGTCATTCTCATTTAATTACTTTCATTTATTTATTTATGATCACAATCATCGTCGCCATAATCGGATCTCATTCCAGTGATCACGTGCCACGCACACCCATTGTTTTTATTGAGTGGTGGTGTCGTTTGGAATCGTTTTGGAGTGAGTATAAATAGGAGAATATGAAAGATGGGATGGGATTGGGAACGAAGGTGTCGTTTGGTGTGATCGGAGTGAGTTTTGTGATATTGGTTGTGGTGAAGATGTCGGAGTTGTTGAATAAGGCGAAGAACTATGTTAACGATAAAGTGGCCAACATGCCGAAGCCCGAGGCCAGTGTGGCTGACGTGGATTTCATGCGCGTCGGGAAGGATGGCGTCGAGTACCTTGCCAAGGTTAATGTTTCCAATCCCTATTCTACCCCTCTTCCCATTTGTGAGATCAAGTACTCTCTCAAGAGTGATGGCAGGTAATTTTTATTATTATTAATTCGATACACTCCAAAATCTTTTACTCTATTATCTCATCAGATTTATCATTTATGTATTCACATCATTCTTTACATAATAAATTTAAAAATGAATTATTTTTACCGATATAATAATACATCATTGATTATCTGTCTAAATAACCGTGTGAAAATTAAATTGTTATTATTATTGATTTTGCTGGAGACTTTGAGTGAATTTTCAATCGGTATGTTAATCAATCCATTATATTAATCAGATGAAACATGAAATACTGGGTTTGATTTATGATCAAGTGAATGGATGGTGGTGGTTGGAGTATCTTGCTAGTTTGCTGGATCTATTTTTGTATATCATAATCAGTGAATTAGTTATTATGCTGGATTCACATGGAATTAATAGCTAAAAAATGATTTAATATGTTTGACTAAATTATTACTTAATGATTTTTTGTTATTAATTTTATATAAAAATATAATTTATTATTTTTTATAATTAAATTTTGATGCACTGTTAATATAAAATAATTTGCATGATCATTTAAAAGATGGAACACTTTAAATATATATAATAGTAACGAATATAAAATAGAAAATTTGATTAAATTAGTTATTGAAATTGACTCATGTTTAGAAATGAAAAAATATTTTATGATTTTCGTAGTATGTCTGTTTAAACGACTGTTTCTGGTTTGAAAAACAGTGTGTTTGTTTGCCTTGGAGAATTCATGAATTTGTCATTTTGTTTGAACAACTTTGTTGAATTTAGAATATCCTCAAGTTTATTTCCTTTCTTTTTCTTGTCATGATCAATTTTCTGTGGTTATAAAATATTTGAAGAGTGCATGATTGGTGAGAGAGAACATTTTCTAATGAAGAAGGCAATCATTATCATGTTCTCTCTCTAGTAAAGAAAATATACAAGTTTTTGATAAAAATTTCTTTTAAAAGATAAGAATTTCATTCATAAATAAAATGATTAAACTATTAAATTAGTAATTTAAAATTTGAGAATTTATATTGCTGACAAGAATGTGAGAAAAATATCAACTAAAAATAATAAAATATTAGACATATATTCTTAAAAATATTTTAAAAAATCGAATAAATATGATTAAAAAATAAAACTTTTTCACATACTAAGTGAATTTTTTTATTATTTTTTATAGACATATCCAAATATTTTTACAAAAGTTTGGATGAAATACACGGCTGGCTTACAAAGAGAGATAGCATCAGGTGTAATACCAGACCCTGGTTCATTGAAGGCAAATGGGACAACATTGCTTGATGTTCCAGTTAAGGTTGCTCACAGCATATTAGTGAACTTGATTAGGGACATTGGTAGGGATTGGGACATTGATTACCAATTGGACCTTGGCTTAGTCATTGATATTCCTTGTGTTGGTAACATCACCATTCCTGTTTCTCAGAAGGGAGAGATTAAGCTTCCAACCCTCAAGGACATGTTTACTGGTGGCTCTAAGAATACTGATCCTGCTCCTGCTCCTGCTACTACCTAATAACCTACCCTTTAATTATTGTTATTATTAAAATTAGAATAAGCAAAGAAGAAACTAAATATATATAGTCTCCTTTATATTATATATCATATTTTCTGTTTATATCAATTTCAATAATCCTGTATTTTTCTTTCTACACTTTGTTGGTTGTATAAGAAATGTTGTAGTTCATAAACTATATATATGTATGGTTATTTAGTATTTCAAAGCATAAATTTGAAATTGAAACCAAGTGTGTTTACTAGGAAGCTTGGTTTATGTCAATTATGTATTGCTAAAAGTAGTAGAGTAGTACTACTCTTCTCATATTAAATTTTACGTTTTTCTTTTTATTTTGGGACGAAATTTAGCTTATCTCTATCTATCTATTTATCTATCTATCTATATTACTTTGTTGTTGATGATTCTAGTTGAACTTGAGAAGGGGGTTGAATTAAGGTAGTTTAAAACTTAAAAGTTTCAAACTCTGTTTTGCTGTTGCTCGAGTTGCATGAGATTATTTAAAATTGTCTCATACGCAGAACATTAAAAGAGCAAAGAAGAGGAGAAATAGGCCAGCATGTATCCTGGTTCGGATTCTCAGTGCTATGAATCCTACGTCCAGTCTCCACCACAAACCATGGTGGAATTTCCACTATAATTCTCAGATTACATACACCAATACTATTGAATTAATTCCTAATCCAACTAGTATCTACTCCTAAGCTTCCTACACCAAAACTTAGCAACCCCAAAGTGCTATCCTAACTTGGAAGGAAAATCTACACAGATTCAATTCTCACCAAGTGCTAACCCAACTTGGCAAGGGGAACTAATCTTAGTTCATACACTCAAATTACATCAGAAATCAGTGGCTATTTTGCATCACTTTTGCCTTTTCTCTCTTGCTTTTTGAACCTCACATAATTGCCTTTTTCCAAACAGAAAATAACGCAAGACAGCCATAACATAAAATCAGAATTAAGCTTGAGTAGAAGAAAGAGATTCCAGCTCTATTTTAGAGATGGTACTCTGAATATGTGTGTTCTCTTTCTTGACTGCAAATGTTAGATTGAAGCTTGTTATATATCTTCATTGTAGCTTCATCCTCTTTGTTTTTTCTTGCTGTCCGTTGGAGTAGTCCTTGATGGCATGCAGTCCTTTCTTCAACCTACTCCACTTCCCCTGCTGTCTGAGGAGCTCTACCACTACCTCTGTTGTCCTTGGAGTTTCTTTCTTCCTTGGCATGCTCTTCTTTTGCATCCTGCTCCATGATCTCTGTCATACGAGGAGCTGCTCCTTGTTTCTGCATATTTGTGTTTTGCTCAACCACCAATAAAATGTTGCTCTGCTATTGTCCTTGGGTTAGTGGAGTGTGCCTTTGTGTCCTTTCTTGCTTTTGCAGAGCCACACCTATCCTTGCTGTGTTGTTGCTTCCTTTGTTTTACAGCTGTCTTGTTTTGCTTGTGATGTAGACAGCTGTCCTTTTTCTTTTGCCAAATGCATAGCCTTTGATTTTTGCTGAACGGTGTAATAAGGATGAAGTATTGGGCTTGTGCATTTGCTTGGAACATCAAAGGAATAAACAAGTAGCATTGCTTGTCTGTGAGAGAATTAATGGACCTGCCACAATAAAACACATATTAAACAATATTGGACTTTTCAACCCAATTAAATGTTTGTCATCATTAATCAACCCAAAATCAAACTAGGGTCAACAGTTGTTATATTAAAGAAGAATTTTTACTTTTTAGTTTTTAACGTCAAATTCTAATTTGATTTTTAACATTTTAAATATTCTATTTCTATCTGAAAATATTTCAAATGAGTTTAATTTTGTTTTACTATTAAATTTGACATGAATAGTTAATAAAGTGAGTGACCTACACTTTAACAATGTTATTGTTAATTTATATTTTCTTTCGAATGTTAGAAAAATATAGTTAAAACCTTTTTGTAATATTTCTTTCTCTTGATCCTTTTTTTATAAAAAAAAAATCTAAATTCTAATCATCAATCATCAACACTCTAAAATCAAAGAAAAAAATTTATATTAGTAATTCTTATTGATCGATTTTATGTATATATTAAAAATTTGAAATCAAATATTATTAGCCTTTTATAATATGTTAATTGTTTATATCACATTTAATGTTAGGATAATATTAAATCATTTTAAAAAAAATTGGAACTAAAATAAGATATTTAAAATTTATTAAGATTGAAAAAAAATTAAAATATTAAAGATCAAATTAAAATTTAATCTAAATTTTGATAAAATAATATTTATAAAAAAAATGCGTAAGAAATTTAGAATTTATAAGAGTTTTACAGAATTATATGGTAATATACAATTACATGTCTAAAACATTTAAGTTCAATTAGCACGGACCAGGATAATATGTTAAAAAGATCTAACTATAAAATTTCACATTCAAAATGGATATAAAATCAAATTAGAGAAAATTTGGGCCATTACTTTTAGAGTGAATACTCTATCCGATCCTGACAATTATCTCGAAAGGACAACAAAATCTTCAAGGAAAAAAAAATGCTTAACCCAGTTCTTGATTTTTTATTTTTGGAATAATTAGTCTCTATGTAAAAAAAAAACAACATTGACTTTTTTTGGCACAGGACTAATCAGTCCCATAAAAATAAATTTTAAAGACCGAATTAGTATTTTCTTTGTCAATAACTTTGTTGTCTTTTGAGGTATTTTGGGTTTTTCTTTTTTTTTTATTAAAATTTAGCTAGTATTTAACTAACAAAAGAAAAATAAATAATCTCATATTATTGAATAAAATTTTATACTATTAAAAATATTGATAATAATTAATTAATGACTACAAATCACAAAATTTGCTAATCCTAGCACTCCTCATAAAATAATACGGTTAATAATTCCGTCAACAAAGAAATTTCATCAAATATTATTTTGACTTGCATTTTAAGTAACAAATAAATGTTGCCCTGCTTGGAATTATATGAATTACAGTAGTAATTGGAAATAATGATCGTAGACGGTTGACTGCCTTAATTGTTCATAAAGCCTACATTTATGCAATGATATGATAAAAATTAAAAAGCATAAAATACATTCAAGTTTAGCATCTGCATCGTGATGAAACTTTTATTGATATTGACTACTGTACAGTGAACATATAATCTCATACATGTATTAATAGTTTAATACGATGAAAATGAATTGTATTGTTAGACTAACCGTGTAATAATAAAATTAATAGTAAAGTGTTTTTTTTCTGCAATTTTTTTAAAAAACGATCCTAATATTTAATTGTATTTAATTTTATCTTAACGTTTTCGATTTATATTAAAATTATTTTTAGATATTAATTCCATATAAAATATTAAAAATAAAATTTAAAACTTTTAGAAATAATTTTGACAAAAATCTAAAATTTTAAGGATAAAATTAAATAAATCTAAAATATTAAGGATAACATTAAATAAATTTTAACGTTAAAAATATTTTAAAAAAATTATAAACGTTAGGATAATAACAAATATATTTCACCCTAAAATTAAAACAAGTTTTGCAATGGAGTAATAATAATAATAATAATAATGTGGGCATAGTTTCGTCTTATTCTTCTACTATGTCACTCACTGTACATCTAGACAATACACACAATTGGAAGAACGTAAGGAAACCAGACAGTTTTTCAGGTCAAGGAAAAATATATCAAAATATAGAGGTTAAAGTTAAAATAATAGTGGGTAATTTCTATGTAGTGTGGGAGATTAAAATTTTACATTAGCATCTCTAATTTGATGCTCCATCATAAGTAATAGTGATAATTAAGTTACACAAAAACTGGTTACTAATCTGAATTTGTTTTCAATATTTAGTTAGGCATGTGGGGATGTAGCTCAGATGGTAGAGCGCTCGCTTAGCATGCGAGAGGTACGGGGATCGATACCCCGCATCTCCATTTTCTATTTTTTTTAAATCTTTAAAAAAATATTTTATACATAATAAATATATAAAATCAATTTGATTTTCGTGAATGTATCTAATAAAATATTTTTTTATGACTTTTAAAATATACTTTTTACATAATAAATATATAAAAATAATCTCTAACAATAAATATATAAAATCAATTTGATTTTCGTGAATGTATCTAATAAAATATTTTTTTATGACTTTTAAAATATACTTTTTACATAATAAATATATAAAAAAAATCTCTAACAAACAAAAATATATTTTTTTATATAAAAAATTATTTTTATATTATTATATTTAAATATAATTAATAAATAAAAAAATTTTAAATAAAATATCCAAAAATAAAATTATTTTTATATTTTATAAAATTTTTAAAAAAAGATAACTAAAAATCTTATTCGATTTTGATTTCTCAACATAAGTTTTTTTTATTTATTATTTAAATAAAATACTCAGATGTATAGAGAGACAACGGAGTTCCGAAAACATTGTGGCAACAAAAACGAAGAACAGAGAGATTCTCACTTCTCAGGCGTGTGAGAAAGAAAGAGATCTACCATAGTTTACAGTGGGTGCGTCTACACCTAATCACAGATTCAACACCAACCAACAACAACAACAATCACCGATTCGAAATCAAAATCTCAATCTGGTAATCTGGTTCTACTCAATTCTGAAATCATGTGGGGAACCATTGCTAATTTGAAGGAAAATCTCAACAAGATTGCCCTCGATGTTCACGACGACGAAGACGAAGACGACAACGCCGTCTTTTTCTCCTCCTACAGATCCCCCGCCGCCGCCGCCGACAACAACAACAACCACTCTTCCGTCTCCGATCGCCGGAACTCTCACAGCTTCGCGCACTCCAAATCTCCGGTTCCTAGGTCGCCGCTTTCCAATGTAACATCGGATCCTCACTCTGCTTCTGAGGTAAGCTCCTTTTTAATTCTGTGCTTTCTGCGTTTTGCTTTCAACTCTTATTCAATAAATTTAGTTTTAGGATAAGGTTTTGTGATGGTTTTATATAATTACTTGAAATTGTGTGTATTTAGCAGCGTGTGTAAGTGCATAATATGTATAATCAGTTCAGGAAGTTACTGCATAATAATTCGACCATCGAAAGATGATTGAAAATTACAAATAGTTATATATCGGGTTAATTTTCAATGCTTCAATTTGATTCCTTAAATATACCGTTGGTCCTTCTATTAACTTTTTTTGCTGGCGAGTCACCGTTAAGAACGTGACCTGAGGCAAATTTTCCCTCGCACTACAGCGGTTATCAGTGAGACGTTATCGGGAAGTTAAGGTTAGGACTTAGGACCAACTTGATTCACGTTAGGATCTACCAAATCGATTCGTTGAATTTTTGAAGGATCAAATTGACTTATTCATGATCCTTGCATGTCCTAGGTCATCAGGTGTAGACATCTTTTTGTTGGATTTTTTTTTTCAGTCAGTAGATATTTTGGTTACATAACAATTTAGGCAGGTTCGGCAGTGTCAGTGCATCTAGATTGTAGGACAGTGTATGCCTTAGGGCTCAGTGAGGGCTTACATAGGGTACTTACGGATCGCCTACATCTTACCAAGAGGGCCATCACAATCAATATTTTACTTGGTGTCTTGATAATAGTTTTATCTATCACAGCTTGTTTGAAGTAGGGAAGAAGTTTGTTATGAGCATGAGATTATTGTGAATTTAGGCATGCATGTAATGCAATTTATACATCCCGTGGCTCTTCCATGTTCTTATTTAGAGTTCTATGAGTACCTATAACGATAGGCTTAGTTTTTGTTTGTTTATTGCTTATTAAGGCGGTTTTGATTTTTTATCATTGTAAGGATGGGAATGTTAATGATTATAAGTGATTGCTTATGATATATTGGCTCTGCCACCTTTTCAAAGGTTGTGTATTGATGACTGAGCTAGTATGATTAAATTGCCTATTTTTGGTGCTGGCTTCATGAAGCTTAATATTTAATCTAGAGATTTTCTTTTTAATGAAATTTATATATTACAAGTGTAATGCATTAAGAGTTTGTGCATTACAATTCTCCCATTGAATACTGTAGTTGATTTTGGTAAGTAGTTTGGTCAAAGATGTCATTTTAAAATTTCTTGCAGATAGAACAATACAAAGCAGAAATCAAGAGGCTTCAAGCATCAGAGGCAGAAATTAAAGCGCTATCAGTTAATTATGCAGCTCTATTAAAAGAAAAAGAGGTATAGCTGGCTACTAGTTTTTCATCATCTTTGTACCTGAGTCAATTTTTTCAATTTGTTCAACAATCAAGTACAGACACATGAGTTTTAACCCTCTAACTATTTTTATGTCACAGGATCAGATTATTAGGTTGGGTAAAGAAAATACCTCATTAAAACAGAACTCGGAGCCTAAGAGTCCAGCATCTTCAAATGGCACATACATGATCAAGGTTAACTAGTTTTCTAATGAAATTTCTATTAAAGGAAATTTAGTGTCTGTCTTGAAAAATATTTTACCCATGCTGTAAGTACTTCATCACATGAAAGTATGTAAAGTTGTAAACCCCGTATATCCTATTGTGATGTAGTTGATAGAATTTTGCTATATGTCACATTTACGCTGACAGTAACTAAGGATTTATTGACTACTCGCTACTTATAAATATTTGTGCAGGGAAATGGTGACCAATCTTCAAATAGGCAGCATAGATACACACCTCATATTAAAAATCACTATGCTGCAAACAACGGATCCATGTCTGCTTTGGATCCCGATGCCATTCAAAGTAGGATGACTTCGAAACATTCAAACTTACAAGTAACAGAGAAGGTAATGATGCCTTAGATTATGGGTTTCTTTTTTAAAGAATGCCTCAACTGAGGAAGATTCACCATTAGGTGGCATTCATTAATATGTCTTGCCCAAATCTTGATCAAGTATATTTAATCATTCTCTTCAATGAAAATAGCTTTTGATTTTTTCTTTTTTTAGAAAAAATATTATTTATTTTATTTTGTTTTTGGGTGCACCCTTCCCAGAATCCTGTATTAACGTAGGATGCTTGTGAACTGGATTGTCCTTTATTTTATTTTGTTTAATGTTTTTGTTGTTAGAAAACTTTTCTTTGTTTGGTTAATTTGATTTATCTTATTTTTTTTAGGATTCATGATATTGTTATTTTTAGTGATGAATGAACTTGACAACAGATGTATGAATGACTTCTAGGAGCTTGCAGATTTGACAGAGGAAAAACATAGCCCCACAGCAGCTGTTCTACATACTCGTGAGATACAAAAATTGAAGTTGGAATTGGACCAAGAACGCAATAAATTGGCAAACATTCAACTAAAATACCAGGGTCTATATTCAGCACTTCAGTATCTATTTGATTTTGTCGCATTTTGGGAGTGTAAACTTAATAATTGCTAACTATCATGTTCTTTCTTTCAATTTCAGAGGAACAGAAACTGAACAAGTCTTTCCAGGATGAGCTTAAATTATCAAAGTTGGAAAGAGAAAAAGTAAGTTTGTAAACAATAGAAAATTTTTTATTATCATGCTGCTAAAACATTACATCTTCTATGTTAAACAAATCATGTATGGTTATAATATTGAGAGAATTTATAAGCTGTAAGAGCTTTTGTCATAATCAATAGGCCTATATTATCAAACTAAAGTATAGTTATACTTCAATTTCTGTATAGTCTGGTATGTCAATTTCCAATTCTTCAAAATCTCCAAATCATTTTTTCAAACTGGGAAGGAATAATCTGATCATTTTGTTGATAATTTTAATTTTATTATTGGGTAATAGGTTATGTCTTTTCGAGAAATCTAAAAGCTGGTTTTGTGGTAGTTTGCAAAATCATGAGTTGAATTATTTTTGTTGCTTGGCAGACAACACAGGAGATGAGCAAATTGCGTGATGAATTGAATGAGAGAGTATCGGAAGTAAAACATCTGCAACTGGAGCTAACTAGACGTGAAGATGAAGAACCAGTTGAAGCTGTGGACACCTTGAAGAGACTAATCCAAACTTTAGAGAAGGAAAACACTGTTCTTCAGGTGATTGATAATTTTTACTGTATTCTAATACATTCTGTCATAAAGATTTTCCACCATATTACCACTCAAATTGATAATGATTTTTGATATTGCATTTCAGAATGCACTCTAATATACCCTATGTTATTATTATTAGATGGAAAAGAATGAACTTGAAGCTGCACTTAAAACAAGCAGGGCATCTTTCACTGGGAAAATGTCATCTGATGCTTCCCAGTTTCAGAACAAGGATGCAGGCATTAGCAGTGATGTCAGTATTTAATAGCAATACTTAGTTTTTCAGTTGTGAATTAATAATCATGTCAATAATCATTATCTTCTCTATTTTTGTTTTTTTTCTCCCTTCTGTTTACAGACATCAGACCCGTCCAACAGTTTTCCAGAGAAAGAAGACATGGAAAGGTCCATAGAAAAGCTAAGTAAAGATTTGAAGGAAACACAAAAGCATAGGGATAAAGCAGTACACGAATTAACCCGCCTTAAACAACATTTGTTAGAAAAGGTTTCATTTTTTTGCCCATTAATTTTGGAATAAAGGATGATTGAGCATGATATCATTCAAGAACCAAATGATCTGCTCATTATTTTTTATCTTTATGTTTGATCTCATAAATTGTCAGTCACAATATATTTCTCCCTTAACTGTCCAAGAGAATGAACTAAAATTGCATACATCCAGATGAATTTCACAAATCACTTGTTGTGTGGTTGAATCAAAGATGTTAACATTGCTGTGTTGTCTAGGAATCGGAAGAATCAGAAAAAATGGATGAGGATAGCAAAATCATTGAAGATTTACGTGATAGCAACAATTATTTAAGGGCACAAATATCAAATCTTGAGAGAACTCTGAAGGAAGCAACTTCAAGCCAGGAGAAACTGAAGATGGAAAACAACAATGAAATTCTAAAGTCCAGGGAAATCATCGATGACCTGAACAAAAAGCTTACCAACTGTATGAGCACAATAGATGCTAAGAATATGGAACTTTTAAATCTACAGACAGCCCTTGGACAGTATTATGCTGAAATTGAAGCTAAGGTTGTCTCTATTCACATAACAAACATAATTTGAGTTGTTAATGTTCCCTTTAACTTCCTCTTTCTGAGTATCTTTATTATCTGTATGTCTATTGTTGCATCGGGTAAGCTTATATCCACGGTCAATTTGTTTTTTCAGGAACATTTAGAGGAAGTGTTGGCTCATGCAAGAGAAGAAACAGCTAGGCTTAACATGTTTCACTTTAGATGGAAACACTAACTTCTTACAATGTGTTTCACTTTAGAATAGGTTGTAAAAAATTTTTGAGGGACTACTCTGTTTAATCTTATTCAAATTTTGTTTTCTTTTATTTTTCTCTTTAACTACTTGCTGTCTCTAATTGGCCATATTGACAGGATGCAGATTCGAAAGCCAATGTATTGAGGGGTGAAAAAGAAGAAATTTTAGCCAAGCTTTCTCAATCTGAGAAGGTACAATCAGAATGGAGAAGTAGAGTAAGTAAACTAGAGGAAGACAATGCCAAATTGAGACGAGCTCTTGAGCAGAGTATGACACGGCTAAATAGAATGTCAGTGGATTCTGATTTTCTCGTTGACAGGTTAGTACGCTTCTTTAAAGTATTGTTTGGATAAGCAGGGATTTGTTCTTTTGAAGACACTCTTGGCTATGTTTTCTTGTATCTATTCTTAGTTTTGCAAAATTTCCTTATTGAAAAGTTGTAACGGGTTTCAATTTAGACTTGTGTAGTAGGATTGGCCTGCTTCCTTTTGAGACAGTAAATCAACATACTAATCTAAGTTTTATTCATACAGGCGCATTGTTATAAAGTTACTTGTAACATATTTTCAAAGAAATCACAGCAAAGAGGTATGGAAATCTTCAAATTATACTTCCATCAGTTAGATTCATCATGCAAATTAGTATTTAGTTTATTAATTTTATTTAGGAGATATATATGAAAAAATGAATACCATGCAAGTATTAGGGTTTTGAAGAATTGAATACGAGTTTGTTTTAAGTTGTTGTGAGGCTCAATTCAGTGCACAAGGATATCATGTACTCCACTTATAATTTGACATTGGGGCAGGTATTGGATCTAATGGTTCGCATGCTGGGATTCTCTGAAGAGGACAAGCAAAGGATAGGCAGTGCTCAGCAACGTCCGGGAAAAGGTGTTGTCCGGGGAGTTCTTGGGCTGCCTGGCCGTCTGGTTGGAGGTATATTGGGAGGAGTTTCGGCTGAATCAGCTGCGAATGTGGGTTCTGATAACCAGGTAACTTCTTAATCTTGTACCAGAAAAGAACTATTCACTGCCACTTCTAACCGGACTTCTATATTTTGATGATTTGTTTTGATTACTAATAAGTGCTTTTACTCTCCCCTTTTCAGTCCTTTGCGGATTTGTGGGTTGATTTTCTTCTCAAGGAGACTGAACAAAGAGAGATGAGGGAGTCAGCTGGAACTACAGGTACATCCATGGAAGATTC
The DNA here is from genome assembly GCF_000817695.3 of Arachis duranensis. Taxonomy (NCBI): domain Eukaryota; kingdom Viridiplantae; phylum Streptophyta; class Magnoliopsida; order Fabales; family Fabaceae; genus Arachis; species Arachis duranensis. Next base: position 111,327,376 of record NC_029775.3, read on the forward strand.
ACAAGATACAAGTTCAAATACTAATTCTGCTACTTCACCATTTTCTAATCAGAGGTTCAGCACTGATACATCGCCATATAATTCATCCATTAATAACAAGACAAGTCCTCTGCCTCGTGGATATTTTCATCAATCTGACGAAAATGGTTCCGAGTTCTCCACTGTTCCTCTTACATCATCAGATAGCAAAACTCCTAGTTCAAAACCGTTCACTAGATACTAAATATACATTCGTTTTGTCAAAATGTAATCAGTCACAGGTATAGAGGTCATTATTAAATTTTAGGCATGCCTTGTTCAATTAATTCTTTCATTATAATGAATGTATTTTATTTTAATCACAAAAGGTTACATAGATTGGATTCTCTTGCGTAATGTGGAACTTGGGAAAATTGATGTAAATTCTATGTAGTACACAGCTTATTACTACCAGCTATCTTATTTGGCCTGGCTTGTAAAGTTGCAATTACTAGGGAATTAGAATCTTTCCACCTTTTTTGGGGCTAAGGTATAAACAACAGCTAACATCACACACTATATTTCTGGTAAACCAAGAAAGAAATAAAAAGGAGCATACTATTACTTTTTACCTTACAGTGGAAATTATTGAAATTTTACAAGTGAAGACACATAGTAGAAGCCAGCAAGACCCCTATGCTTGCACTGTTAGGAACTACTTGAAGTTAAGATAACCCTTTACACTTTATTACAACCACCTAAAACCCATCCCGGACATGATAAAGGGTGGTATCTGATACATAGAAACGAGGCTCTGGCAACCTATAAACAAGTAGAGCCCTTTTTATCTTTCTGATGTTTCGATTTACTAATCTAATTTCTTACCCTTAAAAGGACCCCTAGGGATCTTACTCAAGACCTTGGCATCAAACACAGAGTACTGCTTTTTAATCTCAATGGTTGCCTTCTCAGCAAATGGGTCTATCTTATCCTCGTACTTCTCATACAAGACCGGCACCGTGTGCAACAAAACAAAGGCTGTTCAACAAGAGAAAATAAGCAAATTAAAATGAGATTTCTTACTAGAAAGAAGAAATTGATGTAATTAACTGAAGTACTAATTGCTCTTACTTATGTAGAATAATGTGAGGAAATTGCCCCAGCTCCCCACGATTGATAGAATCCATAAGCCAGCAATAACCTAACATAGTATCCACAATCGAATCCTCAGCGTACTAAATTTAGGCATCCATTTAATTATTAAAGCAAAGCAGCATGTATTAGATGCTAGAAAGCAACATACAACGAGAAATTTCTTCAAATCTCTTCCAGAAGCAATATCTCGCAGACTGGTAAGTCCCCGGTTGATTTCGATTCGCAATGCAGACACAACTTGCAGAAACGGCTCCTCAGGAAGATGACCTTGAGGGATGCGAGGCGGAGCTCTACAATATATCATCAATTGATATTCCATCATCAAATCCAAATTGCTAAGTTAAAAACAACATAGACTAAAAGAACATGAACTTACTTGTGGATAAAAGTGTGGACATTGGACCACAAGAACAGAATTGCTAGCACTAGTATTGATATGTGACACACTAGAGTAAGGAGGTGGCACTCGAGCAACTCGAAAAGGACCCAAACGGCAGTGGCTCCGCCGAGTAAACCGGCAGATATCTTCTTGTTCCTCCACAACAACACATCAGCAGCTGCAACCAATAATTAACAACAAAGAGTCATAAGAACATAGCAGCATAAAAATACAAAGGCAGCTTCTTTTCTTGGTCCCTCTAGAACCCATAAATGTATACAAGTTCTCCATTTTGATTATCTTCTCTTTAACAACTCACTCAAATTCTTACTCTCTAGCATCCGTGTATATAAATTAAACATAATTCTCAAATTCAAAATATGCAGATATTATCGTGACATGATCAAATAAAAAAAAAAAAGACAGTAAAAGCTCACAGGTCACAACTGGAAAAAGAAAATAGTGTCATGAAAGTAACATAATTATAATTAAAAAAAAAAAAGACAATTTTGACAACATCCCACTATTTTCAGGGGCCACAAAAAGAAACAAGAGCAATAAAAATATTTTGTTTTTAACAAAAATTAGTAGCATTCAAGAGAGAGAAATAGCTACGTTTTCCAGCGCCGAAAACGGAATGAAGAGGCTTCTCTCTTCCGAAAAGGCGGAAAACACGGGCGTCCTTGACGGGTGAAGAAACACGTTTTTCGGAATCGGAATCCGAAGAAGAAGAAGAGGAGGAATGGTGAGAGTGAAGCTTCTCGGATATCTCTTCCGTCAGCGAATCTCCTCCTCCGCCGGCGGCGGCGGCGGCAACAGCAGGATTGGTGAGTGTGTTGTTGGATTCCTCCGCCATTGAGCTCGCTGAAATTTTTGAACCCTAACCCCTAAAGCTTCGATTTCGGAATTCGGCACTCGGATTGTGCAAACTGCAAATGTAAGTGATTGATTGTGTGCCAAGTGTGACTTTGAGATGTGAAAATATTTTCATTTACCCAATAAAGATTAAAATGAAAATACGCACAAATAGCCACTCTTCACTACTTTGAGTGGGTTGCATCACTTAATAAGTTAATAAATAATAATATTGGGTAAACAAAAAACAATGTTCCGAATTATTTTAATATTGGCAAAAGTATTTTTAAATTATTAAAAACATAAAAAAATATTTTTATTTTTGTTAATATAAAATATCTTACTTTATAAGAGTATATTTTTTTAATAATAAAATTTAAAAATATTTTTAATAATAACAAAATAATTCGAATACATTTTCTATGATTTACCCTAATATAATCAAAAGTTTATAACACACAAATGTAGAAATAGTCGAAGTTGATAAAGAAATTGTTTAGGGTTAAAAATAGAGTTAATGCTCGCTCAAATTGAGTTTTTTAATTTTGATATGGGGAAGAAGCTGGTGTTTGGCAGCGTTATGGGGTTTTGTGGTGTTTGACGGATTTGTGACGGCGTTGTAGAAGAAATCGGTGACACCGATGGGAGAGACAGAAATCGGTGGGACCGATTTCAGGGAAGAGTAGGGGCGCAAATCGGTGGTACCGATTGGTGACCCACTTGCCACGCGTCGCACATGCAGCTAGCCCGTGACTCCTTATGCGTTGTTACCCATTCAAATCCGGATACTCCTATCTTTTTCATCCTCCAACACTTTCTCTTTCACTCTCAACAAACACTTTTCCTTTCTGCTTCCTCTCAACCCCACTCAATCCCACCATTTTACCATTGTTGGACCACAATTACCTCAGTTGAAAAATTTGAAGAAAAATGCCGAAAAAAAGGAAAACCAAGGAAGTAAATCAACCGGAGCTTCACATTGTTAATTATTTTGGAGATCCAAATTATATAAGTTTTTATTTTTTAATAATATTATTTAATAATAATAATAATGATAATTTTAGATTTTATTAACAGTATATATTATAGTGGCACTAAGTAGAAATTAGAAATTAAGCATGTATGTATGTATAAGTTTATTATTAGGTGGTTAGAAATAGAAATAAAAATAGAAATAAACTTTGTATGTTTGTTCATATGTATGGAGATGATGAGAATGTCTGTACCGTGCTCATGAACTGAACTGGGGTTTTTTTTATGTATATTATTTAAAAAAGAAAAAAAATAAATGTTTGTAAAAAATAATGAATAAAGAAAAAAAATGAGATTTGTATGTATTAAATAATTGGAATAAAAAGATATTAATATATTGTTGTTATTATTATCAGTATTAGTAATTGAATTTAATTAATTATTATGATTAGTAATAAAAATTTTATTAATTATTTTATTTATGATCATTAACAATTGAATTTTAATTCAGTCAGATTTACACAATATGTTAGTAATAACTAAAATTAGATTTTGTGCTGTGTTACCTAATAATAATAATAATAATAATAATAATAATAATAATAATAAAAATTAGTAAACCTGGTATATATGAATAATAATAATAATAACAATAATTGTAATAAAAAATTAGTACGCCGTGTTTTGTATGAATAATAATAATAATAATAATAGAAAAATTAGTATGTATGCTGTTTGAATAATAATAATAATAATAATAATAATAATAATAATAATAATAATAATAATAATAATGAAAAATTATTGACGACATCTACTCCGGCTGTGTCCCTCGGCACCGCATTGCTTGCATCTCCTATGACCACACAACATGCGAGTGTCCATCTCATTCAAGAAGCGGGTCATCTTAGGCCGACCTTTGGCTACTCGTCTGAGGAATGGATTGCCAACGAATCGAGGTCCATGATAAGCAGGCCACGTTGCTGAATTTTTCGGTGGTCTAAACCTAGCCCTGTATACTCTTCGAACTTGGTCCATCTTGTATACATCATGAACGTACACTTGCCAGTCCAACTGCTGATTTGCACAACAAGCAAATACATGTCGACACGGAATTCAGTGAACCTGGAATTCACTACAGTCGCAACGACGGTGGCATAGGCCAACTGCATACTCAACCCCACTCGGCATCTCGCGTACCTCAAATACTTCATTTTCTCTATCAAAACAACTAACCTGTATGTTACCCGATGCTCGTTGATTTGCATGCACCTTAGAGATCACCATCTCAGAGAACACAAGTTCAACATTAATTCGGGCTTCAGCCTCAACTCTTTTTCTAGTGAATTACTCATTCAGTCTGTAAAATGTAGCCTTAACAAGCGCCGTCACCGGGAGAAGTGTGACTTCCATTGTACCTCCTTATCTCCCAACAGTACTTCTTCTGCATTTTGGTTACCCTGATCAACCAGTCACAACCATTCCCATATTCTGTACATTTTGCATAGAATGTCGTCGGTTCCGACTCATATACCCGATAGTCCACACCTCTCCGGATGGTATAATCTTTCATTGCCTTGATTACTGCCTCCCTTGAACTGAATTCTATCCCCACTGTGAACTCACCATCGGCCACAGCAGGAGGCGCTGCATACATCAAAATTAATAGACACACTTTACCATGTAAGATCATTACAGTCTTATTTTTCGCTATTCCATCTATGTAAAGAACAACTAAATATAATTCATAACAAAGAACTATTAATTAATAAAAAAATCAAACGCTATGGTCACAAATGCCTGGTCACATATCACATACATTACTCATCTGACTTATCGATCTACTACTTCAGAGATTCACATAGCTACCTAGGTTTACGCACCTGGATTCATATATTGCGGAAACTCCGGTGCGTGCATAGCCTCCAAATCCAACGACCGCATGAAAGAAGGCTCCTGAAACGGATGCGGGCTTGCTAGTGCATTTGCAACTTCCGCCACATCTGCGTTCATGGCGAAGCCAGCTTCTTCTTCGTCCTCACCTGGACCGACGATCTCATAGTTACTTTCAAATTCATCTTCGCTTTCACTATTATAATCTTCCAATTCAATGTTACGGTCCGCTTCAGATTGCTCAAACTCAATATATAACTTAATGCACGACATTCGGTGGCGATTTTCCATGTACATTGAAAACATTTCCTGCATACTCGTTTCGTCCATCACATACTTGGTCTGAAATTGAACAAACCCACCAAACACAGGTAAAGGATACCTGTACAGAATACACGATATTCTCCTACATCTTTGAGAATCTATCTTCTCACAAATCACACATTTTAACTCCTCAAATGACAATGTGAACGGAATAACAACATCTAACAGATTTTCACACACAAATTGAACTCCCTCATATGTTTGTAATAAGATCTGTCCGTAATAATAAATCTTCAATACAACTCTATCATCCATAACACTAACTATTCTCAACCTCACAGGAATTTTTTTACAAAAATGAAGGAGAAGAATCAAAGAAGAGAAGAGAGGAGAAGAGGATGAACATTAGCTGACGAGGAAGAAATGGAGCTTATGTAATATCAGCATCCACTTTTTGTATGGACTAAGGGCAAATCGAAGGGACCGACCGCTGCACCCCCAAATCGGTGGGCCCGATTGGTGCACCCCGATTAAAATAAAATTCTCTGCCTCCAGTAATCGGTGGGACCGATTACTGCACTCTTAGCAAATGTCTTCCACCACCCGCAAATCGGTGGCACCGATTTAAATCCCCTTTGCCTCTCCCTTCCACAAATCGGTGGCACCGATTTCACACCCATGAACCTCTCCCTCACACAAATCGGTGGGACCGATTCCTCCCAACTTCAAATCGGTGCCCCCGATTTCTTCCCCCGAAATTCCAAAAAATCAACGCTGTCATAACAGTGTAAATCACCCTTAATTATCATATCCCAACATAACTCACACTCCCAAATCATATCTAAAAAACTCAGCCCGCTCAAATTTGTTCAAGGTTAATCTTCTTCAGCCTTAATTTTTCTTCTAGGAATATATTTTAAATTAAACCTGTGATAAAATTTTTAAACTTTACAAATATGTAGAACATTTTTTAAAAAAAAATCAGAGCTAATTACGAATGTATGATCGTAAAAAAATGAGAAACAAAATAGTAAAAGAATAAAGAAAAAACAACAAAAAATATTTTAAGTAATGTAAAAGGTGAAGTATAATTTTGGTCTCTAAAGTATAGGTTAAAAATTTTTTTTGTTTTTAATTTTTTTTTCATACAAAATCATTTCTAAGATTTAACTTCATTTTAAAATCGTCATTCGGACTAAAATATCATTCTACTTCTTCATCAAAATACTCATATTCTATTCTTCTTTTTCTTCTTTATCACGGCAGTATTCCTTCTTCTTTTTCTGCTTCTTTAATTAGAATTTCAACGACAACAACAACAGAATTTCAACTAGCAAATATCAAAAAATTAAAACACAATTCATTTCAACTAGCAGCAACATCAAAAAAGAAGAAAAAAAGAGAAACAATCACCATCTCTTTCAACTTCGAAGAATAACAACAATGATAGACAACAGGAGCAGAAAAATCAACAACAACAATTGAATAAAAAATAGAAAAACGGGATGATGCAGCAAGTTGTGTTTTAGATTGGAGATACTTGTCCCACCCACTAAACCTTGCAAGAAAACAAAAAAGTTGCTTACAGATATGAAACAGAAAAATAAATTTGGAGCATTTTTATTAAACTTTGGGGTTGGCATTGCAAAGCATACCCTGAGACAACGATCTCAAGTTCCTCGAATCAACACCGAGGTAAGACGTCAAGCGCGCCAAAGCCACCGCCGAATGAAGCGGAAGTAGGGACTACACGCACTTCAACTGAGAAATCGACCTGTAAAATAATTTAAAAATATACAAAAAATAGAAAAGATTGAGCACTGAATCGAAATGAGAAACAATTATTCTGAAAAGTAGTTCCTTTATTAATTGAATTAGGGAAAATACGAGACTTTGCCTTTAAAGTGTGGCGGAGGAAGAAGAAGTAGAAGTGTTGAGAAGGGAAGGTGAGGGCTTTGGCGTGGCAGTGAATTTAGTGAATGTGGATTTGATGAGGGTAAATGCGGTGAGCGGCAAGCTTGCGAGGAGGAGCAGAACGGCGATGCGGCGAATGACCTCCCCGCAGTTTTGCTGGCGTTGTCGCTGTTGCCACTTTTCTTTTTCTCTTTTTCTTCTTCTCTTCCTCCTCCCCCGTGATTTCCTTTTTCTCTCTTGTCCGTTCTCTTTTTCTTTTTTTTTTCTTTTTTATAATTTTTTTTTGTTAGAAGTGATTTGATAATAAAATTTAAAATTTAAGCAAAAATGACAATTTTAAAATTAAGTTAAATTGTAGTGACGATTTTGTATATAAAAAAAGATTGGAGACGAAAATTTTTTCGACCTATACCTTAAGGTCAAAATCGATTTTAACTCTAATGTAAATCATAAAAAAGTTAATCAACTTGAATTCGTCTAGTGAATAATTTATTAATTTACTTAAAAAATATAAAAATTTAAATTCAGTTTTATGTATATCATAATTCATTGATGAAGAATAAATTCTTAAAGTCATATATTATTAAAATAATACACAATATATGAAAAAAATGTAATAATTAATGTTGGTCAAAAAAGACATCCACCATCATATAACAACTTTCAAACAATACGCTGGTAAATAATTGGTGGAGTTACTACCAAATTTTTTACATTAGACTTTATATTAGAGAGTTGTGGATACAAATACAATTCACAAGTAAATAATTTGGCGTGTCGAGTTGGCCTAACTGGATTTTAGGGTTATCTATAACATCTGCGCTCTTATATTTAAATACATTAATCTTTTGAAGTTTTCTAATCGTTTATATCTAATTCTAGAAGGTTTCCTTCTATGTCATTCCATTGAGAGTTGAGACATAGCTTAGAATAGGATGATAATAATTAATAAAGTTCTTAAGCACAGCGCTTGAAAACTATTCATGTTATTGCTTTTTCCTTTGTGTTCTATTTTTATTTGTTGCAACCATATTAAGGAAATTGCATCATGATCATATTATTGTCTTTGTTCGCATAGTCGTCCTCACTCAATAAGATAGATTTAATTTGAATCCTGAAGAACATAGATTTAATTTGAATCCTGAAGAACACTATTATTCTTTCATAATTCAAATTTCCCTATTTGCTAAGATTAACCTCAGCAATTTAACTAACATAAAGATGAAAAGGTAAATTAAACTAGTAATTAAAAAAAAATGAACAGCTGAATTACTATGACAAAAAACACTTTTAGTAACTATTAAATTTTTTTTTTACCAGAAATTATATAATTACTATTAAAATCTTTTAATGATAAAATATAAAATAGTTAATATATAATTATCAATAAATATATTAATAGTTATTTTTATTATCGTTAAAAATTAAATTAATAATCTCTAAATAAATTTGAGAGAGAGAGAGAGCATGTACAACTGTACAAGTACAACCGTTCATGTCTTCTACTAACTCCGGAAGACAAGAACTTAGAAAAAAGTAAATAAAATTAAAAACCAACAACAGCAGAAATGTTACAAATTTGATATGTTGTTAAGGTGAATTATATGATACAGATATAAATTTATAGATATTTTTTTTAATAAAATGAAAGAAAAATTGATAAATTTAGAATTTACATTTTGAATAATAATAAAATAATAAAAATTAACTATAAAAAAAATTATATTATTTTTCTATACCACTCTAATCTGTACAGTAGAGTAGCCGTTGTTAATTATCGCCACACCACATATTAAACACAATCTTTTGACTTCTAGGTGGAGAAAGCATTAATTGTAGATGAAGCAAAGCGTAAAATATCATTGACCACTAGTACCTAGAAAAGAATATCTTGACCACTTCAATTGATCTCTGAATGAAGTATAAACCATATATTAGTAATACTGTACATTATTTTTGTCAAGTATCTAAATTGATATTAATTCTTTTAATTATTTGATAAGATTAAAAGACACTTTTGTAGCTGTTTTTTAAACCGTGCTTGGAAGTTGGAAGGTACAATATAAAAAAGAAAAATGTGGAGAGAAAATTAAACAGGATCAAGAATTAGTGGATCCCATGTCGAAACTATCTACATATGACGACAAATAAATGAATCCATGGAAAGAGAAGCAAAAAAGTAAGCTATATATTATTCTGAAATGAAGTGGAGCCAAAGAATAAAGTTCGTAAAAGGGTATTATAATTTTGGAGTTGGGCCAGGGATATATACTAAATATTTCAACCAAAAAATAATGACGATCAGATATAATATTTTTAAACAATCTTATATAACATACATATAAATTAATAAAAATTATTTATTAAAGACAATTTCATATTTATACTGACCAAATAATTGTCACATAAATGCTAAAATGTAAAAATATTAAAAGTTATATACCCCTAAGAATTTCTCAATATTTTTTCTTCTTTTCTAATCAATAATAAAGATAGTATGTTTATATTATTGCCATAAAAGGAGATCTGAACCAATAAAATGCAAAAGAAAATAAAAAAGAGAAAGTATAGGGAGTCAATGGTCTAAGCATACAATGCGTCCAATGGAAGTTTAGAAAGTATTACCATTAGAGTTACATTATCCGGTTAGGTTACGCTTTTGGGATAAGTAGATTCATGACATAGTATTAAAGTTCTAGATTCGAAAGGTCAAGGGTTCGATCCTTAATGAACTCCGTTAGCACTACCCAATAAAAAAGGATTGAAATTCAACCAAAATAAGTCAAGACTCATAAAGCCAACATTGAACTGGAAGGAAGATATATATGGGAGTGTCCAAACCGTCAAAAATACATTGAGCAAACAAACTCAGATTGTCTTCTAATAGCGGACAGTATGCACCATCACTAAAAACATGGCACCAACACTATAAATATGTTCACCATAATCTACTGGTACAATAATATGGACAAAGAGAAAGAAAAACCCTTCATAGGTTTCAAATCTAACATCTTATTTAGGTACATCTACACTAAGGTTAATGACAGGTACAAAATAGATAAGGAAACTTAACATTCAACTTTACTAATGGGATTCAATATTTCAATCCCATAAAAAATGTTGGGGGAAAAAAAAACAAAATCTTGTTAAAAAATAAACAAAGACATAAAAAGTTAGGTTTCATATTCACAGAACAATTGCTCAAAGATGAAATTCTATTTTCAAATATGAATTTCTTAAAGATAAAATCATTTTCCAGCACCTTTGAATTGTAACACAAAAAATCTCTACTTCATAAAGCAAGAATCAAACTATTTAACTTTATGCTATGATACGTTAAATTCTAATTGAAAAAAATAAAAACTCCTATGAAATTTCCATTAGTCCAACAACTAGCACTAAGCATTCTACTACTTCTCTATTCCCTAATTCCCACTTACATCAAACCCGAAAAACTAAAAATCCTTCCTTTATAATCTTTTCAACACCCCAATAACCCCAAAATAAGAATTAAAAAGAAAAATCAGATCCCCATGTTTTTTCCTTCTAAAATTAGTGAATAAAATACCCAAATTACCCCTCCCCTCTCCCTTGAAAAAGAGGCATCACCTCCTCCTCCTATCAGCAGCATACTGAGACAGCGGCACCACCTCCTGCAGCGGCGTCGACAGCGGCGTGGGAACCGGCGTCGGAAGCGGCGAGTTCCGGCAAACGGGGCAGGAGCCATTAAGCCTAAGCCAGGAGTCAAGGCAGCAGACGTGGAAATAGTGCCTGCACTCCGGCATCATCCTCAGCATCTCCGAATCCTTGTACTCACACAGACATATGGAACACGTGGTGTTCTGTCCGATGTTACTGCTGTCCCTGCTGAATTGAAACCTCGGATACGAGTTTATCACGTTCTGTTCCAACCCCACCGCGCCGCGCTCTTCGTCTCCGTCTTCGTCATCATCGCCTTCTGCGACGAAGATTATTCGTGGGAGAACGACGCCGTCACGGTGGGTGGTGGTGGGGTTGTTAATATTATTGCGACGGTTGCGGTTACAGCAGAGGTAAGAAGATAAGATGAGGGTGGAGAGGAGAACGAGGAAAGCAAGGGCTATGGCTATGGAGTAGCCAAGGCCAAGGTGGTTGAGGAATGATGAGGTTGAAGACATGGACATGGGTACGAGGAGAGGGAGAAGAAGAAGGAGAAAGCGTTGTTGTGATTCTTTGGTGAATCCATTTGTGAAGAGAGAGAGAGAGAGAGAGAGAGAGAGAGAGAGAAGAGTGAGAGAGAAAGAGAGAGAGCGTGTGGGGATATTTTAAGAGGGGGGGAAGGGGGGAGAGAGTGGTGCATTTAATAGTAAGGTTTACGGGGAGAGGCTCAATGAGATTGAAATCAAAAGCTTTAAATGAGGGAAGGTAGAATGCATTAAATTTGTTGGTGTAGAGAGAGAAAGAGTAGTTAACGGCAGAATCCGTTGCCAAAGAGTAATAGCCTCTGCCCTCAGTCGGTCACACATGAACTGTCTAAGGTTTAATACTTTAATGTGGGAATTACCAACCCCATTTTATCCATTTCTCATAATAACAATCTGATTTTTTATTTTATTATAAAAATTATTTAAATGATAAAACTAATAGTTTAGCATAGAATTATTATTATTAATGTATTAATCATATTTTAATATTTATTATTTATATATTTAAAAGTTATTTATTAAATTTTATAATAAATAATATTTTTAAAATTTAAATAATTTATAAATTAATTTATATTTATTATACTATATATTCAATAATTTATTAAAGAAAATATTAATATAGTAAATAAAAAAATAATTTATAAAAAATACTATTTAAAGAATAAAGACAAATAAATCTTTAATCAATTTGAATTTAAAAAAAATAAATTTCTATTCATTTCTAAACCTGACACGTCAGTGTTTTTTATTTAAAGTTGATGAAAAAAACACCTATAGATCAGAGACGATATTGTATCACAAAAATAGGAGACTAAAATGAATTGTTTTTATCCTAAAGAGTTGTGTTGTCAATTCTAAAAAATGTATAAAAATTAAGTTGGCACTTTACTGCACTCAACTTTAATTTATAGTTTTTTTTCAAAATTTGAGTATTTACCGTCTCAAATTATTTTTAGGGCAATTTACTTAAATAAATAAAATGGGAGAGTTGTTTACCTAAATGTGCAAATCTGTTTGTTGTTACGTTTATGTGCAAAACCGGATTTATATGAAAACCGTGGCAACCCACCACGGTTTCTAAACATGCATAAACCGTGGGAGGTCACCACGGTTTACGAAGGCAAATCGGCGTGCATAAACCGTGGGGAGTCACCACGGTTTATGAGGAAACAATGTTGAACGTAAAATCCGGTAACCCACCGCGGTTTACGTGTGTCTACATATATAAGTAATCCGCTGAAGGCAGGGACGGATTCATTAGGAACATAAGGAAGAAAGTGGGTTGCTTGTTGTAGAGAGAATTTGGGAAAAGGTTTGGAGGCAACGAAGGAGAAGTGGGTGGTGGGGCCAATGGAGGATGAGGATCGATTGTACCGACTAAATGGCATCGCTCACGTGGCAGGATATATCGACGAAGAGGTTAGTTACTGTTATTGTTATTAATATTGTAATTAAATTTAATTCTAATATAGCAATTGATATGTTAGTAGGAATATTGCTAGTAAATATTTTTATTTTATTACGTTTATTTGTTTTGTGATTCTGATTAATATTATTTACATAAATATTAATGTTATTATCGGTATTGTTAGTAATGCATATTTTATTATGCTTATTTATCTTCTTAGTGTGGTTAATAGTATTTTTGCACAATATTTTATTATAAATATTAATATTTTATTGAAAGATTTTTTTTTTGTATTTATATTGTTAATTTGTTGTAGTGAGTGCACAGTTTTCTGAGCTTCAGTATTTAATACACGATAACAGAATCCATGAATTTAATGTGAGCAGTCTAATAATTTCTACGAAAATTATGTTTGTTGTTGTTTGTAATGGTTGTATGTTAAGGAATTTTATTACCGACGTTTTGCAGCCTAGTAGGGTTATTACAGCCGTTAGGCGGCAGCAGAATATGCCCTTACATGACCGGATTATACCGTATCTGGAGACTGCGGGCTTGTATCATCTTGCTAGGCTAAACAGTCAGTGGTTCTGGGTTGATGAGTCTCTGCTTAGCGCATTTATTGAGCGGTGGCGTCCGGAGACCCACACGTTCCATATGCCGTTTGGTGAGTGCACCATTACTTTACAGGATGTTGCGTATCAGCTGGGTTTGCCGATTGATGGTGCACCCGTTAGTGGGTGCTTGACTGAGTTTGAGAATCTGATGGAACACGGTAGACCAGCATGGGTGTGGTTCCGGGAGTTGTTCGGGGAGTTACCTCCACAGAGTAAAGTGAAGCAGATGACAGTGTGCTACACATGGTTCCACGAGAGGTTCCGAGTTCTCCCTGCAGATGCTACTGATGAGACCGTGCGTGTATACGCACGCGCTTATATCCTGATGTTGTTGTCGTCTCAGCTGTTTGCGGACAAGAATGCAAACAGGGTACACCTTCGCTGGTTGCCTTATTTGGCATCATTGGATGACTTGGGCAGATATAGCTGGGGCTCCGCTGCACTAGCCTGGTTGTATAGGTGTCTTTGTCGTGGTACAAACAGAAACGTCGTTAACTTGGCTGGGCCGCTACACCTACTACAGTCTTGGATTTTCTGGAGGTTTCCCAGTCTGAGGCCCACTGGTTTTGACCGGTTCGGTTTTCCGCTTGCTTCTAGGTATGGTTTAAAAATATGCGTTCATAAATTGTAAAAAATGCATGTGTTATGGTTTGTTTTGACATCATTTCAATTTAAATTGTAGGTGGGCCGAGTTTGTTCCGAGGAACGATGCAGGGGCACAGAGATTAGTTTCCGCACGCCTTGCACTTGATCGTTTGCGTGTCCACGATGTGAGTGATTTATTTATTACTGATAGTCGTACTAGTTTTTGTTACATGCCACTGCCTCATGAACGTCTTACTGTTTCTATGCAGTTTGTGTGGGAGCCTTATTCTTCTGCTGATGTTGCTGCTGTTATTCATCTGGAGATACTAGCTGATGAGCACCGACGGCTATGGACGGCCGTCACTAGCCTGATATATTTTGCTGCGATCGAGTGGCATCAGGTGGATAGGGTTCTACCCCAGTTCGGCGGTGTTCAGCATCTCCCAGATGTAGCTCTGAACATAGATTGGCTACATGCGAAGGATGGTAGGGGTGGGGACCGGTGGTTTCCTGCATATTATCAGGAGTGGCACCAGCTTTGGGAGAACCGGCATCAGTCAGTCATATGGGTCGATCGAGTCCTCGACCCTGGTCCATCAGCAGATTACCTAGAGTGGTGGTGCCGTGTGGCGCACAGGTTCCTATCCCCAGATGTAGCATTTCAGGATCCGAGGCCGATTGTGTTGACTGAGGAGGCGCGTCACAGAGGGTCGTCCCAGGCACCTCCTAGAGTGCATGTTTATGACAGACCAGATAACAGACGAGTCGATCGGCGTCGCCGTATTGGGACCCGGACCACCGATCGCGAGTGGAGGGAGTTTGCCGACCGATTGGAGCAGGACGTTCCTGGAGCTGAGGCTGGGGATCCAGTGGACTACCGTGTTCCTCGACGTAGAGGCAGACGGCCACCTGCGCGGCCTGACCGTCGAGGTGCGCCTGATGGAGGACCATCCGAGCAGGGGGGCGGCATTGGTCACGTGGCCGCTGAGGATGTAGTTGGATCAGCATCAGCTATGGATCAGCCGACGTTCGACGTGGGTTCTAGCTCACAGTTGTTTGGGAACGTGAGCCCATATGGTTTTGCCGAGTTTACGACCGCGGCTGTTGGGGTGGACATTGCTGATCCTGTTACTGAGTCCGAGTTTTACAGAGACATAGCTGACATGCTTAGGGATGATGATCAGACCCATTATAGGCCATAGATGCCTGAGGAGCATGCCCAATTTAGTGCTCAGCAGCCACGCAGTGACGATGTTCAGGCTCAATTGGCAGTTGACCTGAACGAGCCAGCAGTTTCGCCGTCCGACCCATGGTTTG
Source organism: Arachis duranensis (assembly GCF_000817695.3). Taxonomy (NCBI): domain Eukaryota; kingdom Viridiplantae; phylum Streptophyta; class Magnoliopsida; order Fabales; family Fabaceae; genus Arachis; species Arachis duranensis. Next base: position 111,342,877 of record NC_029775.3, read on the forward strand.
CTTTAGGAGGGACACCTGCCTCCGCTTTCAGCGCGGCTCCCGCACACCCCACAGCACCAGCGGCAGATCACAGACCTAGGCGGGTTAGACGTCCTCCTTTGTGTGGCACCGGAGGGCACTTGCTTGGCCAGTTCGACGATGATGACAGTGACACCATTGAGGATTCTGATTAGTTATGTTATATGTTCCTGTCCAGTACTTTCTTTGTTTATTTATGTATTGATCATGCTAGTTACTTTATGTATTGAGCATGCTAATTAGTTTGTGTATTGGGCATGCTAGTTAGTGTTTATGGATTTCGGACTTATTGTTAAATATTATTTATCTTTTGACCACGTAGTTTAACCTGCTTCAGAATATTTGATGTGTTCCTCTATGGTTTATATTATAATGCACATTATGAAAGATGTCTAAAGTGGTTTAATGAAACTGATAAAATAACAGGAGTTTATTATACTGAGATTTTGTTGTTGATGAAACATGTTGACGGTGACATACTTAACCAACGATGCATTACTAACATTATTTAGACCATGAAACAAATGAGACAGCATAGAAGGGGGTTACACGACATGAGATCTACGCATCCCCTCCACCACTATGTGTTCGCTGGTGACAGTTCCTTCGCGTATGCCCAGGCTGACGGCATAGCCCAGAACGTTTCGGCTGATTCTCTTGAGACTGATCCATGCTTCTACGGATCCTGGTTGCCTTTGGACGACCTTCCTTTGCACGCCGCAGATTAGGGTCAGGAATGATGGTTGGGCCAGCATATGGAGGCCATAGGCCTTCAGGAATAGGTGGGAGAAACCCCTGCTTGTAAACGTTGAACACCTCAGTCATACGATACACTTCGTGAACATATGACGCCCAGTTTAGCCGGGAGTAGGCGCAACAGGCAATGGCGTGGCAACATGGATAATGCAGCGCCTGGAAGTGACCACAGTCGCATCGGTGATCTTTAAGGGAAACTCTATAGCTACCAAGAGAGAACGTTCCCGTTGGTGTTGTCTCAGCCACGGTGTACTCGGACTGATGCCTGTCGTATAATGTCACAGTAAAGCACCTGGAGTCTCTAAGGTTCCGATCAATAGCCTTGACCAATGCCTGACAGAATTCATGGCCGGATCCGAGTTGTGCCTCTGCTGTTTGTCCCCGGACCACAAATAGCTGAGCAAGCCTCCCGTAGGTTGACTTAACCAACGATGTGACCGGCAGGTTGTGAGTTCCCTTTAGCACGGAGTTCACACATTCACTGATGTTTGTGGTCATGTGCCCGAACCGTCGACCAGCATCCTCATGTTGGGTCCATTTGTCATACTCCATACGGTTGGCCCAGTCACACATTGCTGGATTCTCAGTCCGCATGATGTCGAACCAGTAGTAAAACTCTGCCTCAGTCTTGGCGTAGGCAGCATTGACCAGTAACCGCCTTGAGTCCTTACCTTTGAACGTTAGGGCGAAATCGCTGCCACATGCCTTATACAGTAGGCCCGGAAAGCACGAGGAGGTAGCCATCCAGTCTCAGGTGCCTCAAGGGCCGCCTTGATCCCATTATGCCTGTCTGAGATAACAAGGATACCCTCCAGAGGAGTCACATGCTCTCGGAGGTTGGACAAGAAGAATGACCACGACTCTGCATTTTCCCCCTCCACAAGGGCAAATGCTATCGGCAAGATGTTCGAGTTTCCGTCCTGAGCTATCGCCAACAGCAGCGTCCCTCCATACTTCCCATACAAGTGGGTACCATCAATACTGACGAGTGACTTGCAATGCCGGAATGCCTCGATACAGGGTGGAAATGTCCAGAAAAGTCGGTGAAAGTACACCGTCGACTCATCAACCCCACCACCAATCTGAACCGGAGACGTCTTCAGCACCGTGATTGTTCCCGGCATTGTCGCCTGGATCCCTAGCATCCAACGGGGCAACTCCGCGTAAGACTCTTCCCAATCTCCATATATTTGTGCCACTGCCTTCTGCTTAGCCATCCAAACTTTCCTGTAACTAGGCCTGAAACCGTAATCAGCTTCTGTCGCTTGTTGAAGTACCTTTACCGTAACCGCAGCATCCGCCCTAACCATAGGAAGAATCCTCGCACATATAACGTTATAATCCAGCTGACGGTGATCACTTGAAATAGAAGTTGCGAGGCACGTGTGTGGCCCGTTGTACCTCCTAACATCCCAAGTTCCCTTTCACAAATTCTGTAGAAGATCTACCCACTCTGTTACCACTGTCTTCCTGTTGACCAAGAGCTTCCAAGTTTAGTGTGGAGAAGTGTGGAAGGTATTGATGAGAACCAGAACTTGAAGGCCGATGCTGCGCATGTGGATCGCCGCCTGTGTTTTCGTCGCTGTCACCATCGATATCAACAGGCTCCTGGTCAGACTCATCGTCACGCATTGCATTCTCTACTTGATCAGGTCCACCAAATTCTTCGATATAAGGTACGAGGCCACTACTGGTGCCCACAACGTTGGGAGGCTCAATGACTGCTGCATGCTCCAAAGGGACAGAACCAACAACCTCCGTTTGTTCTAAGTCAGCCGCAAAAGAAGGTGATTGAACCGGCGGAAGATACGGTCTGACCGCAGGCATCGAACTAGATGCACCACCCGCGGAAGCTACGCAAGGAACTGGAGCGGATGCCCCAGAACTATCGACGCCAACCTCCAACTTCGCGAACAACTCATGGATTCTGATCTCCGAAAAACTCCTTACACAGTAGAACAGAACCCTAATATCTTCATCAGCCTTAACCGCAAAGGTTTCATACTGAACACCGGTTGAGACAACCGCCATGGGAATCTTGTAGAATAGTTTCTTCACCCACTTGCAACCCAACACGCCAAGCTTCTCCAAGATGCTGTTCTTCAAGTCTGACAAACTCATCGACGAACTGATAAAAATACTTAGTGGTTCTCTGTCGGTGAACTTCATACCTTGGCTTTTGCTTTTTTTTTAATTTTTCCAGAGCAATGCACCAGAGCAAGAAAGCTCTCTTCCTCACTAGCCATTGTGAGAATGATCTCTTATGGTGCTTGAATCACCCACATATATATAGAATTTCCGTCATAGTAAACCGTGGAAACCTACCACGTTTTCTGCCCATTATTCTACATAAACCGTGGTAACCCACCGGGTTTTATGTGCTTAAATCTTTTCCTCATAAACCGTGGTGACTCCCCACGGTTTATGCTTGCCAAATTTCCTTCATAAACCGTGGTGACCTACCACGGTTTTCTCCTACAAATTTTTGCTCCTAATCCGTGGTGACCTCCCACGGTTTATGCATGTTTAGAAACCGTGGTGGGTTGCCACGGTTTACATATAAATCCGTTTTGCACATAATCGTAACAACAAACAGATTTGCACATTTACGTAAAGAAAACCCTCCTTTTATTTATTTAAGTAAATTGCCCTTATTTTTATAAAGATAATATTCTTTAGTGGTTGGACAATAAATTTCTACATATATAAAGTAGAATTTAAATTTTTATTATTTATTTAAGTGAATCAATATATAAGATAATTAGTAAATCAATTCAAGTTATTATAAAAATAATATATACATTAAAAATAAATAATTATATATTTACATATAAATATATATGTTATATAATTTATTTTTAATATATATTTTATATAAATAATTATTTTTTATATACATCTAATATAATTATTATTTTTATTATAGGTATAGGCATGTTGCATGTTATTTAACTAGAAAATAATGCATTTAGGTTTTTAAAAATATAAATTATAGGGCAATTTCTTTATATATTTTTTTAAAAAAATAAAAATTACGAGGCAAATTTTTTTTGTTGAAAATTGTAAAATAAAAATTACAAATTAGTCTTTACAATTTATTACATTATAAATTGTCTCTCATATTTTGATAAAACACAAAAAATCACAATATTTTTCTATTTCACAATATTGCTCCCTATATTTAAAAATTAAAGTTTAGTCACGTGGTAGGTAAGACACGAAAAATTAAAATTTTATGTAAGATTGAAAAGAATAAATTAAATTCTAAATATAAAATTAAAATAAGTTTGATCATAAAATTTAAAAAATTTATATTAAAATCGGTTGATTCATTTAAAATTAAAATATTAAAAAAATTAAGAGTTAATTCAAAATTGTAATTACTATACTATGAATTCAATAAGAGTTTTAATGGGTGAAAAATTGAAGTTAGTTCAAAATTTTTAAGTTTTTTCATAATATAAAATACAATAATTATTTGATCGTACAAAAGTTAAGATTTAATTACTTGCCAACCAAATTTAAAAAGGTGAAAAGGAACATTTTGAGTGTTGGTTAGTGGTTACATTAATTTAGTAATAGTGTCAAGAATTTAAGAAGGATAAAAGAAACATCTAAGTATAATATTAAAATGTTGAAAAAGAATGAGAACAGAAAATATTTGTGTGTGGTTTTGTTTTTGTGGTGTGGAAAAGTGAAGAAGGTGCTAGACTTTGGACCTTTGCACTTTTTGTAGCTATCACAACCATGCTTTCTTTCTCCACTATACATTTTGGGACAGAAATTTGTAGACAACCTTAAAATTAAAATCATATTCATTAATGTTAATATATTACTATATTTTAGCATAAATTATATTGGCATGTTTTGACTTTTGAGGTTAAATGAAATTAATACATTATAATAAAGAAAAATTAATTTGAATTTCGTCAGTGTTAGAAAAGAAAAATGAGTTTAATTTGTACTACTGTATTTTACTTTTATAAAAATCCATTGTATGTGATTATCTATATCAATCTTTAAATATAATTTCAAGATATAACTTCATAGGCATAAAAATACCTGATTTTATTAGTGTAATAACCTGTAATGTCGCCATAATTTATAGCCCGTTCTTTTTTAAAAAAGATTATTCTCTTTAATCAAATTCAATATAGATTGAATTATTTGTATTATTCAACATTTTTAATTTTGATAAACTGATAAAAATATTCAATAGTACCTTTGAAATTTTATCACCCGCCTACGAATTTCTTTAATCTTGATTCTCTTTAAAGGAAAAACCATGAGAAAATATTCCGTTTAATTTATATGAAGTTATATTCGAAATTCAATTTAATTTTTGAAGTTTTAATGGCCTTAATTTAGTTTTTATTGAGCAGTTAATGTTGTAATAATAAACTTCCTATTTAGCTTTTTTTTTCCCAAATATTACTCTATTTTAAGTAAATTCAAATTCATTGAATCATAAATTAGAAATTAATTTCATTCCCATTTAATTTTTTGACACGTTGAGCACCCCTTTTTTTAAGATTCCTAGCATTCATTTGTCCTCTTTCTTGTTTTGCCTTATTTATACATTAAAATAATAATGGAACTAGAAATTAAATATGTAATGGTTGTTGGTGGTGGTGGCAGAGGTTACAAATTGAGAGGTACAATGAAAAAGGGTAGGAGTGGATGTTGTTCCATTGTTGGTGCTTGCAAATGCCACAACCTTCAAATGAGAAAATAAGAAGGTTTGGTGGTTGTTGGTGGTGATGGTGGTGGTGGGGATTGAAAGCGAGTGTTGGACAAATTGGTTTACATTCATTTATGTTGATTGGATATATAATGCTACCTAGTTTAGCTATCCATTTTTGTTGCTACATTATCATTGATTTTAGATCTATATCTTTTTAGTTCACATACTTGGTAGAGTAGACTCTTATTTTCTATGATAAAAAAATTTGAATGTTAATTTTAAGGATAAAAAATATATATATTTTTTGAAATTTGTTAAAAATTTAAAAAATATTTCTAAATTTTATTTTGATTTAATTTTGTCCCAAAAATTTTTGATTTACATCAAATATATTCTGATAGCTAAATTTTCAAAAAATTTAGGACTATTTTAGTTTATAATTTTTAATCTTTTATATAGTAAAAAAAAAATTATAGTTTACCTTTTAACACGAGAAAAATAAGAATTTGAAAAAAAAAATAATTTTTTACATTTATTTTAACATCTTTGTATTTCATAATTTTATAAAAAAAAATATTTTTTCATTTACAAAATAAAAAATGAAAATATAAACCATAAAACCCTAAAATTTCTCCTATTGATTGTCATTTAGTTAAATTCATTATTTAAACAATTATTTAAATACTATAAAATAATTTCTATGTTGGATTTTCAATGGTCATTCACATTCACACTAAGGGATTTTTTTTTTTGGGATTTTGAAAAATAAAGGAAAATTTAGAAATTATTTTTAAAACATCCTACACGCACACACTAAAAGTGACACAACAGAGAATAACACATGCATTGATGCCCTTCCATGGGACCTACCTAATCTTCATTAGGTCGTTGACTTTCAGAGTGAACTAGTTGACTTAAATGTCAAAAAGAAATTGGGGACTTGGCCCAATGAACAAACAAACTTAGCCCGACAAAAAAGTTTAAAAACAAAAACAAAAATTAGTACTTAGTTTATTAATCTAAGTAAGTAAATATTGAAATTTAAATATTTTATTGTGCATGCAGAAATTCAATAATCAGTGACAAATTTTTAAATAAAACTCTAATTCGTAATGTATGTATCAATCCTTGATCTACTATACTATAATTGTAAAATATTGTAAAAATAAAAAAAAATCAACAAAAATTCAAAAATATATATTATTGCAAGTTAGATTTTTTAAAACTATAACTCTTTTTTTAAAACTTTATTGTTTTATTATTAGAGTTAGCTTACATGTGATGTTAGAGTAAATGATAAATTTATCCTTCTTTTTTCCCTCTTTAAATTTGGGATTTGTTTTCATCGAACAACACTTGGATTAATTATTATATTCGTTTAATCTTCTTCTTTCCCCCATTTGTGAAGCATACATAGGTATATATCATGAGTTCATAGAATAAAAACCATGCACTCATTCTAGTGCTCACTTTTCTCTCTCTCTCTCTCTCTATGTGTTATAATGCGATATCAAGAGTTACTCCTTATCATTAAATAATATAAAATTGAGTAATCAAAAGAATATGATATATTTAAAGTGACCAACTGACCATCGGATCGGGTTTTTGTTGGCAAAAATAAAATATGTGGAGCCAACTTTGTACTTTTTACATGTATAAAAATCGTGTAGATATATTCCATGTGTGATAAGTGTCTAGTTAGAGGAACAAAAATAATATTTTATAGTGTTTGTTTTATTTTTCATTGTTTACATAAAGTGACTTTAAAATTTTGTTTGTTTGTATAATTAGGTTTAGTTAAATTAATTAATGAGAGATGGAGTTGGGCTTTAGTCTATTGAGCTTTTGATATTGTTGGATTAGAAGATAAAATTAATGAGTTTATTGGATCATTTGGTACTGAAATATGAATTTAATTTCAAAAGTTTCTTCAATAAAAAAGAAAAAAAATTTCAAAACCCAGGAAAAAAAATCAAATTGAATTATACATCTTTATTCTTCTCATAACTCATAACAGAATATGTCCTTAAATTATTTTTATTAGCCTAATAATTATTTATTTCATATAACTTTTAAATTCTTCAAGTTAGAGTTATAATTAGTTATTTAATATTATTTCACATCTACTTAAAAATAAGAAATGTCAATAATTTATACAAGTAATAAATTGAATCAGGTTGATTTAATTTACTAAGTATATGTTGTACAAGTAGTAAATCAAATTAGACTAATTCGATTTTTATGTAAATACTCAAATTGAGTCTGCCTTATTTGATTTTTATAGATCTATTAGGACAGATGTGTAACTAATTTTTATTCAAAACATTTCTATAAAATTGATTTTTAATTAATTTATTGATGCAAATTACCTTTTATAAATTTATTGTTTGGTTAAATTACTGGATTTTTTATGAAGGATTAAAATGTTTTGATTCAAGCTATTATTTTTGGTATATTTTTAATATTTTTATTTCCATATTTATTTTATTTTTGGTAGTTGAGTATTTATAATTAGTAAAAAAAAATTTGACAATTTAATATAAATAACTCATAGTAAAAATTAAATAAATAAATAAATAATTAAGTAATTACATATTATAAAATATAAAAATCATAAAATTATAGCTAATTTAAACATAGATTAAACATGGACTTTAGACTTTTAAAAGATATTTGTAAGTATATATAAAATAATATTAAACAACTAATTATAATTCAATCTTAAAGAATTTAAAAATAATATAAAATAAGTAATTATTAGGCTAACAAAAACAATTTAAAGACATACTCTGTTACAAAAAGAGTAAAGATATATAAGTCAAATTATTTTTTTTCTTGGATTTTAATTTTGTTTTTCTTTTGGTTGAAGAGAGTTTGAGATTAAATACGTACCAAATAACTCAATACAATGAAGTCTATTTATTTAGCTTTTTATTACTAACAATATCAAAAATTCAAAAGACTGAGGCCCAATTTCATTTCTCATTAATTAATTTAAATAAACTTAATTATACAAGCAAATAAAGTTTCAAATCACATTATGTAAATAGGATTGAGATAAAGATAAATACTATAAAATGTCACTTTTATATGTTTGGTTGGAAAAAAAGAAATAGAAAAGAAGGAAATAGAAAGAAAAGAAAGGAAAAAAAAGAAATTGAGTGAATTTTTATTTTCTTTAGATGTGTTTAAATGGAAGGAAAATAAGAAAGAAAGAAATGTTATGAAAAGATAATTTTATCCCTTATTATAATATATGTTAAAAAAGTGAAGAGGTAGTATTGGAAGTAAAAAGAGAAATATTAGTTTTCTCCATTTTCTTTCCAATGTTAGAAAAAAAAATTGGTGGGTCCCACCAATTTTTTTTCTATCCATTTTCTTTCTCCTCTAATTTTCCTCTTCAATCAAACAATAAAAAATAATCATTTTTCTTCCCATTTTCTTTCTTCCGTTTTCTTTCCTTCCATTTTCCTCTCAAACAAACATAGCTAAGTCCTTTAACTAGACACTTGTCGCACATTAGACATATCCACAACATTTCTATATATGTAGAACATACAATAGAATTTGCCTTATTATTATTACTTCTCAAAGAAAGAGGAAGGGGTTATATATTTTTTTATATTTATCTCTCTTCAACTCAATTAACTTCTTATACCAATTAAAGAATATTTTTGTGTTAATGTGTTATATCATATAAAGATTTTAAACAAAATTAATATACATTTTAAAAATTAATATCACTTAACTTAAAGGTAGCAAACAAGGCAATTATAATTTGGTGAGTTCTATGGTATTTTTTACTGTGATGTTTAAATTGTCTAATTTGTTTTTAAAAATAAAAAATAAAATATTTAAAATAAAAAATAAAATATTTAAAATTTATTAAATATTATGCATTTGTCTTTTTTAGTAAGTTAGACACAATGTCAAAAACACCGTAACATTCACCTTATAATTTATGGGATCAATACATCATTGAAACTTACACCTAAATGGCTGAAAAAAATGGTGTAGCACTGCACAGGTTGTTCTTTCTTTCCAATATTATATGTTTCTCATCAAATGATGACAGACAAAAACTGAGTACAGGCTCTGAATTGGATGCCATTGATGGAGTATTATATTTCTTTGTAATATATAATAAATACTCAAAAACTTCCAAGTTGTTAATTACTATAATTGAAGTATCTCTGTATTATATATATGAATTTAGTTATGCTTTCACTGAATATGATGCGTATTTATGGGAGGAAATTATTTCTACTTATTTTGTCCTATTATTATATTTATATTTATTTTGTCCTGTTATTATATGATTAAGGAAAAAAAACGTGAGGGCGAAATATATATTGTGCTGTGAATCCTTGAATTGAATATGTTATTCTCTAACAGATTGTATTAATCTAGAAATTTGTGAGACAAATTAGTGAAGGATTACCATGTGTTCATAACACGCAGCGGAAGAAAAGAAGGTAATCCTAAAGATCTATTTTTGTGCTTAAATTTTATTCCAATAATGTAATATATGTATAGATCAGATCTAAATACCTTTAGACGCTTTAGTAAAAATCACTTTCTCCCTCGATGGTACGAAGGCGCTATGCGTATCCACACCGAGACCAACATTTGCTGTCAACTCCTTGACCAATGGACATCTGATCTAAATTGAGAAACCTCTTTCAACTCTTTGCATGCCATAAAATTCTTCTCCAAGAATTAGGCTCACATACACTTATGTGTGTAGAGGTAAAGGAATAAAATCCTTGTGTTTTATTCTTATCTGTGTCACTTTCCTCTACTCTTGACATACATATATATAGTATGAGATTTGTTACTGATTTTAAATTTGAATCTCAATTCAATTTTAAATCATATCTTACTATTTTAATTTGAATCTTTCAAATTTATGAATCATATCATAACTCAATTTGAAACAGAATCAGTTAGGATCTCATCCAACTTTATAATTCAAACTTAGAAATAGAATAACTAATTATTCTCAAATCTCATTTAATATTCTCAATTATCATACTATTATTATATTTTTGGTGCTAGCAAAAAATATAATAATATTCCATCTGAATTAATATAATTATTTATTTGATCAAATCAAAATAATAATTAAATAATTCTACAGCAAAGATTAGAACACTCGTTAGTGTGTGACCCCATAGGTTCAATACTAAGCGGGTAGTAAATTAGTCATACTAAATTTACTAATCAAGGTTGGCGTCTAGCAACACTCCTCAACGACCCGATAGTATGAAGTAATATATTTTTACTAAGAACCTCAGAAGAACAAAGTATAATTCCTTCCATCTTTCCAACTCTTGGTTAACCTTTAGAGTATGGTTTAATTGTCAAACTCTAACTTGTTACCATTATTATAATGAACTGTGAATGACCTAAGAAACTCATTTCTTCATTCACTCAATCCCCTTGGCCAAGGTTTTATTCATCTCAGTCACTATAATCATAGAGCTCAAACTCTTTACCGAGAATTGA
>NC_029775.3:111353892-111362473 GCF_000817695.3 Arachis duranensis
TCATATCTCTATATGCACCATCTATATATATAATTTAATAAATGAGATCTATTAATCTTCATCCAATGAAGACCATTATATATATATTGATCTTTCCGAATTATTAATGTCCTTTTTAATAATTCTATGACCAAGAACAATTTAGATTAAATTATAAAAGATTTATCTCTCAATATTATGATCACTATCACAATGATAAATCTCTAAATTTAATCAAGAACCTTATTATATTAACATTTTAATATAATAACAACAACAAATTATTTGACACATGATTGATTGGATTGTGATCATACTTCTTATTCCCAACAATTAGATCTAATTATATTATATTATATATATATATTGATTTATTTTATACATATTAAAAAATTTAATAAACAACGAAAAAATCTATATATCTAATAAGAATAATATTCAGATTTCAGAGCTTTTTTTTTTCAAAACTAAGATATTTTATTCTTCAAGGGTAAAATAAAAAATGTCCATAGAGGACAATAGTACATAAAATAGAGTTCTCTAACGGCCAACTCCAACTCGAAAAAGTAAAGTGAAAACAAACATCAAATTAAAGAGAAGAAAAAAAGAAAAGTAACTAACCTACTTTCGGTGAATTTAGAATTTGTGGGATCAAAAAGTGCTTCTAAAAATTTATTAATAATATGGGATGTTAGGGTCAATTTTATGGATATGGAGCTTGTATGTGAGCTTTTCATGGATATGGAGTTAAGGTGGGTTAGACATGTATGTGGGGCAGAATTTTGGCAGGTTTTGGGAGAAGGACTCGGACGGTCCGAGTTCTTTGTTTGTGACTTCGTTAAACCGGAAGACGCACGGTCCGAGTCGTGGTGGGGGAAAATGGTTTGTTGAGGAGAAATCGGACCCTGCGAGATGGCATAGGAGAGCAGAACACGCACGGTCCGAGTTGCGTGCATGGATTGGATTCGGACCGTCCGTTTTGGCTAGGGATGGCAGAACCGGTTTATGAACACGCATGGTCCGATTTGGTTGCTTAGTATATTTTTGAATGAAGTTAACCTAGTCGGATGGTCCGAGTTGAGTATAGAGTCTATATAAAAGTGTGCAACGAGTTAGTGTTAGGTTACCCTTCTTCTTCCCCTTCTTATGCGCCGCTTCCTTCCTCTGTTTCGTTCTTCTGGATCTCTTATATGCTTGTTCAAAATCAAAGAAGTGTAGGGCAAAAAAAATATCCTGTGTTCTATACAGTATCCCGTACCGGTATTTGGTGGGTTTGTCCAATTTCAAACAAGATATGTGACGGACGAAGCGAGCATGCAGGAGATGTTTTCAATGTATATTGAAAACCGGGCGCAGATCTCGTTTATCGAGTTGTATGTTGAGTTTGAACAATCTGAGGCAGACCGAAACATTCTACGGGAAGATTATAATAGTGACAGTGAAGAAGAGTTCGAAAGCAACTACGAATGTGTTGGTGCAGATGGAGATGAAGATCATGGTGAGGGAAATATGGATCCAGATGTGACAGAGGTGGCAGATGCACTCGCAAACGATATGCCGTTTGGGGAGCCTTCATTCATGCGAGTTCTGGACTTGGAAGCCATGCATGTTCCGGAGTTTCCGGAATATATGACTGCAGGTACGTTAATAAAAAATAATTGTCTTTTTTATTTATTTATTGAATTATTTATGAATGAATTATTATTTATTACCCATTATTTAAGCATGCGTTGATGTCATGTATGTGTTAGACATTGAACCGGTTGAGCTGATCCTATGTAAAAAAAAATTAAAAAATAGTAGGAATTTAAAAAAATAAATGTCAACATATGTGTTCAGTAATGTTTGAAACATATAACGTTATTTTAAACGAATATAGAACATAGAATTTAATATTTTATTATTATTTACGTTAGGGTCGGATTTATGTCATACTTGATGCAGTTAATATTGATTTAGTATGGTTTTGAAATATATATGTATTTATTGAAATTTTTCCCATGCTTGTTGTCCTGGCAGAAGTTCCTATTGTCGCAGATGGTGAATTTGCTGTTGGGATGGAGTTTAGTTCCCGGGAAGCTGTTATTAAGGCAGTAAAAGAGTATACCATACGACGAAGCGTAGATTACCGGGTGTATGAGTCTAAGCCTTTGACATTTTATGCCAAGTGTACACAGTATGGGTCAGGATGTGATTGGCTTATTAGGGTAAGCTTGATCAGCAGGAAGTATTGTTGGGTTATAAGGAGGTATAATGGTAGTCACACTTGTACCAGAGCCACCATTTCACAGGATCATGCGAAGCTGGACTCCATCACAATTGCAGAAGCAATAAAGCCATTGGTTGAGGCTGATCCCTCCTTAAAGGTAAAGTCTGTTATAGCAGAAGTGCAATCGAAGTTTAACTATACTGTTAGCTATCGGAAAGCATGGTTGGCTAAGCAAAAGGCAGTGGAAAAAATATTTGGAGGCTGGGAAGCATCGTACGAAGCCTTGCCTATATGGTTTGAGGCCATGTGTCATAAGGAGCCATCAGCTGTTGTCCATTTTGAGACTATGCCTGCATACCAAGGCGATGACTTGGTTGGTCATATTCGGGTACTGCATAGAGTATTTTGGAGTTATTACCCCTGTATAAGGGCATTCAGACATTGTAAGCCAGTTGTCCAGGTGGATGGGACTCACTTGTACGGAAAGTATAAGGGTTGTCTCCTAGTCGCAGTTTCACAGGATGGCAACAACAACATCGTCCCAATTGCGTTTGCTATTGTCGAGGGAGAGACTTCTGATGCGTGGCACTTTTTCCTTAGTAACTTGCGTCAACATGTTGTCACTCAGGATGGTGTGGGACTGATATCCGACCGACACGAATCCATCAATGCAGCTGTGGAACGGAGTAACGGAGCCTGGTCACCTCCTAGAGCTTTTCATATGTTCTGCATCAGGCATATAGAGTCGAATTTTCTGCGGAAATTCAAGGCACCGTACCTCCAAAAATTGGTCGTCAACATTGGTAATAATTTACTAAATTTAAGTAACTTATTAACAGTAGTTAAATATTAATATTTGTTTTCGAGTTTTATAATTTTTATTTTTTTTTCCTTTCCTCTAGGATATTCCAGGACGGTGCGGGAGTATGAAGTACGTTACCAGCGATTACGGAAACGGGGGGAAGCGTATAACCATAACAAATTTTCTTATCATGATATATATAATTAATAATCTGTAAAAAAATATTTAAATAGAACCTAACAAATATTTCAAAATTAGTCATAACCATGCCTATTTATATTCTTCAACTACATATCTCTAACAACTACATAATCATAACAAATTTTCTAATCATGATTTATATAATTATTAATCTGTAAAATAATTTTAAACAAGTCATACTCATTCCATTTATGTTTTTCAAATGCATGTCTAACAACAATATAATCATAAAAAAAATTTTAATCATCATAAATATAATTATTAATCTGTTCAAAATATTTTAAAATAATCCAACTAATACTAATAAATTAGTCATAATCATTATATTTGTATTCTTCAACTGTGTATCTAACAACAATCATAATATTGAAATTCTATATTTTAATAATAATTATAACTATAAATAAATTTAAAAATTCAAAAAATATTCAAAAAATACTTACATAATCAGGATCACTGAGATAGTGAATAATATGAAGCTCAGATCGATCAACATCTTTAATTTTTGATTTTTTCCCCATTAATGTTGCTCCTCCACCATGCAAAGTTCAGAGAAATGAAGAAGAAAGCTTTGAGGGAGAAAGGTTGGTGGGAGTGAAGTGTGGTTTCGGATGGTAAGGGAGCAGGGTTTCTTTTTCAACGTTTATGATGGCTACCGATTAGGGACTCAACGGGGAAGCGCCGCGTGTCCATTCCAACCATGGACTCGGACCGTGCGACTCCACAAAGCCAAATCGGACGGTCTGTGAGGCGCGCCATCTCGGAGGGTCCGAGTCCCTCACCCTCGTCATCCCCATACACTGGACTCGGACCGTGCGTTTTGTGGTTGAACTCGGAGGGTCCGAGTCCCAGTCCCCCTGACACCACAACCTTGTTACACACCAGCCACCTCCATATCCTTGTGATACCCCAGCACAGGTACAATATGTAAATTAAAAAGCGGGGATGTTATGATATTTAAATTAAGTAATTGTTATAAAGGGGAGAGATAGTTTTATTTGTGCTATTTGTTTAGTATATGGTGCGCATACAAAGGAAGAGAAGCTTGCTGTGTGGGAAGAGTTGAGTTTTTTATCTCAGGTTCCTTTTTGCTACATGGGTGTGTTCAATGAGGTTGTGTAGTTGGAAGAAAGAAAAGGTGCTAGTGTGTTAATAGCTTTATCGAACTGGTGGATATAGAGTTGAATGATCGTAAATTTACGTAGTTCAGGGAGTCAATCGTGCAGTCAACTATTGGTCAGTTTGGTTTCATTGTTATCATTTGAAACACTTGATTGAAAAGGAATGACAAAATTTTCAGGAATCAAGAATCAGGTGTTGCAGGAGTAGTTAACAGGTCGATTAAGAGTTACAAAGAGTGGAGTGATATTTGATCTTTTGGATTGTTGATGGCTTTTATCGAAGATCATTAGGAATTAGTTTATTTTATCTGTTTAGTATTTTTCTGCTGAGACATTAATGCTCTACCTTATTGTACTGAGCTTTTTATTTCAAAAAAAAAAAAATTTAACCCACTTTCGATTTTTTTGCTGAGACATAATATCCCAATTAATCTAGTCATCTTTTACTTTATACCTTTTTGATCCCATTAAAATTAAAAAAAATGCTATAAATTTTGGAAATTAACATGTTTGATAATCTGAAACATAATAGTGAGTATATAAGAATAGCTTTCCCCACTACTTTAATTAATTAGGATACACAAGTTTTTTATTTAGATCGATTAACAGTGGACAAAAAAGTCTTAGGTATTTATGGTGAGCTCCAATATATTTAACATTAAGCTTTGCTATTATCAAGAACTTTTTTTCCGTACGAAGCGGGTGGGGGAGGTATTATTACTCAAAAATAGGGAAGATTTATTTAGGTTCACCATACATGTTTAGGAGCTCTAGAATATGATCACAATTGTACTATGTAATCTTGTTAAACGAGATAGAATCATTTACAAACAGTAGGTGATTAATTGAGGGACACCTTTGGTTGATTTGGATTCTAGAGAGTTGATCTGATTTTGTTCTGTCTTATCTAACAAAAAAGAAAAATCTTATGCCCAAAAGAAAAAAATAATAGAAAGATAAAAAGTCACTTGAGCAGATATCTCTATTTAGCTTGAAAAAGTTAATAATTGACCTTCTACAATAGAATAAGAAATTGTAGTCACTACCTCTTAAATTCAACTAATCTATCTATAATCAAAATCAAGTTTTTGGAGAATAAACCATAAGCATTGTCATTCAACTTTATCATTATAGGCTTTATTCATGTTTAACTTCAGAGCCATCTTAGTAACTAAACCTATCTTAGTTTTAAGATAGTGTATGTATTTATGAGCTCTAAAGATGTTATCATTAATTAGTCTTTCTTTTAAAAAAGCATTTTGATTAGGGCTAATTAGTGAGTTCATAAGATTTTATAGTTATTTTTCTAGACTTTTATAATAATAAAAAAACACAAACTAAATTAAATAACCAAAAATTAAAATTATTCTATTAGATTTTATAGTTTTATCAAATTTGTAATTAAATTTTTATAGTTTAAAATTTTTTAATTGGACTCCTAAACTATTTTAAATTTTGTAATTAGATTTTTTTGGGCAAAAAATGATATCAATAATGGAATATTCTTCTCCAAATTAAAAATATGCATACCTAAAGGCTAAACTCCTAAATATAAACATCTTTTTATTTTTTAAATATTCTATTAATTCTGATCTAATTACAAAATTTAAAATAATATAAAAATCCAAATAAAAATTATATTTTTAAACTATTGAGACTTTTTTTTTGGACTTAAAACTAACAAAGTTATTTAACCTAACAAAAAAAATACAAAATAAATACATCTAACTCATCTAATTCAACACTATATATAAATGCTATTTATCTTCATTATTCTTGGAAATTGCTCTACACTCATTATAATAAGTTGAGGGAGCAATATTCACAATAAAGAGTAGTACAAAAAAGGGGAAAATTTTATGCATTTTTTTAGTTTATCATGCATATGATAAAGTACCATCCCTTATTTTATACATATATATAGAGATGTTCTAAACCTACTACTTCTGTCCAAAATATTTACCATATGTATCATGGTTTTAAATTACAATTATTGCAACTGTGTTTCAGTGTAGAATTACGGGAAAGAAAAACATGTATATATGTAATAACCACATATTGTGACGGTAGTTATTGACCGCCACTATTTAAAACCTTAACATGCATTTCCAAAGTGGTGATTGAGCTATGCTATTTCATGATCATCCTTGTAATGGTGAATCCCTACAAAGGGGACATGACCCATTAACTTTCAACCACAAGTCAAGGCAATCCCGGTGAAAGTAGTGGCCACATTGAGGCATCATCCTCAAAATTTCGAACTTGCCGTAATCCGAAATACAGATGCAACAAGTAGTTGCGTCGCAATTGCTAACAACATTGTTGTTAGCAATTGCAATGTGAGGAAAAGTATGGTATGAGTTGATCACATGCATAGGAAGTCCCATAGTCTTAATATTTTCTTGATTTTGAGATAATAATAATGTGTTAGAATTTTCAACCGACCTTGATTTCAAGATTACAATATGTAATAATCTTATTACGAGAATTATGATGAAGAATGAGAGCATCATGTGGGACAAGTTGAGAGGTGGTCGTGTTTGTGATGACGTGGCAATCGAAGACCGAAAGGTTAACTCTACGGTAGCCTCCAATGGAAAAGTAGACATGGCTGTAGAATCGTGATGTCGTGATGAGATTAGAAGAGAAAAAAGGAGAAAAAAAGAGAAGGCTGTTATATATAATTTCATTAGAAGCGAGAAAATATGAGATTAAATTTTAGGATTATAATTTTGTGAAATTAAGTATTGTCTCTATAACTTAATTAACAACTTTGGAGCTAATTGGAGTTAAATATTTTTTTTGGTTAATTCAAGTTAATCATACAAAACAAAATTAAAATTTATTCTTAATTCTGGATATTGGTTTAATAATTCGGTTTCGAGTAACAAGAGTTTAGGTTTTTTTAATTGATATTGTAGTGTTGTAAATTGTTAGTAACAATGCGAAAAGTTGTAAAACAAAATCCACACTAAAAAGTAACCACTTGTGTAAAGGCAAACCACTTTTATTTTTTTTTAAATTTGATTTGGAAAATTAGTATAAAATCATAATTCATGAAATCATAAGATGAAACACAAAATTATATTAAAAAAATGACGATTAATTAATGTCATATAAGTTAAATATCAAATAAACCAAATCATATATTCTACCATCACTCACTCATAAGATACTACTACTGAACATACTACATACAAACAACCGATTGAAATAAATTCTTTTCAATCTTCAATGGCAGAGTAACAATGCCAACAAAAAAAAGAAGGCCCACAAATTAGTGTGCATTTGTGTATAAAACTAGTGTATAAAATTTTATATGACAAATTAGTAAAATTTTATTTTTAAACATTGATCGAATTTTATAAATATTATATAACATTTATACCAAAATAAATTATTTTAAAACAAAAATAATATTTTATATATAAAATATTAATTTAAATAAAAAATATAACATTTAATTACTAATTTTAATAATATAAAATATATATTTTAATTATAAAACATAATTTTAGACCGTAATGCATTTATCAAAAACATAACTCGAATCGGCCCAAATAGGCAAATATTATACTAATAAAAATAACAAACACAAATCCAAAAAATATAATTTGACGCCGAACTAAAATTCATATCTACTTAAAATTGGTGTATTAAATTTATTGTAACTACTATGTGGTTCTTTAAAGACAAAATTATATATATTGTGTTATATAAAATATATATCTATATGGCTATACCTACCTAATTTGACTCTTTTAATTTAATAATTATATTAATATTTAAAAAGGGCTCAATAGCCACATTCGAATATTATGCATCGGTGCATAATGGCTACTATTATAGTTTGATATTGTTTAGAGGCAGGATATATATCGGTACGTACAAGAGCAAAATTCATGTGTCAATCTTTATCATTATGAAATGACTAAACTCAAAAGGAAAATATTATAACATAATTTTAATAAAAAATATTTAAATTTAATAGCCAATGAGAAAAGAGAGTTTGAGTATATTTATGATAAAAATCAAAATTAAAAATGAATAAAATAAAAAAGAAAAAATTTCATCATCATTATAACAAAAAATGCACCAAAAATCTTTGATTGTTAACTTTATTTTAACTTATTTTTGTATATTAATATTATTAAATATATTGTAATGTTATACTTTTAGAGATACCAAAAGCTATTTATTTAGTATCTTTTATATGAAGATAAATATTCTTCATATTGAAGGTTATCAACGGCTTAGAGAAAAAAAAAA
>NC_029775.3:111362580-111363830 GCF_000817695.3 Arachis duranensis
GATGAGTTTGTATAATTAATATTATAAAAGATAATTTTATTTTGTTTTTTTATAATTAATTAAGAAAGTAAATTAATTACTTTTGAATATTTTAATTTACTGTGATTTTTGTGAAATAAATTAAGAAAAAGATAATTTTATTTTGTCTTATATCGAATAAATAAAAGAAATATAATAGAAAAAAAAATGATACAATCATATATTTTGATTCAATCATTTTATGCAATATGACCTACATCTAATTTATACCACAACTGTAGTAGAATTTATACTATTTTTATCAAAGATTTATAAATACCAATTTTTAAAGATACAAACTAATTATATCAGAGACAAATCAAATTAAACTTTTACATATCCAAACTTGATTTGATTAAGTTTACTATCTAACTTTTAATCATTAAGTGCTCACCCAACTTAATAAAAAAATTCTCTCAGGACCATAAATACAAAACAGTATACATACAAAAGAGATCAAAATAATTTTTTATTTTTTTCTAAACTAATTCTCTTTACCTTTTTTCTCAATGGCTTTTACTGATATTTCACATAATATTTTTTTCTATTGATAAGAAATAAAAAAAGATAAAAACAGATGAACATATTAATATAAAACCGTGAAGGAGAAAAATGTTAAGTTCGAAAGTTATGAAAACCAAATAAGGTACTCATTCTCCTTAGTTCAATTTCTAGCCGTTTATCTTTTTAAATAAAAATAAGGCTTCCAAAACTTAAATCAGATTGAACACTTTTGACTTTATTCTTATTCCCAAAAGTGCATAACAAAGACGAAGATGAGAGATGGGACAGCAAGATAATTTCAAAAATCTGTCAAGTGTCAACAAAATAAAATGATAATACAAAGATGGAATTGCAATGCTAATTTTTTTTTATTCAATCTTTGATTTGATTTTTATTTTTGGCAACAATATTGGACTATTATTCTTTTGTTTTTTGTGACATGGATTGGACAACTCTCAATCATATTAGATATTACAATACATCCACATTACACATTTACTTATACAACATTATAGAGTTTCTTTTCAATACTTGGTGCATTTACTAAAATTTGAACTTGAATGCAGCCTATTAAGAGACATAAATTACCATTTGAACTAAATCTTAGCTACTTTTTTTCTTTTTAATGCTTGGACTTAGTATTTTTTTTTTTTATAGAACTCTAATCTGAACATATTTTTTTTACTTGTGAAACTTTTCATCCTTAATTTAAGATTAATCACGTCGAT
>NC_029775.3:111363964-111368405 GCF_000817695.3 Arachis duranensis
TTTGGGCCTTTTATACATATTTTAATTCTCTACACAATAAACATATACATCAACTATACTGGTGAGCTTTTAAGTTTTAACTCAAAACTACAATGTTAATTATTATTAAATTATTATTTTTGTTTTCTCAATCTCAACACATCTTTATTAAAATAAATGATTATATAAAATATACATTTTCAACTTTTGATGATATTCAAATAAACGTAAAAAGTATTTTATAAAAAAATTAATTTATTTTATATTTCTTTTATCTCTTTTTTCCTCATTGAACAGTATCATTATCTAATCAATTAAAAAATCGCAGTAAAAAACATCTCATCATCAAATAAATGTCGTGAAGAAAAAAGTTTTTTCTATCATGCCTCTATCATATATCTAAACGCCAATTACTTGTTCCACACAATATATATATATGAATCTGATCATAGCAACAATTGTTCAAATTCAAACTCTTTTTAGTGTTATCAGTTTCAATTCCAATTCATGGAACCTAACTTTGTCTATTCACTTAAATTAATCTTGTTCCTTATCATCACTACTCCATGTTTTGTATTGTCCCTTCATGGCAATGATAATAATGTTGATGAGAGTTCAACTTATTCCACATACATAGTCCATATGGACAAATCTCAATTTCCTAACATATTCACAACCCACCATGATTGGTTTGAGGCCACAATTCAATCTTCAAAACCATCCATTCACATATCAAATAGTAATAAAAAAACCATCAAAAAAACAATTATTGTACTCATATAATCATGCAATGTATGGTTTTAGTGCAACCTTATCTTCAGAAGAATTAAACTCTCTTAGAAACTCATATGGATTTATTTCAGCATATCCTGCTAGAACCGCCACAATGGACACAACACACACCTTTGAGTTTCTCTCTTTAGACCCTTCTTTTGGGCTATGGAATGCTTCAAACCTTGGTGAGGGTGTGATTGTGGGTATGATTGATAGTGGGGTGTGGCCTGAGAGTGAGAGCTTCAAAGATGATAGAATGGAAAAGAAGCTTCCATTGAAATGGAAAGGGACATGTGAGGAAGGTGAAGAGTTCAATGCCTCCATGTGCAACTTGAAGCTCATTGGTGCTAGGTATTTCAACAAGGGTTTGGTTGCTGCAAAACCTAATGTCACAATCAAGATGAACTCACCTAGGGATTATGATGGACATGGAACTCACACATCATCCACTGTTGCTGGAAACTATGTTCATGGTGCCAATTTCTTTGGATATGCCAAAGGTGTGGCTAGAGGCATTGCACCAAAGGCTAGGGTTGCCATGTACAAGGTAATTAACTAATTTTATTGCTTTTGCATGTTTATGTTACAACAAAATATACAAGTGCCGTTTTTCACATGATACAGTGCCTTTTACCAAATCAAAGGTACTTTTCTTATAGTATTTACTATTTATTTTTCATCAAAACATTTGAAGCACTTTTTTATTTTTAATATTGGATTAACAATAGTTTTTATTTTTAAATTGTAATTTACTATGATATTTTTTTAAAATGTGAGATGCTTTAATGTACGGAGTATAAATTAGACAGTCCGATTTTTAGATACACAAATCAGACCGTCTGATTTCTATACTCGTACCGTCCGATTTGTGTTAAAAAAATTAAAAAAATTTGGAGTACACAAATCGGACTATTCAATTTGTGTACTCCAATCTTTTTTAATTTTTCAACACAAATTCTTCGGTTCGATCTGTGTACTCCAAACTTTTAAAAAACACAAAAAATTATCATGCTAAAATATAACACTCATTCTATTTCCATATCCAAATTTTTTAACCCATTTCAGGACTTGAGAAAAATTCTGTAAACTAGACTTTCTAACTGCTGTAAAAGACTTGTTGAGCCTAACATTGGAGGTTGTGAATTTGTGATTCCATTACTTACTTTTCACTATTGTCTTTGCCAAATTCATTGAGTGAAAGTCCTAGAGAGTAAATAGTAAAGTGTAATACCCTCAAAACCCCGACAATGGAGCAAACTAAGGTAAAGTCAGGTGAGGAAAACTTGGAGCAGTTGGTCAATGATATTGTTGATGATATAAACAAGACGGTAGAAACAGAGCATCCCTCTATATAAGAACAAACTTCTATGGTATTAAATGACAATCGTTCCTTATATTTATAGAAAAATAGGCATTGTATTGGTTTAATAGTATGGTTGTTCAGTTTCCTTTTTTATTCAATTTTTCATCAATAGAGAAAGTGTGACCCTAGTTGTGTGAAAAAAGAAAATGAAAAAGAAGGTATTTTTCTGATATATTAAGTTCCCATCTTTTTATGTCACCTTAATGTTAGTCAATTTTATATTATTTGTATATTTACTATTATGTCTTCGATCGAGTTAATTATTTTTTATATGATAGATGAAAGGGTGTATTACGTTGGTATGAATTAAAATGGATAAATTTTATAAATGTGATACACAATACAAATCGTTACTTACGATTTATATAACAAAAGAAATCGTTACTCACGATTTCATAAATCATATTTTTTAAAATTAAAAAATTAAAATCGTGACTAACGATTTCTTATTCTTTTTTGTCTTATTTGAAATCGTAATTCACGATTTCTGTTAATTTTTTTTTAATTTTTTGTCTTATTTGAAATCGTTACTCACGATTTCTTTTTATCCCATATTACTGCATTACACCAAAACATCATAATATTAATGAAAAACACTAATAATAACCCAATATAAAAAAAATTAGCCGTCTTCGATCATCTAATTATTATATTCATTATTTACTAGTCTAAAGCAATAATAAATATAATAATGTTACTGTTACGGTAGGTAACCGGAGATTAATGCTGAGGATGGCGTTTGGCGGCCCAAGTGTATGATGGAGGAGAGCTCCAGGTAGGTCCGCAGCTCGGGAGGCTCCGTCCGACTTGTGCTCGCGTGTGAATGGGGGGTGGTACCTGCAAAGACACTCCGATGCCTAAGTTAGCAAGAGTGTAAGCAGGTCTTTAGAGAGTATTGGACTTAGAGATACCTGAGGGGTGTCAGTGTATTTATAGTGGTGAGCCAATAACCACCGTTGGTGTAGTGCCGTATCTTTAGGGTAGTAACCGTCCCTATTATTTTGGGGAGGTTAAGATATGGCTTTATGAGGCGGTTAGAGAGATTTTAGGGGCGGTTACTCATTTGAATGAGTGTTCATCTGCCAGCTAATCCCACATCCGACCTCTTCAGACCAAGTCGTGAATGGCACCGACTTCTTATGTGGAAGGCGGCGCTTAGCTAGGCTTAATCCCTTAGATTAGGCCTTTTAGTTAGACCTGGGCCTTAGTATTGGGCCAGGGTATGAACAGTGCCCCTACTTGAGCCCAAATTTTCTTTAAAGTTTGGGTTCAAGTATTCAACTCGGGTGCGTAGTCGACTTGTTTGAAAGAACACGGATCTTGGGAACCGACGTGATTCTCGCGACTTTTGGTTTCTGACAGTTACGTCAATTCGAACGTCGTGTCCGTTGAGGGATCATTTAGGGATTGAGGCGTCGTGTCCGTTGAGGGATTGTTTAGGGATTGAGGGCTTTGGTAACGGTGCAGTCTCATTAATGACTGCCTCGCTTTTTACCATTATGCCCCTTGGCCTTTTTTATAAATACTTTCCCTCTCTTTCCATTTTCCGTTTCTGCAATCTTTCAAACTTCTCCTTATCTTGTTCGTACTACATCCTTGTGTTCGAAGACTTCTGTTTCTCTCCAACCTTCATTTTCGGATAAAGGTTAGTTTTGCTTTTTCCATGTCATGCTTTTTGTTTGCATGTTTTGTTTTGCGAGTAGATAGGTTGGCCCGTAGATTCTAGTTTCGAATCTCTCTTCTTTAGTGGCCGTGTTTTTTGATTTTCTTTTTCTTTTTCCTTTTTGTAGGTTTTCTGCCACTTTTCTTTATATAAAATATGGCTTCTGTAGACGTTCTTTCTTAGTGGGTTGACGATACGGTCCTTGGGGAGGAACTGTTGGTCGACGCTGAGTTCATCACTCACCTTCGTACTCATCATAGGCTCTGTACTTCGGACGAGGACGAGCCCAAATATGAACTGATAATCCCGGGTCCTGAAGACCGGGTCTGTTTTGGGAGAGTTAATGAGGCGACCCCTCATTTCTTCTTCATGTATGAATGTATGATCACCCGTTTGGGTGTTTTTCTTCCTTTCTCAGATTTCGAGATATCCATTTTGCACCACTGTAAGGTTGCCCCTACTCAACTCCACCCCAATTCTTGGGGTTTTTTGAAGATTTACCAGTTTATAAGCCACGCTCTGGACTTCCCGACTTCCTTGAGAATCTTCTTTTATCTTTTCCATATGACTAAGCCCTTTAGTGGGCTAAACAACAAACAGCAATGGGTGTCCTTCCGAGCCATTCAAGGTCGGAGGATTTTCACCCTTTTTGACGAATCTTT
>NC_029775.3:111368903-111370430 GCF_000817695.3 Arachis duranensis
TGGCCGAGGAGAGCTTTAGGGCGGCGGGAGTTTGTGGCAAACTTTTGGATATATTCGAGAAGACTCCCCTCAGCTCCTTGGGGACTTCCCCTAAGGTTGAGGAGCTGGAGGGGAGGCTTCTCTTGTTTGAAAAACATGAGAGGGAGTTAAAGGAGGAGAGGGATAAGTTGAGGAAGGAGAGAGATGACCTCCGGGAGAAGGAGAGCCAGCTGCGAGCCCAATGCACAATGGAGGTGAATCTGAGGAAGGCGGCCCAGGAGAGCTATCAAAGCCTATTTAAAGATATGGTGGAGGTGAAGAAGGATTTGCTGAACTCTCGGAGTGCTTATGCTGACTTGGAGGACTCTATTGCCGATGGCGCCGAGGAGTCTTGGAGAATTTTCCTGGAGCAGGTTAGGGTTATAGCCCCCGACTTGGATCTTTCTCCACTTCATCCTGACAAAGTGGTGATTGACGGCGCCATTGTTGATCCTCCTGCTTCCGAGGTCCTTTCCGAGTCAGACCTAAAGACTCGGGGGCAGAGGATTATAGAGTCTCCTCCTCATTCCAGAGATGCTCCGAGTTCTTCAACCCTCGCTCCGACTTCCTCTTTGGCTCCTCCTCTCGGTCCTGGTGGTGTTCCTCCTGGTGGTGGTGATTCCTCTACTCCGTCCAAAAAATGACTTCTTTATTTTTGTGGCTATATGGGGGCCCGGCCTGTGGGTCCCTCCTTTTTTAAACTTCTATTTATTCGTTGGTGGTTGTGAACAATTTGCTTCTTGGTCTTTTGAGGCCGTAAACAAAATGATCTGTTTGGTGCCCTTTTTGGATAAGGGTTTTCTAATCGAAGTAGGTGCCCTTTTTTGGATAAGGGTTTAAGTTACTTTACGCGTGCACATGCTTTTCTGTTTTGAATATGTTTGATCTTTTTTGAAAAACCTTTTGTTAGCTTGCATTGTTTTCTCGAGCCTTTTTCGTGCAAAGGCTTGTATGCAAACTTTAAACTTTTCAGGTTTTCATATCTCTTTTGTTATCCTTTATACTCAACTTTGCTTCAGTGAGTTTTTATGACTTAGGTTATTTTTGTGATGCGTTTTTCATCTACTCGAAGCTCGGTTTTCTTTTACTCGGAGCTTTTTCGAGTTTGTTTTACTCGGATTTCCTTTCGACTTAAGAGTCGGATAGTTTCCGAGTTTAATACGATCAACTTGTATAACCTCTTTACACCGACTTGTACCTTGTCGTTTTATCCTGACGACCATGTTAGGTCGATTCATGGGATTTTCACGCTTTGTCGAGCTTAAGTCGGCGCGTTTCGTAGAAAGACTTATAAGAAATAGAGGAGGATATTTAAGAGAAATATAGTGATAAAAAAGATCTTTATTAATCGGGAAGGTACCTTTTTGCTACTAAGGGTCTTGACAGCATATTTTCCCTTAGCCTCTACTATGATGCCTCGTTAAAAACCCCTCTCCAGAAAAAACCCTTTTTTGGGAAAAAATCATGAAGCTGGGAAAAGAGTACATCAGGGAGTAGAGTTCGCTTCTA
>NC_029775.3:111370514-111402950 GCF_000817695.3 Arachis duranensis
AGAATTACCCTTGGGCTTTGCTCACTGATTTCTATAGGAATCATGGCTTCTACGCCGTATACTAGTCGGAAGGGTGTTTCTCCTGTGGCGGATTGGGGGGTTGTCCTATAAGCCCATAACACTTGAGGGAGCTCTTCAGCCCAAGCTCCCTTCGCTTCCTGTAATCTTTTCTTCAAACCTACCAGTATGACCTTGTTAGCTGCCTCGGCTTGCCCATTGGCTTGTTGATGTTTGATTTTCATACTGGCTACCAGGTTTCTGAAGGTGGCGTCGGTGAATTGGGTTCCATTATCTGTGGTGATGGAATAAGGTATCCCATACCTTGTGATGATGTTTTTGTAGAGGAACCTGCGACTTCTTTGAGCGGTGATAGTGGCTAATGGTTCTGCTTCTATCCACTTTGTGAAGTAATATATTCCCACGATTAAGTATTTAACTTGCCCTGGTGCTTGGGGAAAAGGACCTAACAGATCCATCCCCCATTTTGCGAAAGGCCAGGGGAAGTTATACTAATGAGCTCTTCTGGTGGAGCCACGTGGAAATTTGCATGCATCTGGCATGGCTGGCATTTTTTCACAAAGTCTGTGGCATCTTTCTGCAAGGTCGGCCAATAGAATCCTGCTCGGATTACTTTTCTGGCTAGCGACCTTGCTCCGAGATGGTTTTCGCAGATCCCACTATGTACTTCCTCCAAGATCTCGGCGGTTCTTGAGGTCGGTACGCACTTCAGCAATGGTGTTGATATCCCTCTTCTGTAAAGGACATTTCTCACCAAAGTATAATGTTGTGCTTCCCTTCGGATCTTTTTAGCTTCTTTCTCCTCTTTAGGGAGGATGTCTAATTTTAGGTATTCGACTAAGGGATTCATCCATCCGAGGTTTAGGCCGACTACCTCAAGCACCTCTCGTTCATCTTCTGCTTTTGATACCGAGGGCTCTTGGAGGGTTTCTTGAATTAGGCTTCTGTTGTTCCCCCCGGGTTTGGTACTTGCTAACTTGGATAGGGCGTCAGCTCTGCTATTTAGATCCCGAGTTATATGCTTGACCTCGGTTTCCGCAAAGTGCCCTAGGTGTTCTGCTTAACCTCGGTTTCCGCAAAGTGCCCAAGGTGTTCCAAGGTTTTTTCCAAGTATTTCTTCATATTGGGGTCCTTTGCCTGATATTCCCCACTTATTTGGGAAGTCACCACTTGTGAGTCGCTGTAGATTGTCACCTTTGCGGCACCAACCTCTTCTGCTAACTTTAATCCTGCAATCAAGGCTTCATATTCTGCCTGATTGTTTGAAGCCGAAAATTCAAATTTTAAGGAGACCTCTATCTGGGTTCCTTTTCCATCTACCAATATTATGCCTGCGCCGCTCCCTGTTTTGTTGGAGGATCCGTCTACATAGAGTTCCCATGTAGTCGGTTTTTCCTCTTGTTCACCTGCGTATTCTGCAATGAAGTCGGCGAGGCACTGGGCTTTGATTGCAGTCCGAGTTTCGTATCTCAAATCAAACTCGGAGAGTTCTATCGCCCACTGAACCATTCGCCCTGCAATATTCGTCTTTTGAAGGATTTGCTTCATGGGCTGGTTCGTACGAACTCTTATCGTGTGAGCCTGGAAGTAAGGTCGTAACCTTCGTGAGGCTGCCTGGAAGTAAGGTCGTAGCCTTCTTGAGGCTATCACTAAGGAGTAAGCAAACTTCTCTAGTTTGTGGTACCTTAGCTCAGGACCTTGTAGAACCTTACTGGTGAAATAGACCGGGTGTTGCCCGACCTCGTCTTCTCTGATCAGGGCTGATGAGACAGCCCTGTTTGCGACGGATAGGTATAGGACGAGGTCTTTTCCCGGTTCTGGTCGGGTTAAGATAGGAGGTTGGCTTAAGAATTTTTTGAACTCTTGGAACGCCTCCTCACATCCCGGAGTCCATTCAAACTGTTTTTACTAACATGTCGTCGACGTATACCTCCATTAGGCTTCCTAGATGGGGGGAAAACACTTTGTTCATCAGCCTTTGGTACGTGGCTCCTGCATTCTTCAGTCCGAATGGCATGACCACGTAGCAGTAATTGGCTTTTGGTGTGATGAACGATGTTTTTTCCTGGTCGGGTTCATGCATCGGGATTTGATTATACCC
The DNA here is from genome assembly GCF_000817695.3 of Arachis duranensis. NCBI lineage: Eukaryota > Viridiplantae > Streptophyta > Magnoliopsida > Fabales > Fabaceae > Arachis > Arachis duranensis. Next base: position 111,372,634 of record NC_029775.3, read on the forward strand.
CGAGTAGGCATCCATGAACGATAGGTATTGGTACCCTGAGCTGGAGTCCACCAGGGTATCAATACTTGGTAGGGGATAAGGGTCCTTAGGACATGCCTTATTCAGGTCGGTATAGTCGACGCACATTCTCCATTTACCATTTTGTTTTTTGACTAGCACTACATTGGCTAGCCATGTTGGGTATTTGACTTCTCTGATAAAGCCGGCTTCCAGGAGCGCCTGTACTTGCTCTTCTACTATGGAGGCCCTTTCTGGGCCGAGCTTGCGTCTTCTTTGCTGTACAGGTCGGGATCCTGGGTAAACCGAGAGCCTGTGAGACATGAGCTCGGGATCAATCCCGGGCATGTCAGAAGCCTTCCAGGCGAAGAGGTCGGAATTAGCTCTTAGGAGTTCCCCCAACCTTTGTTTCAGGGTTTCCCCTAGGTTGGCTCCTATGTAAGTGTTTTTTCCTTCCTCCTCTCCGACTTGTATCTCCTCGGTTTTTCCTCCCGGCTGGGGTCGTAGCTCTTCTCTGGTTCTTGCCCCGCCTAGCTCTATGGTGTGGACTTCTTTGCCCTTCCCTCTCAGATTTAGGCTTTCGTTATAGCACTTCCTTGCCAATTTTCGATCTCCCCTTACCGTTGCTATTCCTCCTGGAGTCGGGAATTTCATGCAAAGGTGGGGAGTTGATACCACTGCTCCAAGACGATTAAGGGTAGTCCTGCCAATTAGGGCATTGTAGGCTGACCCTTCATCAATGACTATGAAGTCTATGCTCAGAGTCCTTGATTTTTCCCCTTTTCCAAAGGTGGTGTGAAGGGGTAAAAATCCCAGTGGTTTTATTGGCGTATCCCCTAACCCATATAGGGTGTCGGGGTAAGCTTTCAATTATTTTGCATCTAACCCTAGCTTGTCGAAGGCGGGCTTGAAAAGGATGTCCGTCGAGCTTCCTTGGTCTACTAGGGTTCTGTGGAGATGGGCATTGGCTAGGATCATAGTTATCACCACGGGATCATCGTGCCCGGGGATTATCCCTTGCCCATCTTCCTTTGTGAATGATATAGTGGGGAGGTCGGGTGACTCCTCCCCGCCCTGGTAGACTCTTTTGAGATGTCTTTTGCGAGAAGATTTAGTGACTCCTCCTCCCGCAAATCCTCCTGAGATCATATGGATATGTCTCTCAGGAGTCTGTGGCGGTGGATCTCTTCTGTCCATATCGTCTCGCTTTCTTTTTCCATGGGTGTCCGACCTCTCCATGAGATATCTGTCAAGCCGACCTTCTCTAGCCAGCTTTTCTATCACATTCTTAAGGTCGTAGCAGTCGTTAGTGGAATGACCATATATCTTATGGTACTCGCAATAATCGCCGCGACTTCCCCCTTTTTTATTTTTAATAGGTCTTGGGGGTGGCAATCTTTCAGTGTTGCAAATCTCTCTGTATACGTCCACTATAGAAGTCTTTAGAGGAGTATAAGAGTGATACTTCCTGGGCCTCTCGAGACCGAGCTCTTCCTTCTTTTTGACTTCCCTTTCTCTTTCCCTAGAGGAGGAAGTGGGTCCAGGTCGTGAACTCAAGTCTCTTAGTCTTGCATTCTCTTCCATATTGATGTACTTCTCGGCCCTTTCTTGTACATCACTTAGAGAAACGTTGAACCTTTCCATATAGGCTCGTAAAGACTCTCCGACCTCCTGTTTTATTCCCAGGAGGCTCGGTGCATGTTTTACCTTGTCTTTTTGGATTGAGAACCTCATCAAGAATTTCCTCGGGAGGTCTTCAAAACTAGTGATGGATCTCAGGGGGAGGCTATCGAACCACTTCATCGCTGCCTTCGATAAAGTGGTCGGGAAAGCCTTGCATCTCGTAGCGTCGGAGGCATCAGCTAGATACATCCGACTTTTGAAGTTGCTAAGATGATGCTTTGGATCCGTAGTTCCATCATAGAGGTCCATATCAGGGCTTTTGAAGTTCCTTGGAACTTTTGCCCTCATTATGTCCTCGCTGAAAGGATCTTCTCCGCCCGGGAGTTGATCTTCTCCTTCATCGCGGGAGTTCTTGAGGGAAGATTCTAGCTGCAAGAGTTTTCTTTCTAACTCTTTTCGCCGTTCCATCTCCTCTTTAAGGTACCTTTCGGTTTCCTTTTGCCTCTCGCGCTCTTGTTCCAATTGCTCCAGGCGGCTATGGACTAGTCCCATTAATTCAGTTACATGGGATGGTCCGCCCTTTTCGGATTCATGTCCTTCTGAGGAGTTTACCTTCGGATTCTTCATTCCGGAGGTACCCTCTCTGTGTTGGTCGTTATCTTGTTGTTGGGCTGTGTCTTCATTGTCATTACCCATGTTCAGATTCTCTTGTTCAGAATCTGTTTCCACATGGCCCTCTTCGTGGGATCTATCCGCCATCGTTGAATGATCTCTCGGGTCCCCGGCAACGGCGCCAATGTTACGGTAGGTAACCGGAGATTAATGCTGAGGATGGCGTTTGGCGGCCCAAGTGTATGATGGAGGAGAGCTCCAGGTAGGTCCGCAGCTCGGGAGGCTCCGTCCGACTTGTGCTCGCGTGTGAATGGGGGGTGGTACCTGCAAAGACACTCTGATGCCTAAGTTAGCAAGAGTGTAAGCAGGTCTTTAGAGAGTATTGGACTTAGAGATACCTGAGGGGTGTCAGTGTATTTATAGTGGTGAGCCAATAACCACCGTTGGTGTAGTGCCGTATCTTTAGGGTAGTAACCGTCCCTATTATTTTGGGGAGGTTAAGATATGGCTTTATGAGGCGGTTAGAGAGATTTTAGGGGCGGTTACTCATTTGAATGAGTGTTCATCTGCCAGCTAATCTCACATCCGACCTCTTCAGACCAAGTCGTGAATGGCACCGACTTCTTATGTGGAAGGCGGCGCTTAGCTAGGCTTAATCCCTTAGATTAGGCATTTTAGTTGGACCTGGGCCTTGGTATTGGGTCAGGGTATAAACAGTTACTTATATTATTTTTTATTAATTTAATATTGATAATAGTTAATTATAATAAGAGTATATAAGAAGTATATTAGATTAACTAAAAAAATATTTTTTTGCAGCTTTTTATTTATTTAAAATTTTAAAAATAAGAAGAACAAATTTTATTTTTACTATAAAATATTTTCTAGTTAATCTGATATACTCTTTATATACTCTACTATAATTAATTATTATCATTATTAAATTAATAAAAAGACAATTTAAATAACAAATAATATCAATATTTTTCATTATCAATATTTTTCAGTTGGTCAATGATATTGTTGATGATATAAACAAGACCGTAGAAACAGAACATCCCACTATACAAGAACAAACTTCTATGGTATTAAATGTCGTTCCTTATATTTATAGAAAAATAGGCACTTATATTGGTTTAAGAGTATGGTCGTTCAGTTTCCTTTTTTATTCAATTTTTCATTAATAGAAAAAGTGTGACCTTAGTTGTGTGAAAAAAGAAAATGAAAAAGAAAGTATTTTTTTGATATATTAAATTTCTATCTTTTTATGTCACCTCAGTTTTAGTCAATTTTACATTATTTGTATATTTACTATTATGTCTTCGATCATCTAATTATTATATTTATTATTTACTAATCTAAAACAATAATAAATATAATAATGTTACTTATATTATTTTTTATTAATTTAATATTGATAATAATTAATTATAATAAGAGTACATAAGGAGTACATTAGATTAATTAAAAAAAATATTTTTTTCAGTTTTTTATTTATTTAAAATTTTAAAAATAAGAAGAACAAATTTTATTTTTATTATAAAATATTTTGTAGTTAACTTGATATACTCTTTATATACTCTACTATAATTAATTATTATCATTATTAAATTAATAAAAAGACAATTTAAATAATAAATAATATCAATATTTTTCATTATCAATATTTTTCAGTTGATCAATGATATTGTTGATGATATAAACAAGACCATAGAAACAGAGCATCCCTCTATACAAGAACAACTTCTATGGTATTAAATGTCGTTCCTTATATTTATAGAAAAAATAGGCACTTGTATTGATTTAAGAGTATGGTTGTTCAGTTTCCTTTTTTATTCAATTTTTCATCAACAGAAAAAGTGTGACCTTAGTTGTGTGAAAAAAGAAAATGAAAAAGAAAATATTTTTTGATATATTAAGTTTCTATCTTTTTATGTCACCTCAATTTTAGTCAATTTTACATTATTTGTATATTTACTATTATGTCTTTGATCATCTAATTATTATATTTATTATTTACTAATCTAAAACAATAATTAAGAATATATAAGAAGTATATAGATTAACTAAAAAAATATTTTTTTTAGTTTTTTATTTATTTAAAATTTTAAAAATAAGAAGAACAAATTTTATTTTTACTATAAAATATTTTGTAGTTAACCTGATATACTCTTTATATACTCTACTATAATTAATTATTATCATTATTAAATTAATAAAAAGATAATTTAAATAACAAATAATATCAATATTTTTCAGTTTACTAATACATTACGTGCCATTCAAAATCAAAACATGCAAAAATAATTAATAACTAAATAAATAAATAAATGATTCAATTGAAGAAAGCACTATCTAATGATTTAATTCAAGATAAATCTTTATAGTTAATATCCACTTTACAAAATGTAGATTCTAATAATATTGATGGCCAATTTATTTAAAAGGGTAAATTGTCCTATTTTAAACTGGTGCAAAAATAAATTAACCGCTCCATGCTATTTTATATCTATGTAAAAGAAAAATTGTTAGGCTCACACCCGATGAAGGATTAGCTCATGAATCAGGTTGTTTTGCTATAACATTATATGATTTGATATATGTATAAAATCGTTTTACACTATTTTAATTCAAGAATGATTAGATTTTTATTATATTCTGTCTTTCCACCATCATTCCTGTGATCATTCATCAATAATCTTCGACCATCTAATTATTATATTCATTATTTACTAGTCCAAAGCAATAATAAATATAATAATATTACTTATATTATTTTTGTATTAATTTAATATTGATGATAATTAATTATAATAAAAGTATATAAGAAGTACATTAGATTAACTATAAAATATTTTTTTTAGTTTTTTATTTTTATTTATTTAAAATTTTAAAGATAAGAAGGACCAATTTTATTTTTATTAAAAAATATTTTGTAGTTAACCTGCTATACTCTTTATATACTCTACTATAATTAATTTGAGTTAGGTTAAATACCTTTGACTTTGTTCTTCTTTTCAAAAGTTTAGAGGAGAGACACAAAAGAGAGATAAGACAGCATAGTGATTCATGGATAATGGAATTGGCTTGAATCCTTATCCAACTGCTTCACTTTCTTCCTTTTTTTTCTTTTAACTTCAAAAATTTAAACCGTTGATCTATTCTTTACTCCAAATTTTAATTGTGACGTTTGATTTACAATAGAGATATACAACTTCCATTTTCTTCTTCTTACTCGATTAGTGTATGCATATAGAGAGCAGGTTCAACAAGTTAAAACAGTGACGGATCCAGAAAATTTTGGTAGTGGGGACAAAATTTATATAACATTATAATTATTTTTATAATAAAAATAATATATGTATATAAAAAATTAAATATTAAATTATTTATTAATTATTATATATCTGTGTATAAATATGTATTGTTTAACTTATTTTTGAAATTTCTATTATTTTAGGTTTTATATTTTAAAAAATTAAATAATTTTTCTGTTAACTACCATCAAAATTTCTCTCTTTTTATATATATTACTAAATAATTATTTAAAAATTCACTTCCTAACACAATTAGAAGTCGATTCTTATTTATATTTATAGTTAAAAAAGTTCTTTCAATTAATACAGTTGTTATGAAAAAATTAAAGCTAATTTGAAAATAAGATAAATAATATTCTTTTAAGTTGATTTTTAAAAAAGAACACTAATTTCGTTTAAATTTGAGAATTGATCATTCTAAGTTTTAACGAATTTCTAATATAAAATTTTTAAATTGACGATTAAGTACCAAAAGTTGAGTAAAAATTTATTGTGGGGTCAAATTTAATAATCTAATGGGGGCAAATAAATATTATTATCATATACTACTCAAAAAAATTCCAAATTGTAGTGGGGGCGCTTGCCCCCACAACAATGTATGTAGAACCGTCCCTGAGTTAAAATAGTAGTACAAAAATAAAATTGCTATGCTAATTTTTTTCTTATTCAACCTTTGATTTAATTTTAGCTTTTGACAACAACATCTGACTTTTCTTCTTTTTCATTTTTGATACTTGAACTTGGTGATCTCTCCTTTTTATATATATATATTTTGATGAAACTCTAATTTGAACATGCCTTTTTGTTTGTGAAATTTTTCAATTCTTAATTTAAGATTAGTCACGTGGGTTACAATCAAAATAAAAAAGAGAATATTTTTTTCGGTACTTATACGGAGCTAGCCGCCCAAGAAACAAAAAAACAATTACATAACTATTATGCGGGGAAGTGAAACCCCTCTAACATCATCATATAAGATTTGAGCTAATTCTGTATCTAAGTCAGTCTTCAAACTCTGTTTAAACATCCAATCAGCAGTCCTATTTCCTTCTCTATATGTGTAGGTACATCTTAACTGTCAATCTTTTTTCATTAACTCCTCAATACTTCTGATTAAAGAATTAGGATGATCTTTCTTTTCTTCTCCTTTGTGAAGTACCTTTAAAGCTGATTGGGAATCTATTTCTAAAATCATTTTTCTAAACCCCAAATCCTAGGCAATTCCAAATCCTTGGAGAGCTCCCCACAGTTCAGCTTGAAATCCTGAGCATCTTTCAATAAAAGAGAGTATTTGATTAGAGTGTTGGATACATTGAATATGGGCCAGAAAAAAAAAAATTTGAGGGCTGGCTCTTGAAAATTTTGAGCCTGTTTTACATATTTTGATTTTTTTTGTACTTTTAACTCAAAACTATAATATCCGTTATTATCAAATTATTGTTTTTGTTTTCTCAAACTCAATACCTATGTATTGAAATAAATTATTATATAAAATATACATTTTCAACTTTTGATTATATTCAAATGAATGTAAAAAATATTTATAAAAAAATTAATTTATTTTATATTTCTTTTATCTCTTTTTTCCTCATTGAACAGTATCATTCTAATCAATTAAAAAATTGCATTAAAAAACATCTCATCATCAAATAAATGTCGTGAAGAAAAAAGTTTTTTCTATCATGCCTCTATCATATATCTAAACGCCAATTACTTGTTCCACACAATATATATATATGAATCTGATCATAGCAACAATTGTTCAAATTCAAACTCTTTTTAGTGTTATCAGTTTCAATTCCAATTCATGGAACCTAGCTTTGTCTATTCACTTAAATTAATCTTGTTCCTTATCATCACTACTCCATGGTTTCTATTGTCCCTTCATGGCTATAATAATAATGTTGATGAGAGTTCAACTTATTCCACATACATAGTCCATATGGACAAATCTCAATTTCCTAACATATTCACAACCCACCATGATTGGTTTGAGGCCACAATTCAATCTTCAAAACCATCCATTCACATATCAAATAGTAATGAAAAACCATCAAAAAAACAATTATTGTACTCATATAATCATGCAATGTATGGTTTTAGTGCAACCTTATCTTCAAAAGAATTAAACTCTCTTAGAAACTCATATGGATTTATTTCAGCATATCCTGATAGAACCGCCACAATGGACACAACACACACCTTTGAGTTTCTCTCTTTAGACCCTTCTTTTGGGCTATGGAATGCTTCAAACCTTGGTGAGGGTGTGATTGTGGGTGTGATAGATAGCGGGGTGTGGCCTGAGAGTGAGAGCTTCAAAGATGATAGAATGGAAAAGAAGCTTCCATTGAAATGGAAAGGGACATGTGAGGAAGGTGAAGAGTTCAATGCCTCCATGTGCAACTTGAAGCTCATTGGTGCTAGGTATTTCAACAAGGGTTTGGTTGCTGCAAAACCTAATGTCACAATCAAGATGAACTCACCTAGGGATTATGATGGACATGGAACTCACACATCATCCACTGTTGCTGGAAACTATGTTCATGGTGCCAATTTCTTTGGCTATGCCAAAGGTGTAGCTAGAGGCATTGCACCAAGGGCTAGGGTTGCCATGTACAAGGTAATTAACTAATTTTATTGTTTTGTCATGTTTAAGTTATAGGAAAGTATGCAATTATTTGTTGACGAGTTATAACTCAAATAACATAATTTTTTCATACTCACTTAAAGTTTACGGATTTAAATCTCACTTTTAACTTTGGAAAAAAAATACAATTATTTTATGTATACAATAAAAATCAATCAACAAATGCGTCTTTCGTATAAAATATATATTAAAATGTAAAATATACATTGAAAATAAGTTACACTATATATTTATATATAAATATAGGATGATTAATTTTTATTGTACACATTATTTTTGTAAATTTAATAGCCAAATATTGAATATGATATTTTAAGCATTAATTAAAAAAATTTAGTTTTCATGTGATGTAAACTTTTTATATATAAATCTAACTATGTATGGACGAAATAGTAAATTGACTCTTATATTACTTGAGTTTATATAAAACAATAATTTGATTTGATGGGATGATGAGTATGTATAGTGTAAAAAAATATATTCTTATAAATAATATAATTAGATAATCATAATCAAATATTTATAGTAATTTTTTATAGTTTATAATAGATGGGATCCGATAATTAATAGAATGAGGGCTTACTAATTTGTTTCTATTTTCACTTTTAATTTTTTTGTTTTAAAATTTTGTGGCAACAAAATTAAAATAGATTTTAAATTTTTTATTATTATTTTCATTTTTAATGAATTTTAAAATATTTGTGGATCGGATATCGGATATAGGTATCTTGGGAGGAGGGTCGTCAGGCTTCCGATATATTGGCCGGAATGGACCAAGCAATTGGTGATGGAGTTGATGTGATTTCAGCTTCAATGGGGCTTGATAAAGTTCCACTATATGAGGACTCCATAGCCATAGCTTCTTTTGCAGCAATGGAGAAAGGCATTGTTGTTTCATCTTCTGCAGGTAATGAAGGTCCAAAGCTTGGAACCTTACACAATGGAATCCCTTGGGTTATAAATGTGGCTGCAAGCTCCATTGATCGTACATTTGGAAGCTTGGTTCTTGGAAATGGTGAAACCATCATTGGTTGGACACTGTTTGCAGCAGATGCTATTGTTCAAGATCTTCAACTTGTTTATCATGACACTTTATCAGCTTGCAACTCTTCGCACATGTTACGTGAGGTTGTTTATTACTAATTATTTAATTTCTTTGGGTTAACTATGTTTAACTTTTTTTTATTCTTCTAAAATTTGTGACCTTTTGTGCATATATATATAGTCTTATATACTTTGTTATTAATTAATTAGTTTGTCACTGTTAATTAAAAACTGATCAATTGACAAATTAAAATGAAATTTGTATAGTATCTTGTTTATCATGTCAGTATTTACTAAAAATTAATTAACAATTCTTTGCAACATAAAAAAATTATAAATTTTATAAGAAAAGTTATTTGAATTTAGTTTATTTTATGTTTTAGAACTCTTAATTAGTATTTTATGAGGTTTTATAAAAAACTCCATCCATTCATTCTAGTTTTTAGTGTTAATTTTATTTGAAAATAATATGACTTTTTACATTAGCTCCGATATAATATTAAATTAAATTAGTTCTTCTATCACTTAGATGAATACAAAGTATCACAGAATAATTTATAGTACGTGTCATTGTTTAACTAACAAAAAGAAAATTAATCTGATTTGAAATTATATCTTTTAAAAACTAATTTAAAATGACTATTAATCCTATCAAATTGTTTTAATTTTGTGATATTTCTAATACTATTTTAACTCTTATTCATACTCAACATAATATTTAATGTGAATGTTTAATAATAGGTTGTTGCTGCCACATCTGATGGGATCATTATATGCAAGGCTAGTGATTCAATTTCTGTGTTTGATCAAATAAATTTAGTGACTATGACGAATGTAAAAGGAGCAGTGTTCGTCTCAGATGATCCTGAAATAATTGAATGGGGGCATCTTTATTCTCCTAGCATTGTAATTACTTTCAAAGATGCAAAATCTGTTATCAATTATACACAAAGTAACAAGAATCCAAAAGCCAGCATCAATTTTCAACAAACATTTATTGGAATCAAGCCATCACCAGTTGCTGCACGTTATAGTTCAAGAGGACCTTCACCTAGTTTTCCATGGATCTTAAAACCTGACATAATGGCACCAGGAACTAGGGTTTTAGCTGCTTATATTCCTCACAAAACAACAGCAACAATTGGCACAAATGTCTTCCTATCAAGTCACTATAATATTCAATCCGGAACTTCAATGGCTTGTCCTCATATTTCTGCCGTCGCAGCACTTCTTAAAGCAGCACGTCCCGAATGGGGCGTCGCTGCTATTAAATCAGCAATAATGACTACTGCTAATTTTCTCGATAACACAGAGAATTTAATTAGAGATAATGCTAACCCTAATGAATTTGCTTCACCTCTTGCAATTGGAGCTGGTGAGATTGATCCTAATAGAGCACTTGATCCAGGTTTGGTATATGATGCTACCCCACAAGATTATGTTAATCTCCTTTGTGGTTTGAACTATAGTTATGACCAAATATTAACAATTACTAGGTCAAGATCCTATGATTGTTCAAATCCATCACTTGATCTTAATTACCCTTCATTTATAGTTTTCTATAGCAAGGAATCAGAATCAGTGATTCACAAATTTAGGAGGACAGTGACTAATGTTGGAGAGGGTGGTGCTACATATAGGGTTAAGGTGAGAGAACCAATGGGATCTATGGTCACAGTGTTACCTAATATATTGGTATTCAAAGATAAGAATGAGAAGCAGAGTTATGAGGTTCACATAATTTATATGAAGAAGGACAATGAAAGTAATAATAATGTGTCGTTTGGGGACATTGTTTGGGTTGAAGATGGTGGAAAACACACAGTTAGAAGCCCTATTGTTGTGGCACCAAATGGAATTGTATGACTTCATATGTTGCTTTCATAATATATAAGAACTCTTTTTATTATTATTATTATTATTAATTTAAACTTTAGCTTTAAAGTTTAAACCAATGCCTTGAGTCCTGCTTTGTTTTTAATGCAAGATTTGTGTTGAACTATTTATTTCACATAAGAAAAAAAAAAGTAAGATAATTTGTTATAAGTATAATTATTCATATATATGGCAATTTTATAACATAGTATTAAAGCTTGTACGTGATTTAGAATTTTAGCATAAGATAAATTATAAAAAAAATTATACAAATTTAAAAGAAACTCTTAAAAAATATATTAGAGATATAACATTTGTGTATCTCTTCTATTAATTTAAATTTTTAAAATAATTGATTTCTCTTGTCATGATTTTAACATAAAAATAAATTAAAATTATAAACGTACATAACAAAGTAAAATATATTTAATAATTATAAATAGAGAAATAACATTAATTATTTCCTTACATTTGTCTTACATCTGAACCAATATTAAGTATTTATCTTTTTCTTCACTAAAAGTATGGTCTTTTATTTAATATTTTTCTTAAAAATATATAATTTATCAATTAAGTACAAAATTAAACAACTTGTAAAAGTTTTATTTTATGATTGTGAATTTGGGGCTTGATCATTATTCATTAACTCATATTATTATTAGGAAAATGCTACTTGTACAACACTAATCAACTTTTAATCAGCCTTTAATAATATTTAATTATTTTTTTAATTGAAACACTCTCCTATTTTTTAGGTACATATCTATAAATTAATTTAATTTAAATATTAAAATCGAAAATGTCTCTAACTACTTGTACACTTCATAGGAGAAGTAGTTATTGGGACTTTGACGTGGGGTAAGCTTCACATAACAAATACAGCGGGTTATTCCTTTTTTCCCGTAACACTCACTCACCCTGCATAGCTGAAGCCTCCTCTCAGTTTGATTTTATTTGATTTTATCAATAGAATTGTTATAAATAAAATATTTTGAGTAAAGAAGCAAAAAAAAAAATTCTAAAATTTAAGAGAAAAGATTTAACTGATATGATCATAAAAATTGTGTTTTTATTTTTCAATTATAATACATCTAATAGTATGATATTATATACAAAATATTTTTAAAATATATCCAAAATCGTAAAATTCTAGTTTTTACGACTTATTATATACAAAATATTAATCTCTTACTTATTGTACTTTTGATAAAATGCAGGATCTGTTTCAGTGATGAATGGTCGAGTATAATTATATACACAAACTAAAATATATATTAATCTCTTACTTATTGTACTTTTGATAAAATGCAGGATCTGTTTCAGTGATGAATGATCGAATATAATTATATACACAAATTAAAATATTTTCAATTGTAGTTTTTTTTTCAATTGTAACACATCTAAAATTATTAAATTATACAAAAAATATTTTTGAAACACATCTAAAATCATAAATTTAAAATTTAAATTTAAACATTAAAAAACAAGAGTAACACATCTAAAATTATGAAGTTATATAGAAAATATTTTTGAAACACTTCCAAAATCCAGAAACTGCACATGCAAAAATAATTTAGCATTGTAATATATATGAAAATATCTTCAAGCCATTTATTCGATTTTTATTTTAAAAAAATAAAAAATTTATACAAAATAATAAAGAAAGTAATGGTGTCAGAAACCCATCCAAACTTTAGGTAAGTTCTCGGCGGGGACGAATGACGACGTTGATGCGGACTGACGAAGAGGAGAAGGAAGACGGCAATGAAGATGAATGTTGACGAAGGGAAATGCGGCATTGTGAATGAGTACCGAGAAGGAGGAAGGCAGCATCGAGAATGAGCGCGGAAGTGGAAGGTGACGCGGATGAACGGCGGCAAAGGATGATTTCTCTGGGTTTTCGATGTGCGCCTCTGGATTTTCGATGTAGGACAAACGTAATTTCTCTACTTCTTTGAGTGTTTTAATTCGTACAGGTTTAGTTAATAATTAGATGATTTAAGGTTTATTTTAGAATTTTAAAATCAAAATTTTGAATTTTGAATAATTTGATTTTTAGATATGTATTTAAATTATAATATATTAATAATTAAATATATTAAATCTGAAACAGAAATTTAAAATTTAAAATTTAAAATTTAAATTTTAGTTTTATTTAGTTTGTATTTTGAATATGTATTTAATTTTAAAAAGACACTAAATCTATTCATAATTTTTAAATGTATTTGTTTTAATTTTTTTAAAATTATTGTAATAAAAGGCTGAATATTGTACCATTTTTAAAGGATACCTAGTTGAATTGTTATTATTAGTATTAGTATTAACTTGGGCTTCATGCATTTCGGGTACGTATTCATATTATTTGACATAACAAATTAAAGTTCTGTCGCTTCTATGAACTGTTCTAGCTAGCTTCATTCTTAACTTATTAGTCCATGACATGCGTGCATTATTTACCATTATATATATGACTAATTAAGTTTTTATATTATTCAGTTTTAGTCTACATTTTGGTTTCTTCTGAAGAATTAGGCAACAAATTTTGAGTGTGCATGTAACTTCATTTAAGACATAACTTTGCCCATGAAACATATTATTAAGTAATTAGCATAAGTATTGAATTGATCAACTACGACCCAAGCTATTTTTTATTTAATCATGTTGATAATTATGTTGATTGTTGTTTATTCTTTTTCCGCGTTTTACATTGACATTATAAAAAATAATAATAATAATCATTATTATTTTTATTTTTGAAAACCATATTCCATCCCTACCCCATTTGACAATGAAGATTCATATCTTATTTGACAGTGATATTTTTCTTATACTAATTATTTTTGTGTTATAAACAATTGAGTAATGCGATATAGTTTTCGAAAGGATCTAGAGCTGAAAATAATAAACTAAACCAATAGGGAATTTATTGTACGTACGGAAATAATTAGTAGTGACCTTTGCATATAATAAGATGTGTATTTCATTGTAATATACATATAAGAGTAATTATTCAAATCAGTCCCCATAGTTTATCTCCAGCGGCCAAAATAATCCCCAGACCGATTTTTCCATTTTATGCCACCGAAAAAAGTTGAAGTGGCACAGTTACTCTCCAGCGTGTCCAGCAATAAGAACAGGTGTCATAGAAGGACAAATTAATCCCCAACCACCTCATCAAAATGGCATCGTTTAGGGCTTGGAACCAAACGTACGTTGAGTTTTAGTGGGAGACACAAGGTCAGGCTTAGCTTCTTCTTCTCAACTTCAACCCCTTTCTATTCAAATAGAAACCAAACCCCACACATTATTCAAATTGTTACAGAGAAGGTGGCTATCAATCTCTCGCACCTAATCTCCCAGAACAGCTGAAGAATTTGATCACCAACGCTAGCATTGGGTGACTCTGTTGACACGTTGCTCCCGAAACAGAAGCAACAATTGGCGCGCAAGACGGAGGGAAGTGGATGTTACGATCGTTGAACACGTTCATTGAGGAAGGCGAGCTTGTATTCTCTTTCTTATGTTGATTAGATTTATGGAATTTTGAATTAGTTAAGTACAACGTTGAATGTCATCATTACAGAGTATGTTGGATTTTGAATTTTTATTCTGTGATAATTATGGAGTATAATGGTTTGGTTGTTATGTTGTGACTATATAGTGTTTGGTTAGGGTTCAGTTACCAAAATTCTCAAAATAGAGTAGTTTAGGATTTAATGATTCTATTTGTTGATTTCAAGTATGTTGTACTTGCAGTTAGATGGAAGATTATGTAGTTTCTGTTTTCCACCATGGTGGACATTTTGTAAGGGATAACCAGGGAGTTCTTCTATATATTGATGGAAAAGTTGACAAATTTTCTAAGATGGATATTGACCTCATATGCTTCTTTGACCTGGAAACTCTTCAAAGGTTTAGGCTATTTAGATTACAAGGCTATGTACTGGTTTGATCCTAAGGCTCCTGACTTGGAGAGAGGGCTGCACCCTATAAAAGGAGATTTGGAGATTAATCATTTGCGTAAAAATAAACAGATGAACCAGGAGACTGACGGGTTTTATCTATATTATGATCACCCAATAATGGTTACTCTACCAGAGGACATCAATTTGGACTTTAATGCTGATGCAGATGTTGAGGAGGAGTCTAGTGATGACGGATATGAAACGACAGAGGATGAACCATATAGACCACCCCCAACAGGATTTGAGGATGAAGATAGTGACTCAGATTGTTTGATTGTGAAGAGAAATACTAGAAAAGTTGGCAAAAAACAGAGGGTGGTGTAGGAATGCAGAGTTCACAGAGGAATATAGGTGCAAGAAGGAAGGCTTTAGAAGAGAATAAGAAAGCTATAGATGGGCCAAGTACAATCAAGACAAACACTAATGGAGCTACTGGTTCTGGATCAAAGTATGCAGGCCCAAACATGTCAAGGGCTGCTGTTGCTGCTAGGCCCAACATTAGGGCTCCAAAAAATGCTGGACAAAAAGGTCATAGGTCAACTTCATCTGGCCCAACTGCAAATGGGCCAAAAACTGTTAGAACAAAGGCTGGATTACCAAATTTTGAGGCTACCAATGCTGCTAAAGCTACTAACAGTAGTAGTGAAGATGAGGCTGAGAAAAATATTGAAGAAGAAGATCCAATTTTTGAATATGAATCAGAGATATTGTTGACTCCGGAAAGCTCTAAAGATGAGAGAGATAGGTATGAATTCCCTCAATTTAATGAAGGTGTTGGATTTGGGGAGGTAAACTTTGAGTTGGGAATGGAGTTTACCACAATTGAAAGTTTTAAGAATGCTCTTAAGGATCATGTAATTTTTTAGGGGAGAAAAATTAGGTACATAAAGAATTATCAAAGGAGGGTTAGATGTGATTATGAGCATGGGGTAGAGAGGATTAAAAAGCCATGAAAGCCAAAGGAGCAAAGTAATGTTTCAGGTGAGCACAATGTGAATGAAGCTGCTGTGACTAAAAAGACTGTGACAACTGAGGCTACCAAAGTTGACGTTGGGGATATGAATGCTGGAACTAAGGATTATGTTAAAAATGGAACTGGTAGTGCCAAATTGAATCCTTGTCCATGGCTAATTTATTGTGCATGGAATAATCAGCTTAAGAGTTACCAAATCAAGACTTATACTCCTAATCACACTTGTTCCAGAGAATTTGGAAGTAACATGGCGGATCAGAAGTGGGTAGCCAAGAAGCTGGAGAAGAGGCTTCGAACTCAGCCTCACATGACCCTGAGTGAGGCTTATGAGCACATCAAGATCGACTACAACGTTATGATTAATGGGAAGATGGTATATAGGGCCCTCAAGGAAGCAAGGGAGCGTGTGATTGGCAACGAGAGAGCACAATACAGCAAGTTGAGGGACTATCTAACAGAGATACACAGGAGTAACCCAGGGAGCTCCACCATTCTTGATGTGACACCCATCCCTCAGTCCCTTCCACTGTTTAACAGACTATACATCTCTCTAGAAGTATGTAAAAGGGATTTTAAAGCTGGATGTAGAAAACTAATCGGTCTTGATGGTTGCTTCTTGAAGGGATACTTTGGGGGCCAACTATTGTCCGCTGTAAGTCAAGATGCGAATAATCACTTCTATGTGATAGCATTCGCTGTTGTTGACAGTGAAACAAAGGAGAGTTGGAAGTGGTTCCTCACCTTATTACAAGAAGATCTTGGAAATCAATACATTCATGGATGGAATTTTATCTCAGAGCAACAAAATGTATTCTTTTAACTTAGTTGTTTTCGGGTTAATGTATAAGTTAATTTAGTTGTGATTAATTATCTTACTTGATGGATATAAACTAACAAGCAATTGATTAATTATCTTGCTCTGCACATTTTTTTAATTAACATTGTTAGTTCTATTAGTTTTAATTAAGTTATAGTTAAGTTGCTGATTATGTTACATTGTTGAGACTGTATATAGTTGCTGATTAAGTTATAAGTTAATTTAGTTGTTTTCGGGTTAACGTATAAGTTAATTTAGTTGTGATTAATTATCTTACTTGATGGATATAAACTAACAAGCAATTGATTAATTATCTTGTTCTGCACTAGAAGAAATTTTCCCATTCTTTCAATAGTTATTTAGAATATATATAAAAGGGAACACGTTCTGTTAATGCAGCTTCCAAAATACTAGTTCAATGTATTGAGACTAATATATTGCTGTTAAGACTCAATCAAACATAATCATGACCTACACACCTAGAAATCTGGCAACCTTATATAATTAATGCAAAGATCATTATAAAGTAATATTTTCAGAGTACTAACAATACAAAAAATAGACATTACTAATTGATTTAGTCATAAGAGAATTTGAAGTAGAATTTCAATACCAGACTTGGTTTTAAGTATTTTCTCTCTTTCTACCAAAATCTCTTTAAGTTTTTAATATGAAAACTGATGATACATTTTGTTAGGACTAGATGTCTTCGAGTTGATTGCTCTAATAATGTTATCAATATATTGCTTATTATTGCCTGCTATTTTGTGTCTAGTATGGTGAGTGAAAAACTAAATATAAAGATATGTAATTTGTGTTACTGCACTGTTAGATTTGCTACCATAAATTTATTTACTCTATGCATATGCTATCTTCTTTATCATAGGGTGCAGCAAATTCTAGAGCAACAATTCTCCAAAGTACAAGGGCCAAGCAGCCTATTATTAGACCATAATATCCTGCACCAATCCAGTCTAGCACTCCACCGTCCAGTTTATTCCTAATCCTGGGTTCAAGCATCCGAGACAAAAGTGAATGAAGACAAATGATTATGCTTTTTGATGTAATAGTTTGGTTTGTATTTTGGTAATGAACTTTCAAGTTGATGGACCTAAACTTGAAATACTCTTAATTTAGATATTGATGATAGAGTAGTGTGGATGAAACTTTTTTTGTGAATTATGTTTCGGCTCATGTATGGCCAAATTCTCGAATTCTGACTTTAGTTTAAGTTGCTACTATGACAGTTATGTTGTTTTTATTAGGTCGAATCTGTGACTTACATTCTATGATTTGAAGTTGCTATTTGACATTAAAGCAATATATTTGCTGTTATAAGTAACGGTGCTGTTGTTTTTTTCCATTATTCATTTCATGCTACTTGTTACTGAACTTATAAGTAATGGTGCTGTTGCTTTTTTTCATTATTCATTTTACTACATGACATAGCAATATGATTTTCTGTTTGGATTCATAAAGGTCATCAACCAAACAATTTTGGAAGAAAACTTTAAAGCTGATATATTGCATAAATTTTCTTCTTCTCACAAGTATTTAGATCACAAAAAAGCATACAAATTTGCATACAAGTTTCAGTGAACTCTTAATACTAAGATATAACTTACAAAATAGCTATTGTTACTGACAAAATCAACACTAACATTGCAAAGAACATGATAACAAGTACTACATTCGTACATTTACTCTTACCCTCAGCTTTTGAGACTACATTTTTCTGAAGCTCTAACAAATCAATTCTATTTTGCAACTTCATTAGTTTGTGTTCCAAACCAACATCATTGGTATCATACATGGGTGAAATATCAGCAGCAATCTCACCACCATCCATGGTTACATTCTTCACCGAGTCATCATTCTTCAACTTAATGTCAAAAATATTGTCAACCCATGCAAAGAACTTGCAATGAGATAACTTTTTCTTACTCATCACACAAAAATAGCTCTTCAACACAATTCTTATAGAATGTATATTATTCGAAATCCTACAATTGTTTACCTTATATAGTGGGCATCCAAAAAACAGTCTACCCGAATTTTCATGAGTCCTTAAAGCGGAGATTATTGCATACAAACCGCATAGACATTTTGGGTGTTGCCCTTTGGAGATTTCAACTTTGCTTAGGCTGTTGATGTCACCGTCTCCGATAATGCTACAACTATGGCCACCGCCGAGTCTCCCACCATGGTGATTCGAAGACGACAAACTTCCTTTGCTTGGTGTCATTACAACTGCTGATAAACTAGGGTTCCAAAAGTTTCAACGAAGAAGACGTTTCTGTTCAAGTACAGAGGGGTTGAGGTAGAGGAGAAGAAGCGCGACCTTGTGTTTCCCACTTAAACGCAACGTTTGATACCAATTCTTAAACAGCGCCGTTTTCATAACATGACTGGGGACTAATTTGTCCTTCTATGACACCTGTTCTTATTGCTGGACACGCTGAAGAGTAACTGTGCCACTTCAGCTTTTTCCGGTGGCATAAAATGGAGAAATCGGTTTGGGGATTGTTTTGGCCGCCGGAGATAAACCATGGAGACTGATTTGGGTATTAATTTTCTTCATGGACTAAAATGTCCGATTTTAAAATCCTCGGGAACTGATTTGGATAATTACTCTACATATAATTAAGTTTCAAAATTCTCCAGTTTGTTGCAAGAGAAAAATCAATAAAATAAAATGTTTCGGTGTGTTTTTTTTTTATTTTATTTCCCTAATGAGTAAGGTATATACTTTTCTTCTAAATATTTGACTCAATCAACAGAATCACTCTTTGTCTTAATTAAGCCAAAGTGCCAAACAAATCATTTCATATATTGATATATAAACTACGTATTGGACCGTATGTATCTATTTATTGGAAAACCGCTAGCTACAAGATTAGTTCTTCTAACTAAATATTTACAAAAATTGTAAGAGTCTTGAAGAGAAAAACAGTGATGATGAAAGAACTTTAGACAGAGCAATTGACAAGGAAACTTAATTAAGTGTATTTTCATCTTTTGTGTGTTTGAATTACACTATATATATATATATAAGTGCAGTGGCTATAATTATAAGAAAAGTTTTAAAAGTATACTAGAAATACTGACATTTAAGTAGTTTTAGCTGTTAATCTCAATTATAAAATATATATATGATTAAGATCAATGGCTAATACTACTAAAACATCAGTATTTCTAATATACTTGAAATTTTTCTGGGCATCTAATAAATTTAAATCCAGTGGACACTTATTTAAGGTGCAAAGTGATGAACATGTGAATTAGGCAAAGTAAACATATAGAGAGTAGAAAGAACAGAATGTCAGCAAAAAACTAATTTCTTCTCTTGACTAAGACGTTTGGGCACACTAGTCTTTGTCGTTTGCTTTCATTTCCTTTGCAATTCGACTAAGCTTATGTATGCTATGTGATTGACAAACAATAATACCAACCATTTGTCTCATTCAATCATATATCAACAAATTTAACACAAAGTTTTCTTACCCCTATTGCATTGGTGTGAACATGACATTCATATTTCATAGAATATACCAAGTCAATGAATAAAACAAAGCCAACACCGCGTGAACATGCCTCTTAAACAAATTCAATTATTAGTGAAAAACTCATCATCATCATCATCTAGTAATATATACTATTGTCTTTGTCTTTGTCTTCTATACTACAGACACTTAATTGGTATCATCAATGGAGCTTCACTACTATCTCTACATTCTCTCAATAAACCTATGCTTCTTGTTATTGTTACCTGAATCACTTTATTCCCAACAAGTGTACCTAAATGGAACAGTTTATGATTGCACTGATACCCCTTCTACACCAAAAGGGTACCTTTGCAATGGCCTCAAGAAATCATGCACTTCATTCATTGTTTTCAGGTCAAAACACCCTTATGATAACCCTGCAAGCATTGCATACCTTCTTGACTCTGAAGCATCAATCATAGCCTCAATCAACAAGCTCTCAAACAATGCAAGAATCCCTTCTAACAGACCCATCATTGTTCCTGTTTTCTGTTCATGTCATGGAAATATCTATAGCCATGATGCTCCTTACACTGTCAAGAACAATGACACATACTTTGAATTGGTGAGAATCTATCATCCACATATATAATGCTACCAAAGGCTCAATTTTGATTCTTAAATGTGTGACTCATTTCCTGATTTTATTTTCAGTATTTTCTATTTTAAAAAATCCTGGTATTTACGTATTGTATCGTATTTGTATTGATGTGTCATAGGTAAAAACAACTTACCAAGGACTAACAACATGCCAAGCATTGATGGGGCAGAATTACTATCCCCCTAATGGACTTCCAATTGGTGCTGAACTCACAGTTCCTTTGTTATGTGCTTGTCCAACAGAAAATCAAACTTCAACAGGTGTCACTTCCTTATTGGTTGATTTGATCAACTATGGTGACACCTTGAAGTCCATAGGAGAATCTTATGGTGTTGATGAAGAAAGTATGTTAGAGGCTAATAAGCCACAAAGTAAAAATAGTAGCAGCTTCACCCTCTTGGCCTTGACACCTATCTTGGTTCCTCTAAGAGGAAAGAGTTGCAAAGAGGATCCTAATAGTTTCTATTGTAACTGTTCTAAGGAATTCCTTGCTGATGGAAGCTTAAAGGGGACTTATTGTGATGAGTCTGATGGTCAAAAATTCCCTGCCAAATTGGTTGTTTGCATTGGTATTCTTTTTTATCTAAAATCTCTCCATTTTTCAAGTAAAATATACTTCCATTGAAATCCTGATTTCTACATGAATAATTTATGATATAAGACTAGCATTGTTTGATTTTTGCAGGTGTTGGCATTGGTGTAGGCTTTCTTTGTTTCTTTTTCTTGGGTTATAAACTATACCAATACATACAGAAAAAAAGAGAAAGGATTCACAAGGAAAAGCTATTCAAACAGAATGGAGGCTACTTGTTACAAGAGAAAGTGTCATCATCACATGGAAATGGATCACAAAAGGTAATAATAAGGCTTTTCACAGCCGAGGAGCTTCAAAGAGCAACAGATAACTACAACTGGAGCAGGTTTCTTGGTCAAGGTGGATATGGAAAAGTCTACAAAGGAATGCTACCAGATGGAACCATAGTAGCTGTTAAGAGATCTAAGGAGATTGAGAGGAACCAGATTGAGACTTTCGTCAATGAAGTTGTCATTTTATCACAGATTAATCACAGGTATTGAAGCTCAAATATCACAATCAAGTAAATAACTAACTATTTTCTTCTATATTCACTGATATCTCTAATAACAGGAACATTGTGAAGCTCTTGGGGTGCTGTCTTGAGACAGAAGCACCATTACTAGTCTATGAGTTCATTCCAAATGGAACACTTGCACAACATATTCATAGCAAACACCATGAATCATCTTCACCACTTTCATGGGATAGCCGGCTTCGAATTGCATGCGAGGTAGCCGGAGCAGTGGCCTATATGCATTCTTCAGCTTCAATTCCCATCTTCCATAGAGATATCAAACCTACTAACATACTCTTAGATAGTAACTATAGTGCAAAAGTGTCTGATTTTGGAACATCAAGATCATTGCCACAAGACAAAACTCACTTGACAACACAAATAGGAGGAACTTTCGGATACATCGACCCTGAATATTTCCAATCTAGTCAATTTTCGGATAAGAGTGACGTATATAGTTTTGGAGTTGTGCTAGTCGAAGTCATAACTGGGAAGAAGCCGATTTCGTTTATAGAAGAAGATGAGGGTCAGAATTTGATTGCTGAATTCATTTCTGTGATGAAGGAGAACAAAGTTTGTGATATCTTGGATCCCAAGGTATTGAAGGAAGCTAAGAAGGATGAGATTGTTGCAATTTCAAATCTTGCAATGAGGTGTTTGAGGCTAAATGGGAGAAAAAGGCCAACAATGAAAGAGGTTTCAGCTGAGTTGGAATCATTGAGGAAGGTACAAAGTTCCATGTTGGTTGATAACCATGATCATCATCATGATGAATCAACAAACAATGATGAAAAATTATTGCATAAACACAACAATAGTGTAGTACAAGAATATGCAGAGGAGAGCATTTTGCTGTCATTACAATTACAAATGGAGTCCTCATCCTTCTAAGATGTTACATTAATAACTGATTCTATGTTTGTTATGACTTGTGTTTCAATTTTTGGTCACTGTTTTTCATATGCATGAAGTGTGTGTCCCCTAAGACCATGTATACTTGTTCCAAATTTGTATGAGTCAAATATCTTCCAATCCGCCAACTTTGAATTATCAAATAGTCAATATTTTCTAGTCATGTTGCTTAGGAAATTGTAAAGAAGGATAAGAAAATATTAAAACAACCCTAACTAATGCTTACAAACTTATTCCAAACAGCAGTTCTGTTGCTGTCAGACATTACAATTCCAAATAGTTACTGTTTTCAATTTGACATGGTAGCTTTGAATTCTTTTTGATAAAACTTATTAAAGTATCTAGTATCTACTATTGGTAACATAAAAAAGAACAAAGTGAAACTCATCTATGTTCTTGTCTTTTCTAAAGAAGATCAAAGAGGATCATGGAGTTTCACTACCTCAACATTATCTTCACAATCTTCATTCTTTTATCTCTATTTCCACACCAAAAGGGTACCTCTGCAATAGTCCTAAAAAATCATGCACTTCCTTCTTAGTTTACAGGTCCAAACCTCCCTATAACACCCCTCAAACCATTTCAAATCTTCTTGCTTCTGAAGAATCCACAGTATCCTCCATCAACAAAATTTCAAGTAATAAAAAAAATTCCTACCAACAAATCAATCATTGTTCCTGTGTCTTGCTCCTGTTCTGGAAATATTTATCAACACAATGCTTTTTAAGGATGACACATATTTCATGTTAGTGAACACTACTTACCAAGGCCTCACAACATGCCAGGCTTTGATGGGACAGAACTACTATGCTTCTGTCAACATTGCCATTGGTGCTCAGCTCACAGTTCCCATGCTATGTGCTTGTCCAACTGCAAACCAAACAGCAAAAGGCGTGACATCATTGCTCGTTTACTCGCTTGGCGAAGGCGACACAATCAAGTCAATAGGAGAGACTTATGGTGTTGATGAACAAAGTATTCTTGATGCCAATGAGATGATCCAGACATCAAATGGAAACAGAAGCTTGAACCTTATGGCTTGGATTCCGATTTTGATTCCATTGAGGGGTAAGAGCTGCAAAGATGATCCAGAGAGTTTCTATTGTACATGTTCTCAGGGAGATGTCACAAATTCAAGCCTCATGGGACTCAACTGTGAAGAATCAGATGGTAAAAAATTTCCTGCTAAATTGGTTGCAGCACTAGGTATATAGCTATGTTAGCTATGTTAGCATGACTTTAGGCCTATATAGCATGTAGGCTATAGCTGATGCTATTAAGGAGAAAAGGCTTAGTTTTTATTATTTGCCATATCTAAGTTTAGCAATTATGATATATCCTCCTAAAATTTGCATGTATTTGCAGGTGTTGGCATTGGTGCTGGCTTTCTCTGTTTGTTTCTTCTTGGTTATAAGCTGTACCAATGCATACAGAAAAAGAGCAAAAAACTTCATAAAGAAAAGCTGTTCAAGCAAAATGGTGGCTACTTGCTTCAATGCCTAGAATCCTGCTTTTTTTTTTTCGAGCAAAAAATTGAATGCAAGATTTGTGTTGTACTATTTATTTCACATAAGAAAAAAAAATAATTTATTAAAATTATAATTATTCATATGTTTTCTCAATTCTATCAATTTAAATTTTTTAAAAAATAATTTTATATGACATGGTATTAAGACTTGTAAATGATTTAGAATTTCAGCATAAGATAAATTGCAAACAAATTTTACACAAACTAAAAAATATTCTTGAAAAAATGTATTAGAGATATAACATTTATGTGTCTCTTCAATCAGTTTAAATTTTTAAAATAATTGATTTCTCTTTATATGATTAACATAAAAATAAATTAAATTATACACATACATAACAAAGTAAAATGTATTTAATTGCAGATAGAGAAATAACATTATTTCCTTTCATTTATCTAACATGTGAACCAATATTAATTAGTTATCTATTTTTTTCATAAAAGTAAGGTCTTTTAATATTTTTCTTAAAAATATATTTACCAATAAGTACAAAATTAAACAAGTTCGTAAAAGTTTTATTTTATGATTATGAATTTGGGGCTTGATCATTATTCGTTAACTCATATTATTATTAGTATTAATTTGGTCTTCATGCATTTCGGGTAGGTATTCATATTATTTGACATAACAAAGTTCTGTCGCTTCTATGAAATGTTCTAGCTAGCTTCATTCTTAGCTTATTAGTCCATGACATGCATTATTTACCATTATATATATATGACTAATTAAGTGTTTAAATTATTCAGTTTTGGTCTACATTTTGGTGTCTTCTGAAGAATTAGGCAACAAATTTTGAGTGTGCATGTAACTTGATTTAAGACTTCATTTGCCCGTGAAACACATTATTAAGCAATTAGCATAAGTATTTTTTTTTTTTGTGACTAATTAGCATAAGTATTGAATTGATCAACTACGACCCAAGCTATTTTTTATTTAATCATGTTGATTATTGTTTATCTTTTGCCGCGTTTAACATTGACATTATAAAAAAATAAATAATAATAGTAATCATTATTATTTTTATTTTTGAAAACCATATTCCATCCCTATCGGCCTATCCCATTTGACAATGAAGATTCATATCTTATTTGACAGTGATATTTTTTTTTTTTAAAGGTAGAATATAATATTATTGATTGGAAGATTAAGTAACAAATAGAATTGGTCCAATTTTAGACAGCACAACAAAAGAAAACTAAAATAGGGTATTCCCACTTAATTTATCACTTAATTTACTTTAAAACAACCGGGACTAAGGTACTCCCACTTAATTTATTTTACTAAGATACTCCCACTTAACTTACTTTAAAACATCCGAATTAAGAACTCAATAGTTACTTCATTCATGTAATATTTTTGTAGCAAATTCTATAGTTCTGAAAATAGAACCGAATCCATCGGTTTGACTAAATTAACCAAAAATTAATTTTTTAGCCAGTTTGGTTAATGTAAAAAATCGTCTAACAAAAAATTGATAAAAAAATCGGTCAAACTGACAGTTAATTGATAAACCCATAAAATTAGTCGATTTTTTAACGGTTTTTAAATTATAATTAAAAAAAAAAGAAAATGGATCATATAAATACCTAATTTCCCGTTCCCCCTCCCTCACAAAAAACCCTAACCCACTACGGCACTACCCCCCCTCTCTCTCTCAGCGCCAGCAGCCCCTCTTCTCTCTCAGCCAGCAGCCACTGCCTCCACCGTCACCAAACTCTTCTTGTCATCCAGAGGGTGCCTCGCCGCCGGCAGTGACAAACAGAGGATTAGCTCAAAGTTCTTGGCCGTCCATTCTCTTCTCCTCCACGTCGTCGCCTTACACGTGCAGATCGAAGCTCGTGGCCGTCTTCACTACATCATCTTCGTCTTCTTCGTCGTGGACTTGCAGATCGAAGTGCGGTCGGTTGGATTCCTCCATCGCTGGTCAGTTTGCTCGATCATCGTCTCTGTCTCGTCGTTCTTCCTTGCCGGTAGTTGAGTTTCGTTCTTTCCTCGCCGCCTGTTTCGCTCTTCCTTCAATGACAGATTGATTCCTCTGTCGTCTGTAACTCTGCTTCATTTTTTTTCTTTTGTTAATTTCTATGAATTTGAGTTTCTGGATTTTAATGATTCAAATCTATGTTTGCTTCAATTTATGGTTGCTTATTTTATTAATTTTATTGTGTTACTGAAATCCAAGGTTGCGAGAACAATGAACCAGTAGAATGACTAGCCAAAAATTGAAGTTGGAATTGGAGCAAGAACGCAATAAATTGGCAAACATTCAACTAAAATACCAGGGTCTATATTCAGCACTTCAGTATCTATTAGATTTTGTCACATTTTGGGAGTGTAAACTAAATAATTGCTAACTATCATGTTCTTTCTTTCAATTTCAGAGGAACAGAAATTGAACAAGTTTGTAAAGAGAAAAAGAAAAAAAGTAAGTTTGTAAACAATAGAAAATTTTTTATGATCATGCTGCTAAAACACTACATCTTCTATGTTAGAAGCTTCCCGAGGAAACAAATCATGTATGGTTATAGTATTGAGAGAATTTACAAGTTGCACACCATTAAATTAGATAATGAAGTGGTTTGTTGTGATTCTTCTTTTCTCACTTTTTTATATTTTACTTTTTTCGGTTTATAAATTATAATATCGATACTTATTTTTCACATATGCTGCTTGTTTGTATTTTTATTTTAGGGATGGGCAAAGCAAGACCTTCTTCGTGAGCAAAACAAAGAGCTAGCAACTTTCAGGTTTTCTTTGCCTTCTCTGTAATTCTGTATATACTTTGCTGTCATGAAAAGATACATACCTGTACTCTTCCATGTGTATGGGAGCTCTCGTGTTTTTAGTTGGAAAAATGACATTATCCAATCATGTTATTCTCAACTTTCAATATGCTTCAATGGATAAAATCTTTGCAGAAGGGAGCGTGATCATTCAGAAGTTGAAAGAGCTCAGCATATGAAACAAATACATGATCTTCAAGAACATATTCAAGAAAAAGACAGGCAGCTTATTGAGTTGCAGGAACAGGTAGGCTGCTACATTGTGTGTTTTGTTTCTATGATAAAAGTTTATTAGAAAAGCTGCTGCTTTACATTTCTCTGTGATTTCCAGCACAAAGTAGCTCAAGAGACCCTAATGTATAAAGATGAACAATTGAGAGAAGCCCAAGCTTGGATAAACCGTGGTCGTGAGATGGATGTTTTACAATCAAGAACAAACCAGTCATTGCAGGCTGAATTGCGGGAACGTACAGAGCAGTATAACCAGCTCTGGATGGGTTTCCAGAGACAGGTTTATCAGCAATCCCGTCTTTGCTTAAAATATTTTTCTTTTTATGATCATGCTGCTAAAACACTACATCTTCTATGTTAGAAGCTTCCTGAGGAAACAAATCATGTATGGTTATATTATTGAGAGAATTTACAAGCTGTAAGAGCTTTTGGGCTTGTTTGGATGAGCTTCTAAGAAAAGGTCTTTTTTCAAGTTATCTTTTTTTAGAAGATTTTATAGAGAAGTAAAAGTAATTTTATGTTTGGATATCTCATGTAAAAAAGTTTTTTTATCTATCAATTATGTTTGGGTATAACAATATAAAAGTACTTTTTTGTTTATTTATTACATGAAAAACATCTTTTTTTCTTAAAAAAAAGATCTTTTAAAAAAGGATGTAAATTACAGCTTCTCAAAAAAGATCTTTTTTTTATTTTACTAGTGCTTTTACTTTTACTATTAGAAATTTGCCAAACACATTAAAAAATAAAAAAAGATCTTTTTTCATTGAAAAAAGATCTTTTTTGAACAAAATAATGGCGCCCAAACATGCACTTTGTCATAATCAATAGGCCTATATTATCAAACTAAAGTATAGTTATACTTCAATTTCTGTGTAGTCTGGTATGTCAATTTCCAATTCTTCAAAATCTCCAAATCATTATTGGGTAATTTTAATTGTATTATTGGGTAATAGGTTATGCATTTTTTGTTACTTGGCAGACAACACAGATGAACAAATTGCGTGATGAATTGAATGAGAGAGTATCTGAAGTAAAACGTCTGCAACTGGAGCTAACTAGACGCCAAGATGAAGAACCAGTTGAAGCTGTGGATGACAATTGCCGTTTTTCATCTGACACACCGAGTTATTCAGTATCCCCAGCCTCTGCACAGGACACGACAAGCGGTACAAGTGCTGCAATGCGCGCCCAAGATCGATCTGCGTAGGTCCACCTGATTTTCAACGTGACAACCAAAGATATCGTGATTTTGTGATCCAATGTCTCTCTAGTATGGACCGATAAATTTACATTGAAAGAAGACAATAATCAATAAGCCAAATGACTAAGGCAAAGAAAACCTGAAAGTTGCTAGCTCTTTGTTTTACTCACGAAGAAGGTCTTGCTTTGCCCATCCCTAAAACAAAAATACAAACAAGCAGCATATGTGAAAAATAAGTATCGATATTATAATTTATAAACCGAAAAAAGTAAAATATAAAAAAGTGAGGAAAGAAGAATCACAACAAACTGCTTCATTATCTAATTTAATGGTGTGCAACTTGAAATAATATTATTGAAAAAATGTATTAGAGATATAATATTTATGTGTCTCTTCAAATCAGTTTAAATCTTTAAAATAATTGATTTCTCTTTATATGATTAACATAAAAATAAATTAAATTATATACATACATAACAAAGTAAAATGTATTTAATTGCAGATAGAGAAATAACATTATTTCCTTTCATTTATCTAACATGTGAACCAATATTAATTAGTTATCTATTTTTTTCATAAAAGTAAGGTCTTTTAATATTTTTCTTAAAAATATATTTATCAATACGGGCCTGCTACACATACAAGCATACAAGCAACCAAGTTGGCCCAGCCCAAACACGAAACACGCGCGTGAAAGAGAGATAAGATGCCGCGTCCAAATCACGCGCTCAGCATTCGAACGGTTACGTATGGGAGACTCTTCCACTTCTTCCACTTCTTCCATTTCTCAAGGCACTTTCAAAACAACGAAACCCTCTCATTTTTGAGCGAAAATCAAGTTTCAAAATATAGAAATCGTAGTTCGAAAACTGCATCAAAACACCATCAACCTCTCTGTGAAGAATCTGAAGAAAAAACAAACCAAGAATACTCAACGTAAGTGCATTAAAATACTGTATATTTTACTTTTCTTCTTCGTCGTTCTGCTAGGGTTTACTGTTACTGTTGCTTCTTTGTTATACGTCGTTCCTCTGAGTTATACGTCGTTCTTCTAAGTTCTACGTCGTTTACATTGTTATTCTAAGTTCTCCTGCTATTTTTGTTGATTTTTGGGGGTTTATTCCGTAGATTAGGGGGTGTAAACTGCTTAACCTTGTAATGTGGCTTTATATTGAAGCATGGCTGAGTGATATCTGTCTGATATCTATATGGATGTATCTGAATAATATCTATGGGTGTATCTCACTGTAATGAATGGGTGTATATTGTTTGACATTGTTGGGTGTATCTGAATAATATCTATGGGTGTATCTCACTGTTATGAATGGGTGTATCTTGCGAATATCTGGCTGTCTTGACTCATATATATGGGTGTATCTTACTGTTATCAATGGGTGTATCTTAATTGTTATCAATGGGTGTATCTGAGTCATATATATATGGGTGTATATTACTGATATCTTTGGGTGTATTTTTAGTTTCAGAGAAAATGGCAGCAAGAAACCAAACAAAAGACCTTAAATGTGCCACACATCTCCTGAATGATAAGTTCAG
>NC_029775.3:111403226-111433513 GCF_000817695.3 Arachis duranensis
GTTCCTTTTGCCAACGACGATAAACAAAATATCGCCCGTGCACCTGGTCCCGATTTTTGAGATGGAGGGCATAGAGGAGAGAAACTGGGGGGCATGTTTTGACCTTCATGATCAGGGGCATAACAGACTACCAGGAGAAGAAGAAGAAGGCAATCAATGGCTGCCTCTTCGCCCTGATGATAATCTACTTTCACCTTTCAAAAAAGAAAGGCATGAACAGGGTTGAAAGACCACCAAAGCCATAGATTGCCAACTGGACTAAGGAGCAGTTGGTGAAAAGAATGAATGAAGAAAGAGAGCAAATTTTGGTGAGTAATCATAATAAGTTGGTGTACTTTATTTACCCGAATGGTGCTAACTAAAATATCTCATGTTTCAGGGGATTCTGAATTTGGCAGAGACAAAAGAAAAAATGAGAAAAAAAGAAAAAAAACAAAAAGAACAAGAAATAAAAAAAACAAAAAAAGGAAGGCGAGCTCAACATCGTCTTCGGAGACAGAAACTACCGAGAGTGACACTTCTACCTCTGAGTCTGAGGCTCAAGAAGACTCGGAGGATTCGGGAATTAAACACCCCGTCAAAAAGGGGAAAAAGTAAGTACCATACTTGGGTGTAATTTCTTTATTGGGTTTGGGTGTATTTTGTTTGTCCACGTTGGGTGTATGTAGTTTATTAAGCAGGGTGTGTTTCTTTTGCTGCGTTGGGTGTATATTTTATACTCAGTTGGGTGTGTATCGTGAATTGAATTGGGTGTATTTTTAGTATGTTCTAAATGACAATTGTTTGCCTGCAGAATGGACTCAAGAAAAAGAAAGCAGAGGGAAGAGGAGTCAGATTCTGATTCAGAATCTGAATCTGAAGCAAGTGATGAGTAATGTCCTGAAATTATTACTCCTCTCTTTTGGCTTCTTTATAAAGATCTCGTGTATTAACTGAAGTGTCTATTATTAACTTATAGCAGCGAAGAATCATCGCCTGTGGAGAAGGAGAAGAAAAAAAAAGAAACAAAAACAACACCAAAAGAGTAAGCACTTCTTTCATTAATATTCTGTGATAAAATTAATTTTTTATTTCTGATTGGTACTGTTTTTTTTTCCACCCAGAACACCACAAAAAAAGAAAAAAGTAGTTGTGGAGGATTCACCTCCTGAAGAATATCAATACTTTGACGGGTACAGTACCTCGTAAGCTATACTACGGTCTATCATCGTAATTATTTTTGTTAACGTCTTATTTTATGAATGTAGTGAGACATATGAAATATCGAGTGACGAACTCGATGAATGGCTAGGGGAAAACGTTTGTAAATCTGCTGCAGAGGGGTATGTCTTGCTGGACTGTGTATTTGAGATTTTGGTGTCTTTTTTTTGCTAATAATTGTATCTTGTTTCGCAGGGACAACCAGGCTGACCTGCGATCGACAGAAGGTCACTATGTGTCCTCTGAAACGTAAGAAGCTTTATTATTTAATAAATTCTTGTTATCGTGATTTGGATGAATTCTGTGAAACAATATGGGTGTATTCTGTGAATCAAGTTGGGTGTATCTTGTTCACTAAATTGGATGTATATTTGTTTTGAATAACATGAAATCTGTTTAGACTACCGGCTGTCAACTTGGGAAGTGATGATACTTCCTCTCAAAGACGCACAGAACAGAGTAGTGTAAACCAGCCGTCTCAGAGCATGTAATTTCTCTTTCAAATAACTGTTACTTTTCTTCTTCTAATAACTTCTACTTCTAATTCTATATATATTTTTTTAGAAAAAAAGCCCTTTATTATTTTATTCAAGAAAAAAAAGGCAGCAAAAAAAAGCAAAAACTGCAAGTATGTAAGTTCTCAAAAAACAAAGTCCGTCTTCTTTTTGAATTGTTCGGGTGTATTTGTTGACCTTCTTTGGGTGTATTTTAGGTTGACTCTGGATGATTCGAATGTGATGGTTGTTAGGGAACAAACGCCGTTGGAAGCGCTTGCAATGTGAGTTATCCAAGAATATTTCAACCTTATAACCTTATTATTTTCAAATACGTTGTTAACCTTTCATTTTTATTCTTGTTTAGAGTCCCGATCCAATTTTTTGTGCCCCCATCCCAGCAAACAACCACTGACGCAGATTCCGAACCAACCCCTATGCTACAGATTGAAGGGGCTAGAGAAACGTAAGAAAATAGTATTGGGTGTATATTTGTTTAGGGTTTGGGTGTATATTTGCTATGAGTTTGGGTGTATACTCTTCCTGATCGATTTTGTGCAACTGTGCAGCACTCCTGAAACCCCCAAAGAACATCAAGAAACAACACCCAAGCTTCCCCCAGCTCCAACAAAAATGTAAGTTAATTAGACTAGAATCAATCTTTGCTTGTCATCCGTATATTCTTACTCTTTTTCTTATACATAATGATGCAGTCATCCAGACGCCGAGGAAGCTGCTGCCCTGTTGATGATGGCACGGACAGCAAGCTATGTTCCTAAAACAGATCTGCCGATGCCATCATTCAGCCTTGGATTGACAGATTCAAGCCAGGAGGGGGCATCGACGCAGGAGACAGAAAGGGAAAAATCTCCAAAAGCTGCAACTATGCTGGAACAATTGGACAGTTTGGTCCAAAAGTTAGCAAGCAGTGCGTCAAAGGGAAAAGACGAAAGTCCACAAATTCGGAGGGAGACTGGGGGAGAAAGTTCTGCTAAGTTTGAAACACCGGGGGGAACAAATCAAATTCCGGATGATATGAAAGAAAAGTGCTACATCTGGGGGACGAGAGTGAAGGAGGATGCAAAGGGCAACAGTAACGAGTTTGAGGAGATATGCACTCTGACTGGCCAAGGACAGTACATTTTGATGAGAACGCACCTTGCATCCCTCCAGGCAAACAGTGATATAGAATGTCAGGTAATTTTAGACTAACATTAATGTTTTTACACCAAAGTCAACTGCAATGGTTATTAATTTAAAATTGATTTCTAGGTTGTATCTGCCATCTGCCTCATCCTAAACCAGAAAAAGGAAAAGAGGTTTCATGCACAAATATACTGTCTCCCCTCAGATATTGTGGTAAGTGTTACTTCTACGAACTTTGGGTGTATTTTATGCATGGATTTGGGTGTATTTGTTAGCTTAGATTGGGTGTAAGTTGTGTATTTTCATGTTTTCATTTCTTGTACTGCAATTCTTGCAGAGCATGGCACTTTCTGATCACCCAAAGGGGGAATTCATATCTCCGAAAACGAACAGAGAATTCAGGGTGGAAGCCTACCCCAATTTCATTCCCTTCATAGATAGGAAAAAATTAAGTTCGCATCCATATGTAAGTTTTTGTTTCGTAAATTTGTTAGTACGCTTACTTACTTATATGCCAAATAAAATAACAGACTGTTGAAATGTGGCAATCCTTCAGATTTTTGCTCCTGTTTGCCACTCGGGACATTGGTGGTTGTGGCTGATAAATACAAGAACGCGGAAATGTCAAATACTTGACCCGCTACACAAAAAAGCTCCAAGCGAAGAGAGAAAGGAAATTAATAAATTCACTGTAAGTTCCCTCTGTCTTCTTTACTTTAATAGATAGGTCTATTTTGAAATTTGAGTTGGGTGTATATTCCATATTCGATTGGGTGTATCT
This sequence comes from Arachis duranensis, assembly GCF_000817695.3. Taxonomy (NCBI): domain Eukaryota; kingdom Viridiplantae; phylum Streptophyta; class Magnoliopsida; order Fabales; family Fabaceae; genus Arachis; species Arachis duranensis. Next base: position 111,406,848 of record NC_029775.3, read on the forward strand.
TGTCCATTGATTCGGGTGTATTACTGACTTCTTTTGGTATTTAAGGGATATGTATTTTCGAGATTGATAGCATATGCCGGCGGGAAACCTCTCGAGAAAGGCGAGAAGGAGAAGGAAATAAAAGCCCCATATGTTAAAATTTCAGGCCAAAAAACAAGGTATAGATTTGTGACTCTGAACCTTAAACTTTCCTAAATGAGATTTGTAATTTATTTTCTTCGTTTTCAGCTATGACTGCGCTATTTACGTAATGAAGTGGCTTGAGTTAATAGAGCCGAAAAACATTAAAAAGGGGAAGTATGAATGGGATAACTGGACACAGGTAACTGTCTTTAGAACTATATAACTCTGTATTACTTTACTGAATTAATATTTCTGTTTAAACATAACATACTTTTTAATTGTAGGAGGAGGTGGACCATATCTGTGCTGCTAAACTGTCTGTGATGTATTCAAAAACTGTATTACAGGTGGTAAAACATAAAGCAAAAAATCAAAGCATACACATATTATAAACTGTTACACCCAACGCAAGTCTAATAATACACCCAAGATTGAATAAAATATACACCCAACTGTCTGTGCTATATTCAAAATGTATGAATTACATGTACTAAAATATGAAGAAAAATATCAAATGAAGTATACGCCCATAACCTGTGAATTTTTACAGCTTTTGTTCTATATGTATCTATATATGTGTCTATATGTAAATTGTCTATTAACAAAAATACACCCAAAGGTAACAGGGATTTTACACCCATACTCCCTATAACTATACACCCAAAGAGTTATCCCCTGTTGCTGGTACCCTGAACTGATAATTTATAACTTGTCCCTGGTATTGGCTGCTACTTGAATGCGCCGCTGATGCAGCATCAAACAGGTTTATCTGAATATAACACTCACGCATTAGCTAAACAATTAACTAGAAAAATAAACTCAATCGCCACAGATTTAAAGAACATTACATTTTCCTCGCTTAAAACTTTCGTCTTCTTCTTCTTTGTGGCATTTGCAATCTGTTTCTCCAGCTTTGAACCTAGCCTGTTTTTTGGACGTCCTCTTGTTCGAATCCTTGGCGGGCTTTGAAGCTCGTTAACGGATTCCAAGTTGGCGTCTTCGTGGGATAAAGAAGATGTCCCCTTCCTTTTGGCTTTTACTACTTCCATCTCAGCCATGACGTTATCGTACGCACGGTACAGAATTACAGTCAGCTCCTCCGATTCAGAGGCAAATTCGCAAATATTTTGCGAACGAAAAACCAATTGGTCGAACCTCTTGCTTCTTGGCTCCATTAGTGGCTCGTCGTGGCTGCTCTTGATGTGTGTGTTGCCTCTTTACCTTCTTGCTCCATCGTTCCAGTATGTACCTAGGGGACACTTGGCTTACTTGTTCGAAGCTTAACACGCTTAGTGCGTGACGGCACAGTATCCCTCTCGACTCGAGTAATAAGCATTGGCATTTTACCTCGGCTGCAACTGAGTCGTAGGTAACCGCGAACTTGTCCAATATTGAGCTGGAAACTTGTTCTCCGACTTCGTATACTGAATAGCCTAGAGCGGAATTCTTTAATCTGGTGATGCAATTCGCCTTTCCTCTGAATTGGGCTTGGACTTCCCTAAACTCAACAACATGGCTCATTTGTTGTTCGATATCGGCGTGTGCCTTGTACCCGTTTAATTTGCTTGGAATCTTCTTCATGATGTGCCAAATACACCAGCGGTGAACTGTTGTTGGCATACAGGCCTCTAAAGCCCTTTTCATTGATGCGCACTGATCGGTGAGAAACCCTTTCGGAGCGTTTCCTCCCATGCAACGAAGCCAGGATTGAAATAACCATTTGAATGATTCAATTTCTTCGTTCTTCATCAAAGAGCATCCGAGAAGTGTTGACTGGCCGTGGTGATTCACCCAGACAAAAGAACCACAGACCAAATTATACCTGAAACGAATTGCCATGGTCCAGAATGCAAAATCATTAGGTACACCCCAACAAATGCTTATAATACACCCAATGACACAGCCAATATACACCTCTGCTGCAGATTAGTAAAAATAAATTAATTTAGCATCATAAAAAGGGACAGTTTGTTACCTGTTTGTATTGTAGGTGGTGTCGAATGAAATGACGTCTCCGAAATACTCACAGGCCGCTCTGCTTCTTGCGTCGGCCCAAAAGGCCAGCTTAATCAATTGATCCTCCTCGAGTTCGAGCTCGAAAAAGAAATTCGGATTCTTCTCTTTCATCCTTAACAAATATTTCCCGAATTCCTTTGCATCTTCTTGTTCGGAAACATTCCGCACTTCCCTGGTAGTGTGATTTCTCACGTCCTTTTCGATAAAATTTAACTCGCGGTGACCCCCGGCAGCCGCAACAAATGATTGGTAGGTTTTGCTTGGTCTGATACCGGCCTCGTCGTTATTCTCTATCGTACGACGAATGGACATGCTTAGTTCCCTGTGCTGTTTGAGCATCTCTGCTTTGCTTGGACAGCAGGGGTGTGAATGATCCAGCATAACCTTTGAAATGATCCAAGCACCGACATCCTTCAATGTGTGTATATAAATTCTTGCAGGACAGTTTAAACCGACTGTCGGATTGGTCTTCTCGGTTGGAGATATTTTAGATTTCCATTTTCCCTCTCTGCTACATGTAATCAGTTGATTCTTAATCTCGTTTCCCTTCCTATTTGTGCACCGAACTCTTGTAGAGAAACCTGCAGCCTTGGCGTAGTTCCTGTAAAATTTTCCGGCATCTTCAAGGGTCCTAAAGGTCATTCCAACCTTCGGAACAAGCTCGTCATCAACAACAGAGAGAGGCTGCACAATAAACCATCAGAACTGTGAATACACCCATAGATATGATACAAATACACCCAATCATGTCTTATATGATACACCCGAACCGAAACAACTCAACTACAGAATGACCTTTAAAGCCATAAACTGTGAATACACAGACTGCAGAAGACACCATCTCAAAAACTAAAAATACACACAATCATGTCTGATATAATACATATAATACAACTGAACAACAACAACTCAATTAAAAATAACAAAAAACCAGTAAAGTGTATATACACCCACACTTATAGCTAAAATACACCCAAAGAAGAGATTGATCTACACCCAACATTGAATCGACAGATTCATGTTAACATGTTACTTTCACTGTCAATGTTCGGCAATTTTTAAACTACACAATGCTATACAAATTACTGTAAATCAAACCTCAGGAACTTCGTTAGATTCAAATTCATAATCCACATCGCCTGGATTCAGCGCAGAATCTGAGCTTGAAGGATCCATTATCTTCAAAACGAGTTCGAACTTTGATTTCAGAAAATAACAAATCAACAGAGAAAACGAAGCTCGAGTTGCAGAGAGAGAAAAAGAGAACGTAAACGAAGAACATACCAGTGAGAAAAGAAGAGGAAAAGATCAATGGAGAAGAATGAGCGAAAACGCGCGAGAAGAAGAACAACCAAATCTCAAAATAACGAAAACGAAGAAGAAAACAAATATTTTAAATTTGGAAGTTAGATATACGCGGCATATTATATAGCGCGTGTAATCAACGTAGCTGGAGGAGCGAGTATTTTAAATTTATTATTTAATAAACTTGTAAAGCATACAAGCCCTAATGGCTTGTATGCAGAGCTTTTCCGTTATCAATAAGTACAAAATTAAACAAGTTGTAAAAGTTTTATTTTATGATTATGAATTTGGGGCTTGATCATTATTCGTTAACTCATATTATTATTAATATTAATTTGGTCTTCATGCATTTCGGGTACGTATTCATATTATTTGACATAACAAAGTTCTGTCGCTTCTATGAAATGTTCTAGCTAGTGTTTAAATTATTCAGTTTTGGACTTTGGTCTACATTTTGGTGTCTTCTGAAGAATTAGGCAACAAATTTTGAGTGTGCATGTAACTTGATTTAAGACTTCATTTGCCCGTGAAACACATTATTAAGCAATTAGCATAAGTATTGAATTGATCAACTACGGCCCAAGCTAATTTTTTATTTAATCATGTTGATAATTATGTTGATTATTGTTTATCTTTTGCCGCGTTTAACATTGACGTTATAAAAAATAAATAATAATAATAATCATTATTATTTTTATTTTTGAAAACCATATTCCATCCCTATGCCATTTGACAATGAAGATTCATATCATATGTGATAGTGATATTTTTCTTATACTAATTATTTTTGTGTGATAAATAATTGAGTAATGCCGTATAGTTTTCGAAAGGGAACAACTCAAATAAATACGTCTAAAACGTCTTTTTTTAATAAATATATTTTTAAATAATTAAAATTTAATACATATAATTGATTGTGTTATTTTTATTAAAATTAGATCAAACAAATTGATTTGGCCAAAAAATATGTGAACTAAATTTTGAACCGATTTAAATTAATATTTTTTAAAGAAAATTACTACAATATTCTTATTATAGAAAATTACTCAAATACTTTTATTATAGAAAATAACTAATATATATATTGAAAACCTTAAATTCTAACCCTTCTCTTCTTTTTGTATCGTTACAGGGTTAATAGATAACTAATTAACATTATTATCTTTACATACTCTTTATGTATTTTTTGCGTTTTATTATCATCTTCCTACTACACCTGGTACGTCATTTTAAATCAAAATGTTTCTTTTAAATAATTTTTTATCACATAGGATAGTTTGATTTAACGAGACTTAAATGTATATATAGTGTATTAAGATATGTATATATAAAGTATTTTATATATAAATTAAATTTATTAATTTTTATTTTTAAAAATTAAAAAATTATTTACTAATTAGAATTAATAAATGCACATGTGATCAATTAAATGGAATATGTAAGAAGGGTATGTAATACCCTCAAAACCCTGAGTTTTCCTCTCTCCTCCCTCCTTTCTCATCCCTCATCCCTCATCCCTCATCCCTCATCCCTCATCTCTCAATTCCCGTTAATGGAGCAAGCTGAATCCTCAAAACCACTCCCTTTTGAATTTTTTTAAATTTGTGTTTTTAATCCGTTATCATTATCTCCAAATAGTATATAAATATACAAACAGTATATAGGAATACACAAAAATACATTGACAACAAACATTGCTTCTTCAAAAAAAATATTTAATTATAAATAAAAAAAGTCATATTTAACAATGACAACCATTGTTATCGCCTATAAAAATACATAGGTTACCGAAATAAACCATATTTAACAAAAAAAATATTTTAATTATAAATTAAAAAAATAATTATTTCCCAAAAATAACCAAAATTGTTATCCTGTATACTTTTTGTGTATTCTTATGTACTCTGAAAAAGATAATAATAGTTACCATTATTTTCCAAAAATAATCCACTTCAAATATATCAGATTGAAAAATTAACAATGATAATTATTATTATCGTTTCTAGAGTACATAAGGTAGCGTTTGGTTACTGAGACATAGACACAGTGGTACACGATGACACATGTCTGCTGTTTGGTTTGGTGAGACACAGATTTTCGAAGGACACGGGAGGACACGGAGACACTAAATTTGTGTACCTCCAATTTGGTGAGACACTGAGACACAATTTGTGAGACACGAATTTTTTACTCTTTTACCCTTATTGAGTTTTTAAAATTTGTCTTCTTATCTTCCCAAATCTTTTTTTTTCTCTTTCTCTTTTAGATTCTACAACTAAATTTACTTTTCTATTTTTTTCAAAAAAAATTTGTACATTTAATTTTTTTATTTATTTAAATTTTGATTAATCTTTGATAAAGTCTGAACTTTAATTTTTTATTTTTTTCAAGAATAATTATATATTTAATATTTAAATGATAATTTAAGATGGTATTAGAAGAAATAAAAAATTATTAGAAGAAATAAAAATTTAATGGTGATGGCATGCATTGTTTGGGATAATAGGTGTATTGTAATGGTGGTAAAACTTGTGGTTGAATGAAGAGTAATTCAGTCTTTTTTAAATATATGTGTCTTGTTTCTTATTTTTACCAAACACAATACATAGACACAAATATTTTATATCCATGTCTTTAATATCTGTGTCTCTGTGTCTATGTCTCATCAAATACATCAACCAAACGGAGCCTAAGAGTACATCAAAAATACACAGGATAACAATTCTTGCTATTCTTGAAATTTTCTATTTAAATCCAAAAATCATATTGAGGGAAATAATAATTTTTTTATTTTATAAATAAAAAAATCAGGTATACACATTACAAGAACATGATAACAAAATTCTATAATCAAACTAAACTTTCTAACTGCTGTTGAACCACATTGATTTTAAAATTGTAGCAATGCTCCTTTTTCGTTCGTCACTCATGCATGAAAGGGAATATTTAAAAAAAATATTTTAATTATAAATTAAAAAAATAATTATTTCTTAAAAATAACCAGAATTGTTATCCTGTATACTTTTTGTGTACTCTTATGTACTCTGAAAAAGATAATAATAGTTACCATTATTTTTCAAAAATAATCCACTTCAAATATATCAGATTGAAAAATTAACAATGATAATTATTATTATCGTTTTCAGAGTACATAAGAATACACAAAAAATACACAGGATAACAATTTTTGCTATTCTTGAAATTTTCTATTTAAATCCAAAAATCATATTGAGGGAAATAATAATTTTTTTATTTTATAAATAAAAAAATCCGGTATACACATTACAAGAACATGATAACAAAATCCTATAATCAAACTAGACTTTCTAACTGCTGTTGAACGACATTGATTTTAAAATTGTAGCCATGCTCCTTTTTCGTTCGTCACTCCTGCATGAAAGGGAATGACTGTCTTTTTGATCATCAACTCTCCAAGTATTTTTGTGATAACTTTGTTTCAAAAGATTTTGTGTCAAAGGTGATGCATGCTTGTTTTCGCACCAGGTACCACATTCACTCTATATTACTTTCTGTAAAATGCTTGTGTTTTCAATCCAAATACAAAGATTATTGTTAGCATATATAACTAGGATAATTAGGTTGTCCATTATGTGTTAGCTTTGAGGATAAATTTCCAAAAGACAGCAAGTAAATAGGCACAAGAGATTTAGGGACAGTTTTATAATTAAGCAAAATCAGGAAGTGGGAGAATTGAGTGCCCTGTTTTCTTACACTTTTTAATTTAGATGTGGGAGAGGAAATGATGTAAAACGCAGATATGAAATGTATAGGTGTTATACGCAACTGTGGTGTTAGGAGTAAAAATCGAACCGTCCGATTTTTGAATACACAAATCGGACCTTCCGATTTGTATTTAAAAAATTAAAAAAAATTGGAGTACACAAATCGAAAGGTTCGATTTGTGTACTCCAATTTTTTTTAATTTTTTAAATACAAATCGGAGGGTCCGATTACCTTCATCAAAATTTAAATTTCCTCTTCCACACTAATCAAACTGTTCGATTAGTAAGCTTAATTTTTTTTTACAAAAAAATCGGATGGTCCAATTTCTTCATTTCTATTTCAGAAAAAACTGTTCCCACATCCATGTCTAACACATACATTTTTCACAATAATGCACAAGACACACGTACTTCTCATATCTAAAAAAATGTGTCTTTCCCTTAATACTCGGTGTCTGTAATTTAGCCTCTCCTATGTAGTTGAAACACGCATTTTAAAAACCTTTCTCGTTTTTTAATCTCAATAGTTATCAATCGGTATTTTCAGATGCATGTATGTGTATTATTATAATTTAAATTATTCTCACTTAAAATGGGCTTTATTGATGCAGTCACCAGCCAAGGAAGATTTTGCTAGACCTTCAAGGATTCACAAACCAGGAATGAAATCTCCACACTTTTTAGGAAACACAATTTCCAACATGCCACCTAGCATTCATGGCTGTAGTTCTATCCAAACAAAACTATTTAATCAATCCTCCAAGAGTTCATTCTGACATCAATTCAGAACATAAAGCGACAAACACTGTACAGAAACAGCTTAAGCTTGCATCTAAAGGAGTTAGCTTTGTTGATGTTGCAAAGCTATCGTTGCCTTCAACTACTACGCCAAAGGAAGGCACGACCAAAGTTGGCTCATCCTCTTCTGACCAAAGTACATCTGGAACAAATCAAACCTTGGTGGAAATTCCAAAGAAATTGCTGGCTAGGATTCCAAAGGGAATTAATTTTCTTGCTTTTGGGAAAGATCGTGTGTGCAAATTTGATACTTTGTTTTGAGACAGAGGGGGAAACAAATTGTTTAGGACACATAGTCTCCTACCTCTCGTATTCAGAACTAATACCTATACTTGCACACACTATTTTTCTCTTTTCTTTTCACTCACATTTACGTAGAATCCTAACTAAATTACACCTGGAGCAGAGAATTACCAACTAGAAAGAGGCAGTTATATGTAGATAAGTGATACATTTAAAGACTAGGAGAGTTTTAGTTTTGAATTTGAGGATTAGAAGATTAAGAAGTGAGATATTTAAAAAGAAAAAAAAAAGAAAAAAATGAGAGAAATGAAAAATTATGTTTTTCATGATCAAAGTTCTTTTAGAATATTCTAGATATAAATTTTCTTCTTCTATTCTATTTTTTTCTTGCCTTCACATTTCTAGACATTAATTTGAGTTTGTGGCCATACAAAAACAGAGAAATTAAAAGCCTATGTGTTGTGTTTTCTCTTATTTCTTGCATTGAGAAGTAAAACATACTCTTGTTTTATCTTCCTGCATTTTGATTTGTCTTGCTATGCTTTTTTCTCTGTTTTTGTAGTTCTTTTTACCATTGAAGAGTTAGCATGGTACTTTGGTTTGTTAGAGAGTGAGTTGTCACGTACAAAAATAACTAAGGATTAGAATGAGATTTTACTCAATTAAAATCGGTCATTAAATTAATTTTATATATTTGTGTATAAATACATATAATTTAGTTTATTTTTTAATATATATTTTATATTTTAATATATATTATATATTAAGAACTAATTTTAATAATCAATTTTAATATGCATTATTTTTTTTTAGTGTAACCATCTATCTATCTATTTATAATATATAAAAACTGATACCAATCCTCTCCACAATGAGTTTAAGCCATCTTTTCTTTGCTAATGATGCCACATCTGTAATTCTAATGACTTGACAAAAGATGAAAATCAACTAATCACTATTTAGTAAAATAAAATATTTTAAAAAATTAAAACAAAAATCTCTTATCTATTATTATTAAATTGAAACATCAAGTACTAATTAAATGTAATAAACATACATTAAAAGTGCCATAATAATAATTATTATAAAAAATTTCAGTTACAAATATTCAAATTTTACAACTTATACATATTAAGACTCTTACTATTTTTCATTTCTTAATTTCTCATACTAATTGAAAAAGATTTCTTAAATTTAATATAACGTTTTTATTTACAAACAAACAAAAAATGGAAGAAAAGACAAAGTGTAACAATTAATGCAAAACGAAAAATAAAAAAAATGAAAATGCAGTTTTATATAACTCTAATATAAATAACTTATGTCTTTTTTAAAAATAAATAAATTCAAAATCTATTTATGATATGTTCTCTAACATATTTTTAATATAACATTTATTAAAATACACTATATAGTATAAATAATCTACCTTTTTGCGCATTGCGCGGATCTCACTCTAATTAAAAGTTGTACGGTAGGTCGGGTACTGGACGGTTCGGGTTGGTACTTCGATCGACGAGAGGGGGAATTGCCTGATTCCGGGTTGCTGGGTTGAAGGAGGGGTAACCGACTTCCCGAGCTCTTTGTGTGGAGAGAGGGGTGTCACCTGCAAAGACACTCCGACCCTCTAGTCAGTCAAGTGTGCAGGCGAAAAGTGAGAGAATGGTATGTGACGTACCTTGGGGAGAGGTAGGACCCTCCCCATATATACCGTGTCAGAGGCGGGTCCCACAAGGACAGAACCCACCTTCCTCGAAGCTTCCCCATACAGCTTTAGTGGAGAGCTGTCTAGGACGCGTATCCAGGTCGGTACTGGAACGCCTTGTACCCGACCGTTCGGATCGGGTGGTTCGTGGATCGGGTTGGCCCATGTGATGTTTGGGCCAGGCCGTAACAGTGCCCCCAACGTGCCAGCAATGATCGTGAGGTTCGTTGGTGGCGTGTTATCTCTTCTTTCGTGCGTTGTTGCCAGGTCGGCCGCTCGTGGAGAGGACGTGTCTCTTGCGCGCGTGTCTGTTCGTTGCTGGGGATAACCGTTCGTCGCCTCGTTCCTCGCGCTGACCATTAAATGCTCATAATGGGTTATTTCAAAATCCCGCACGCAAAGACTATTTTGCCCCTTGGCCTTTCGCATTTCTCAAGTCTGGCAGTTTTAACCAGTTTCGCCTTTTGTTTTCATCTCATTTCTTTACTCCTTCCATCTCCATCTTCTTCTCTCTTGAGTTTCCCAGAGCATTATTTCTGCATCCCTGTGCATTCTCTCCTTTACCTTCTCTTTCGAATCTTCGCAACTAATCCGGGTAAGCATTCATTTCCTTGCTCTCTGCTTCATGTTCATTTTACCTTCATCATTAGTTCTTCTGTATGCATGCTGCTTATCTGATTTATATGCTAGATGGCCTTAGTGTTAAGTAGGTGCGTTAAGGGGATTACCATTCCAGGGTATTAGCTTTTTAGGCTTTTACTTGGATTCTGCTTCAGCCATGCTTAATTTAGTTGTCGAATAGGCTAAATGTAGTTTCTGGGCTTTTTCCGAGCTCCCAACCTCGTAGACTAACTGAGTGGTACTCCCACTGTAGGTATGCCTCGCATCGTCTCACGAGCTTCCACCTCCGCCGCGGGTTACGACCCGTACGCTTGGGTGACTTCCGACGTGAAAGACTCCCCTAATCAGATGGGCTTGGAGGAGCTTACCGAGTTCCGCCAAGCCGAGTACCTTTGCAGTGGGACTGACGAGGAGGCCAACTACAACGTTTTTGTTCCCGCTCCCAACGAACAGCTATACGAACTCAACTTCCATTCCCCCCGGGTTGCCGATTGGATTTGGTTCTACAAGTCAATGTTCACCCAAGTGGGGGTTCGTATTCCCTTTTTTTTGTTTCAAATGGCGCTCCTTAACCGGATCTCCATGGCGCCGTCGCAGCTGCATCCGAACAGTTGGGCTTCCATCCGCTGTTTCGAGATGGTATGTGAATATTTAGAGCTATCGGTGTCCGTCGATGTTTTCCTTTATTTCTTCAACCTTACGAATCCTTCCAAGGAAGGGAAAGCGAGGAAATGGTTCATGTCCTTTTGATCTGCCCAGGGTCGTAGAATTTTTAGCTTGTTCGAGGACTCTTACCATGGGTATAAGGACAAGTATTTTAAGGTGCGTCCAGTCAAAGGTCGCCATCCTTTCTGGCTGTCGTTAGAAGGGGAACGCCTCATCCCGACGTATTGGAGTTTCGGGGCGGGGTCCAACACCTTTATTAAGGTGACTTACAAGGGGATGTCCGCTGTTGACAAAAAGGTTGCCGACGTGTTGTTGGCCGTTTTTGGGAGAAACCATGTGAATCCCCACCTTCTTATGGGTGATCAGGAGGTCGCCAGAAATTATATTTGTGAGCAGCTCTTGGCTTATGTTTCTTACATTACTGTTGCTTTGATTGGTTATGCCGATTTCACGACTAACTTGTTTATTTATTTGTTGCAATGAAAATGTCTGCTGAGATGACAGGCGTTGAAAATTTGTTCAAGACTTTTTTGGAGGACAGCGACAAAGAGAAGGTTGACGGGAAGCCGGAGGCTCCTCCTGAGAATAAGGAGGATCAGGCAGTGCCCTCGCCCCGTGATGCCGAGATGTCGGACAAACATTCTAATGGGGCACGCGTCTCTCCCATTCACGAGGAGGCGGCTAGTACTGGGCATTCGACCTCCGCTCAACAAGTCGATGATGATGATGACTTGAAGGTTATCCCCACCGCCAAGAGGCAGAGGTCATTTTCCAACCCTGAAGGAGCCCTCACTTTTGATTCTTAAATGTGTGACTAATTTTCTTTCATGAATCTATGCTACGTATATCCGTTTGGTTTACGTTTTCATTTTCTGATTTTATTTTCAGTATTTTCTATTTTAAAAAATTCTGGTATTTACGTATTGTATCGTATTTGTATTGATGTGTCATAGGTAAAAACAACTTACCAAGGACTAACAACATGCCAAGCATTGATGGGGCAGAACTACTATCCCCCTAATGGACTTCCAATTGGTGCTGAACTCACAGTTCCTTTGTTATGTGCTTGTCCAACAGAAAATCAAACTTCAACAGGTGTCACTTCCTTATTGGTTGATTTGATCAACTATGGTGACACCTTGAAGTCCATAGGAGAATCTTATGGTGTTGGTGAACAAAGTATGTTAGAGGCTAATAAGCCACAAAGTAAAAATAGTAGCAGCTTCACCCTCTTGGCCTTGACTCCTATCTTGGTTCCTCTAAGAGGAAAGAGTTGCAAAGAGGATCCAAATAGTTTCTATTGTAACTGTTCTAAGGAATTCCTTGTTGATGGAAGCTTAAAGGGGATTTATTGTGATGAGTCTGATGGTCAAAAATTCCCTGCCAAATTGGTTGTTTGCATTGGTATTCTTTTTTATCTAAAAACTCTCCATTTTTCAAGTAAAATATACTTCCATTGAATTCTACATGAATAATTATGATATAAGACTAGCATTGTTTGATTTTTGCAGGTGTTGGCATTGGTGTAGGCTTTCTCTGTTTGTTTCTCTTGGGTTATAAACTATACCAATACATACAGAAAAAGAGAGAAAGGATTCACAAGGAAAAGCTATTCAAACAGAATGGTGGCTACTTGTTACAAGAGAAAGTGTCATCATCACATGGAAATGGATCCCAAAAGGTAATAATGAAGCTTTTCACAGCTGAGGAACTTCAAAGAGCAACAGCTAACTACAACTGGAGCAGGTTTCTTGGTCAAGGTGGATATGGAAAAGTCTACAAAGGAATGCTACCTGATGGAACCATAGTAGCTGTTAAGAGATGTAAGGAGATTGAGAGGAACCAGATTGAGACTTTTGTCAATGAAGTTGTCATTTTATCACAGATTAATCACAGGTATAAGGTATTGAAGCTCAAATATCACAATCAAGTAAATAACTAACTATTTTCTCCTATATTTACTGATATCTCTAATAACAGGAACATTGTGAAGCTCTTGGGGTGCTGTCTTGAGACAGAAGCACCACTACTAGTCTATGAGTTCATTCCAAATGGAACACTTGCACAACATATTCATAGCAAACACCATGAATCATCTTCACCACTTTCATGGGATAGCCGGCTTCGAATCGCATGCGAGGTAGCCGGAACAGTGGCCTATATGCATTCTTCAGCTTCAATTCCCATCTTCCATAGAGATATCAAACCTACTAACATACTCTTAGATAGTAACTATAGTGCAAAAGTGTCTGATTTTGGAACATCAAGATCATTGCCACAAGACAAGACTCACTTGACAACACAAATAGGAGGAACTTTCCGATACATCGACCCTGAATATTTCCAATCTAGTCAATTTTCGGATAAGAGTGACATGTATAGTTTTGGAGTTGTGCTTGTTGAAATCATAACTGGGAAGAAGCCGATTTCATTTATAGAAGAAGATGAGGGTCAGAATTTGATTGCTGAATTCATTTCTGTTATGAAGGAGAACAAAGTTTGTGATATCTTGGATCCCAAGGTATTGAAGGAAGCTAAGAAGGATGAGATTGTTGCAATTCAAATCTTGCAATGAGGTGTTAGAGGCTAAATGGGAGAAAAAGGCCAACAATGAAAGAGGTTTCAGCTGAGTTGGAATCATTGAGGAAGGTACAAAGTTCTATGTTGGTTAATAACCATGATCATCATCATGTTGAATGAACAAACAATGATGAAAAATTATTGCATAAACACAACAATAGTGTAGTACAAGAATATGCAGTGGAGAGCATTTTGCTGTCATTACAATTACAAATGGAGTCCTCATCCTTCTGAGATGTTATATTAATAACTGATTCTATGTTAGTTATGACTTGTGTTTCAATTTTTGGTCATTATTTTTCATATGCATGAAGTGTGTGTTCCCTAAGACCATGAATTACCATTCATCTTGTTTGATCATTTGACTTCACATGATGAATTCTGAATATTCAACCACAGGGATTGATTGAACGCTAACACTTCAAACAAAAAGAAAATTCATATTGGAAATGTTGAGCTCTTAAAACAAGAGGAAAATTCTTTTACTCAAAGTACCTCACTCTGAAGGTTATTATTGGTATACTTGTTCCAAATTTGTATGAGTCAAATATCTTCCAAGCCTCCAACTTTGAATTATCAAATAGTCAATATTTTCTAGTCATGTTGCTTAGGCAAGTGTAAAGAAGGATAAGAAAATACTAAAACAACCCTGCCTAATGCTTACAAACTTATTCCAAACAGCAGTGCTGTTGTTGTCAGACATTACAAGTCCAAATAGTTACTCTTTTCAATTTGACATGGTAGCTTTGAATTCTTTTTGATAAAACTTATTAAAGTATCTAGTATCTACTATTGGTAACATAAAAAAGAACAAAGTGCAACTCATCTATGTTCTTGTCTTCTCCATAGAAGATCAAAGAGGATCATGGAGCTTCAATACCTCAACATTATTTCCACAATCTTCATTCTCTTATCTCTATTTCCTCAATATCTCCATTGCCAACAACAATTCCTCAATGAAACTGTCTTTGACTGCTCCAGCAACCCTTCCACACCAAAAGGGTACCTCTGCAATAGTCCTAAAAAATCATGCACTTCCTTCTTAGTTTACAGGTCCAAACCTCCCTATAACACCCCTCAAACCATTTCAAATCTTCTTGCTTCTGAAGAATCCACAGTATCCTCCATCAACAAAATTTCAAGTAATAAAAAAATTCCTACCAACAAATCAATAATTGTTCCTGTGTCTTGCTCCTGTTCTGGAAATATTTATCAACACAATGCTTTTTACACAGTCAATAAGGATGACACATATTTCATGTTAGTGAACACTACTTACCAAGGCCTCACAACATGCCAGGCTTTGATGGGTCAGAACTACTATGCTTCTGTCAACATTGCCATTGGTGCTCAGCTCACAGTTCCCATGCTATGTGCTTGTCCAACTGCAAACCAAACAGCAAAAGGCGTGACATCATTGCTCGTTTACTCGCTTGGCGAAGGCGACACAATCAAGTCAATAGGAGAGACTTATGGTGTTGATGAACAAAGTATTCTTGATGCCAATGAGCTGAACCAGACATCAAATGGAAACAGAAGCTTGAGCCTTATGGCGAGGACTCCGATTTTGATTCCATTGAGGGGTAAGAGCTGCAAAGATGATCCAGAGAGTTTCTATTGTACATGTTCTCAGGGAGATGTCACAAATTCAAGCCTCATGGGACTCAACTGTGAAGAATCAGATGGTCAAAAATTTCCTGCTAAATTGGTTGCAGCACTAGGTATATATATGTATATGTCTTGACCCTCACAGCAATTGAATATAGCTATGTTAGCATGGCTTTAGGCCTATATAGCATGTAGGCTATAGCTGATACTATTAAGGAGAAAAGGCTTAGTTTATATTATTTGCCATATCTAAGTTTAGCAATTATGATATATCCTCCTAAAATTTGCATGTATTTGCAGGTGTTGGCATTGGTGCTGGCTTTCTCTGTTTGTTTCTTCTTGGTTATAAGCTGTACCAATGCATACAGAAAAAGAGAGAAAAACTTCATAAAGAAAAGCTGTTCAAGCAAAATGGTGGCTACTTGCTACAAGAGAAGGTCTCATCTTATACAAATGGACAAAGGACAAAGCTTTTTACCGAGGAGGAGCTGAAGAGAGCAACAGATAACTACAACCAGAGTAGGTTCCTTGGTCAAGGTGGCTTTGGCACGGTCTACAAAGGAATGTTACCGGACGGAACCATAGTCGCCGTTAAGAGATCAAAAGAGATGGAAAGGAACCAGATACAGACTTTTGTCAATGAAGTTGTGATTCTATCACAGATTAACCACAGGAACATTGTTAAACTCTTGGGGTGTTGTCTTGAGACAGAAGCACCATTACTTGTCTATGAATTTATTCCAAATGGAACACTTTCTGACCATATTCATGTGAAAGAGGACGAGTCATCATCGCTTTCATGGGATGGCCGCCTTCGAATTGCTTGTGAGGTAGCTGGAGCAGTGGCCTATATGCATTCTGCAGCTTCTGTTCCTATCTTCCATAGAGACATCAAACCTTCAAACATACTCCTAGACAGCAACTACAGTGCTAAAGTTTCTGATTTTGGAACATCTAAATCACTTCCATTGGATAATACTCACTTGACAACTGCAGTAAGAGGAACTTTTGGGTACATAGATCCTGAGTATTTTCAGTCCAATCAATATACAGATAGAAGTGATGTGTATAGTTTCGGAGTTGTGCTTGTTGAGCTCATAACTGGGAGGAAACCACTTTCATTGTTACAAGATGAGGGTCAGCATCTGATAGCAGAATTCATTTCTCTGATGAAGGAGAACCAGCTTTCTGAAATTCTGGATGCCAAAGTGCTCAAGGAAGCAAGGGAAGATCACATTCTTGCCATTGCAAATCTTGCAATGAGATGCTTGAGACTCAGTGGGAAGAAAAGACCAACCATGAAAGAAGTTTCAGCAGAACTAGAAGCATTGAGAACAGCAGAGAGTTCCGTACTTATCGACGTTGACCACATCTCGCCTGAAGATGATGGATCACCTAGCCACACCACCAGGGGACCAATTCAAGAATCTGGAGAGGAAAGCATTTTGGTATCCCTACAAATGGAGTCCACATCCTTCTAAGATGCCTGATTGACACCCCAGATATTTGTTCATGAAAATGTTGGCAAAATTATAGAGGAAACCCTTCAATTGTTGTATATATATTTGGTTATGACAGAATTTTTTTTCAAATTTTTTTAGCAAGGCTAGAGACTCGGCTTATCACATATGTTGTTAAAATATTAGAACTGCTCCTATCACATTTGGTACATAATTCTAGAAAGTATATTCTGATAAATTTTCTGGCTATGAAGCAGTTTCCATTCTCTTTTCCTCTCATTGGTAAATTTTAAGCATTTGAAGCTTAGGAAGCCCTGAGAATTTCAATTAAAATTAGAAAAACAACATTCACTTAGCATAAGGTCCACATGATCCCCTACATTTTTACAAATTACTGATCTACAATATGGAACATTCCTCTACAACCTTTTTCTACAGCTAACAGCATAAATTAAACAAGGTTATCCACATCAAACACTTATTTATTGGTGTTTGTTATAAGCTGGAACGGTTATCATCAGATATGGTCTCTTCAGAAGATGTGTCACTATCAATAATGATTAAGGCATCTGATTTCTTGACATGTTGCTCCAATGGCTTATTCACTTTCATCATCCCAAATCTTCTTCTTGAATAGGTTGCACAGTGAGAAGAACCATTTTGATTTGACATTTGTGGCTCAGTTGTTCCCAAACCACTCAACCTATTTTGAGGCACAAAGCTAGACTTCCCGGCATCCAAGCCATGCTCCGGATGAGAACTCAAAGAAACGGCTGTGGCCGGAGCCAGGTTCGGCTCAACTGACTTTAAAGGAGGAGCGAAAATTGCTTCTCTCAGCCAGTGAGGCAAATTACTGTTTCCTGTGGAAAAGTTAAAGGGAAAGTCATTTGAATAAGAATTTTCTCTGGGAAGACTCAAGCTCCCAGGAAAAGATCCCCATTCATAATTATCTGCACTTTTGTTGTAAGAGGCCTTCCTAGAATGAAAGCCCGGCCTATGATTCCGTCCGGTGGTGTTACCATGAGAATTTAACCGAGCACGGGATTTCTTTAGGGTATTACTGTCCCTGTAAGAAAACATATCTTCCGGCGAAAGCTTAGTATTGTCTATTGCACTTTCTCTCCAAAAACTTGCTTTAGGATCTAAGCAGAAGTTTCCTTCCAATGATGCGGCTTTTGGATACATGAACTGTGGAAAAGCAACATCATTCAAAACTTTTAATTGTTCATCCTCCCAACGATCAGCAAGGTCCTTTGCTAACCTTAACGGCGAAAACCTCAGTCTTGGATCCCTTAGCATGGCGTCCCAATTCCCCTTACCATGTCTCCTCACACCAATCCAGAGATAATCCAGCTCCTCTTCAGACCACATGGTTGGGTGTGGCATCAAGTTATCTTGAAAAATGCCCCTTTCATTCAAAGATCTTGCTCTGCTTACAATGCTCTCAAGCATCATTTTGTGTCGGCGATGCCACGGTTTTCGGCTTGCTGAATATTCAGATAACATGTCTTGTACAGAACCTTTGGTTTCACTCGATGAATTTGGCAAAGGCAATAGTGACAAGCAAGTAATGGAATCACAACCTCCAATGTTAGGCTCAACAGGTAAAGACAAACCCAAAGAAAGTGAAACTGTTGGCACAGGTTCCGATCGAATAATTTTACTTTGTTGAACATTCATTCTTTTGCTAGACATCATGCTACCAGTTGACTGAGGTTGAGCAATGATTGAGCAAACATCACTGGATGTTCCTTCTGGAATCATCTGTATATTCAAGAAAACAAGAACTAAGTTTATGGTTTAACTAACATATGCCCTAAGGGCACATGATAAAATTATCAATTAAGAAAGCTTTTATAGAAAACAATGCAAAATTTAAATTCTCAATGCATTTGTTGTGCATTTATTAAAGTAAACTATTTAAAACTTTCTATTACTAGCAACATTAACTTGTGCCTGAACCCATAATAAATATCAATCAATGGCAACACTATCATTTGAATGAAACAACATACAATTACTTTTGTGTAAACTCAATCTTATTTACATTCATAGAGAAGCAAAGGCATTTATTTCTACCTGTGTATCTTTGACATTTAACAATTCCAATGGAGAAATTTGATCTTCCACAGTGGCAGAACTACTGCTTATAGAGGCCAATTTGTCTGCAGGAGTTGTCATCTTCAAATTTACGGGATGTTTGCCAACACCCAAGTTTAAATCAACTATGTTCTCGTCTGTATCGCATAAAATATGCTATGTGAGCTCTTCTAGGCAAATTGAAAGAAATGCAGGTTAAGCTTTTTTTTTCTGACAAATGTTGATCATCAATAACTACATGTTTAGCACTAACTGGGAAAATGTACCTGAAGAATCAACAAGCAGGTCAAATTCACGGAGTCCTCCGGTTTTTTCCGCATCATCACATGTACCATTTCGCATGGCCTCTCTTACAGATGGCTCGGACTCTAGTTCCTGATCAGCAGTTGTGGTTGGGCAGGGATCACTAGAATCAACATTGATAGAAACTCCTTCACAATCCTTATGCATATGTTCAGCATCCTTTTGAATTAGGCAACTCTGGCCTGGTTCTATTGCAATGGTACCGGTTTTGTCTATGTCCTCGCCATGATGCAGTTGCTCCCCAAAATGTGTCACACTGTTACAATGAACACATTAATATTCTATTTTTTTATCTGCCACAACTAATGTTTTTCTAATGGATTTCATAATGGAAAAATGTGGGCTGCATTGACTTGTATGGAAATATACCATGTTGCGGAAACAACTCCCGAAGTGTCCGGATGGGGTGCATTTTCTGCCTGTCATAAAATAAAAAACTAGTGTGATTCATATCAGGCCTATATAATTAACTGTTTTACCGATAGACAAGCAAAACACAAATTGTCATGAACTCGTCATTGATTCAACAGTTGAGCAGATTTCATATTCAAGATTGTCAGCTTCGTTGCCTAATATTTTAGAGATCTCTTCAATCTGCCTAGTGTGTAACTCTGATGTCCTCAGAGCTATCTACCATTTTGACTGATTTCCTTGCCACTACATTACTACATCCCTTCGAAAGCATGAAAAGTTTTAGATGAGGATTTGGAATACTATATTGAAGAATGATAAAGAATTATTAATTTGAATCAAATTACAGGATCATTGTAGTTAAAATTCAAAGATAGAAATTATATATAGAACACAAACCCAAGGATAAAAAATACTTAACTAATGTTTCCTTTGACAACATTACGTTATCTTCTACACTAGAACTACATGCTCCCCAATAATATAAAGTAGCCAAAGAACTTGCTAACACAACAGCTTAAACCTCATTTTCAAAGTGATAATGTGTGTAAACCTTTAGATAGCATCCTATCATCCCCATGCTTCGTTGCATTGATCAGTTAATAATCAGCTAAGGGGAAAAAGGAATTCTTAGATAATAGTTCGAAAATTACTACAAAACAAGCTTGTAGGTTCTATGAACTAGAATCCTCCTAAAACAGTTGGCTATCATAAAATTTGCAAGTCCACAGCATTAAGATTTTTATATTAACAAATCAAAGGTTTAAGAAAATCACCAGAAAGCCATACTTTTTCTCTAGCTTGATTAAGCACCCCTCTTTCTGAAAGCTCAACTGATTGATTAAGGTCAGCCAGAAAAACCGTAGAGCAGCTTTTAGAGAATGCTTCATTTTGGATTTGATTCAACAGCTTCCCTCTTTCCAAATGATCCACTGATTGATTAAGGTCTGGTACTTTATCTACAGGACATTCCTCACAAGATGATTCATTGGTAGAACTAGCACTGGCATTAACATTAACAAGCATGCTCCACTTGGCTAGCGCTGATATATTTTCCTTCCCGTGCAATAATTCGCTTTGTCCATCGGTTGCATCTGAATCTCTTTTTCTTTTATGGCATCGATTGAAGGTAATTAATGGGCTGCCCAACTTAGTCTTTATAACCTTACGTCGAGATGGGTTAATGAAACCATCTTTTAACTGTGAATCAGTAAATTCTTCTATTCTTGACTTATTCAATACAGAAGATTCATTGCCTTTTGGAGAGCTGCATTCCCTTGTAATGCATGCCTCTGAGCCAACTAAATTCAAACCATTCCCAGCATCCAATTTAACTGAAGGGGAAGTGCATTGTATATTTGGACAATTGCTAAATTCATTCTTAGAGATTTCAGTGGCACAGGAATCTCCAAGAGGACCAGAAGCATTCTTTGAAGCCTTTTCTGCGTGTACAGCAAGTAATTCACCAGCATCCCTTGCCGTCTCTGAGGTATCCTCGCATTGATGCCTTGATGAAAATGATTTAGACCTAGTAACCATTACTTCTGTTGCATCACAATTTCCTTGCTCTCCGGACCTAAGGCTGTCAGGTTTGCGAACCGGGAGCCATGATGAACAACCTCGCTGCTTGGCAAGAAAATAAAGTGTAATAAATAAACATATGTTTCACATTTTACAGTCATAGAAATGTATATCAATGCACTTATTTAGTATAAATACAATAATAAAGATAAATGCTACATGTAAAAATCAAAGCATTCAGATTTTCAGAAGTTTCATTTGAGAAAATCTCACCATCCGTTTCTCTTCATTCTTTTCCGTTGCCTTCTCAGCAGTTTGCTTGTCATGTTTATCTTGTGCAGATAAAGAATAATTATGGGCATCTTCAGAAGATGATTGTCGCTTTCTTTTGTATGTTAGGAAAACTTTGCGGCCGAACATTTATACCTATGTGAATACAGCTTCTACAATTCTTGATGCTATGCTTCGAAGTACTAATGTCAAAATTTCAGTTAGGTTACAATGTGCATGATGGTTGGCTAAGCTGGGAATCTAAAATGAGCACTGAAAAAAGGGTACAAAGACAAAGTTAAAACTTAAAAGGGATACGCTAAAATGACAGATAAGGAAAAGCATAAAAGTGTTAAACGAATAGAACATTATGAATATGAGGAAACTCTAGAATTCAACAACTCTCGACAAGTTCCTTCTTCAAGAGCAACCACAAATTCCAGAAGAAACTTGCCGAACTTCGACCGAATTCAATATTTGGCCCAATAAGAAAAAGGATTCTCTTTTTCCCCATTTCAATGGTCATACTCTCTTAACCATAAAGCATGAAAATTTTCTCTCATATAACACATTAACCCATGCAAAATCCATTGAATGGATTTGTAAATGAACAAGGTCCTTTCTTTTCATGAGAAAAAACACAGAAACACTATTCTAGAAAGCATTATCCTAGCCTCAACTCTACCAAATCACCATAATCAACACTTCATTATTTCAAAAGAATATTCATAAATGCTCCATTTTTTGGCTGGAGCATAACACATAAATTGAAACCTGAGAAATTTCAGACATAAACCCCGCCATATTTTCCCTCTAAACACATTAAAAAATAGACAAAAGAAAATTAAAAAGTTGAGTTCTTGCAGTTAGACCCAGCACGAGAACAAGTTCACTTACACTGCAGAATCATGAGCTTTCAAGTTCATCCTCAATCAGCCATTTTCCTTTATTTTCACAACACCCCAGAAGAAAAATTGTAAATTTCTGCAGTTAGCAACCAAAAAATTTTAAAAAGAATCAATCTTTAGCAAATACCAAATAGTGAACACTCCAGAAAAAGAAAATCAATAAACAATAAAAAAGAGAAGCTATGAGTATAAAAACAAAACCAAAAGAAAAAGTAAAGCAAAACAAGAACAAGAAGCAGAAGCAGCTTACAAAAGATGAAAGGAGAAACAGAGGTGAGAGGA
Source organism: Arachis duranensis (assembly GCF_000817695.3). NCBI lineage: Eukaryota > Viridiplantae > Streptophyta > Magnoliopsida > Fabales > Fabaceae > Arachis > Arachis duranensis. The sequence continues at coordinate 111,429,511 of NC_029775.3, forward strand.
GTGAAAGCAAAAACCTTTTCCAATGTTTGTGTCTCTTGTCTCTCTCTCTCTCTGCGTGCGTGTCTTTACTCTCTAGTACTTTCACAATTACGTAGTTCCACAAGTGGACTCTGTAAATTTTCTTTTTCTCTTTTAGTAACGAAATAATCTTACCAAAAAAAATAAAAATAAATTACTGCTTGACTTTAAATAAACAATATATTCTGTTTTAGATTTTTTCTGATATCATCTGAACCATTCATTAAATACTATTGAGTATTGACAATCAATTGCCAAAAAAAAAGTTAAAAACACTTTGAAATGTCTATTTATTTCAAGCGATGTGACACTTATCGAATTTTTTTAAATAAATAATTTAAATATTTTATTTACAGTTATAAATCATTTATAATTTATTTACCAATTTAAAGTTGTTCATACCAAATAAGTAAGGTTTGCCCTTATACATGGAGGCTAATTTTTTTTATATGAGATTGGCATGTAAGTTATACTGAGTTATGGTGTATTAGGAGGTATATACGGTCTAATTTCATTGCAGAGAGAGAGGGACACAAATCGGACCGTCCGATTTGTGTGACATACTGAAATCGAACCCAAAATTTTCTGTATCGTCTGCCACGTGGAGCTTGTACTCAAACTGGATCCAAGGGTTTCTGTACTCGGTCTGTCCGATTGCAGTACCTCCAATTGGACGATCTGATTTGTCTTGCACAGTTCTCATACTCTGGTGAAACACCATATATCTCCATAACCCTACTATACATCAACCCTCTATTCATATTAAAATTAAAAAATTCATATATAAAAGTCGTTTATTGCGTGATTTATGTCACTTTCACACTCTCTTTAGCTTCCTTTTTCCTTTCTTTGGACATTTCTCTTAATATTTTTTAGGTACTCAAACATTATAACACAAGCAAATATACGGGATAATGACATCAACTGTCTAAATGCGACATGACATATTATTGGAGCGATCGACTTTTCAAACTAGTGTTGTATAGTTATAGTTAGGATACTTTTATAGATTTGGTATTTATTATATATGATTAAAGTATATGTTATTTAGTAACATAAAAAAAGGTTAGTTGTCATATTATTTAGTATTTTTTAGATGGTGCAATATATTATTAGTAAATGTTAATTAATTAATTAATTAATTAATTTAATTGATAAATATTTATTATGCTTTGTATTTTTTTAATTTGAATTTTATATTTTTAATTTTAATTTTAAACATACTAAGTAACTTGTTTTACTGAATATTTATTGTAATGTTGTTGGATAAATTTTTTAAATGTTTGATTTATAAAGTTAATTATTCTTAATGTATTAATGGACTTACGGTATTTAGCTTAATTCTAAATTCAACTAAATTATGGAGTGTGAAATAATTGCTTATTATAATTTTTATCTTTTTATTTCGAAATTTAAATTTTTTTTATTTTGGATTTTAAATATGTCCTATATCAAATAGATTTTTTATTGAAATTTTTTATATTTTAACAAAGGTCTCGCATACTACTCCTTAAATGAGTTAGCCACACTCTCGCACCACCAAACATCATTCTCCCTTACTTGAGGGAGGTTGGGTTTGGCGACACATTGCAGCTCAGGAATTTTGTGTTGACAACCCCTTGATTACTGCATTTGTGGAGGATGAGAGATAGAATGACACTACAAATGAAGTTGTTGTCCAATTGTCGATGGTATTAAGACATAGTGGGAGCTAAACAGGTGTGCGGACTGCCAAAGTTACACACTTCCCTGAAGAATTGAAATATAATCGATAGGCATTTAAAACCAAAATAATCATGATAAATAAGAATATCAATTACAATATAAAGTAAGACTTACCAATATTTGAGATTCTATCGGAGGACAACACATAGATTCTAAGGACATCCTGCTGGAAATTGCCTACAATGTATGTGGTATTTTGATCGATCCGACTCCACAACTCGGTACTCAACACTTCTTCGAATGTTGTAATTCTTCGCACCTTACATGACTGCCTCTTTATTTTTGAATGTGTGACCAATGTGAAATTCCACACCACCGTCTATGTTGTAATCGTCCCCATTCATATTAAAAAATGGAGTTTTCTCGTGCATCACGTCCAAATCCAATGTATGATAATGACTAGGTACAATTGATAGTTCCAGAATTAGTTGCGGGACAGGAAGAAGATACCGAATTGAAGCACCGACAGAAATCTCTGGTACAAATTCTTCCTCATCATCATCCTCAGAAGAACCACTATCACAACTATCGACAACATACTCCTTATCGGACTCGTCATCACCCACGCCTATATCTATATGACAATTGGGATACACACTAACAACAACATATCCACTATCATTAGACATTTTTACTAAATTTATTGAAAAACGGAGGAGAAGAAGAAGTGAAATATTTGTAAAAAATATAAATAGTTGCAGATATTTTTATAGCTGCTCGAAATTTGTCGTATTTTATTTTCTTTGCAGTGCAAACGAATTAATTTATCTAATATCTCATTCACATGGTAAACAAATTGAGGTTGAACGTATTTTGTTTATAGTATAAACGTGATACGTGTTTATCCTTTTCTTTTATGTATTACATGTGCAAACGTGATATGTGCAACACAAAATGTAAATGAGATATAATCAACTTTAATTCGTTTATACCGTAAACGAAATAAATAAAAGAATATAAATTAATAAATAGAATACAAATTATCTATATCCATAAAAAATTATTTAAATTATTTATTTAAAAAAAATCTTACACCTATATTAAAAATAAATTTATTGGAATTAGATTATATTTATATTTTATGAATAAAATAAAATTATTTTTAAATATGTTATTATTGTTGGAGTTCTAACACTAGTTAACAGATAACTTATTCATTCATTTAGTTACTATACATTTAGGAACACAAATATGATAATAAAGAATATTATATATATCCTAAAAATTAATTACTAATTTAGTTATTATATATGAATATATATTTATATATAAAAGAGTAATTTGGACATGGGTCTAAGAGCATCTATAATGGTAGACAATTTGAGTTTTTGTTCTGAAGCAATTAAAAATTTAAAATTGAGACTTATTAATTATTATATCTATTGGAGAAACAATGTTAAGAACTTTACTCATTTCACAAGGTAAGGGAGTCCCTGTGAAAAGGAACTAAAAATAACAAATAAATTTATGATAAGTGTCATTGTACTTTAAAAAAATATTAAAATAAATTAAATATTTTAATAATATTATTATAGAAATTAAGCATTTGCTAATTTCACAATGCTCCTATTTAATTATTGTAAAAAATTAATAACTATATTAATTTTAATTAATTAATTAAGTATGACCACAATAGAGATTGAACTTAGTTCTTTTTAATAGAGAAGAGAAAAATGTTTAAAATTTTTATTTATTATTTATGACGCAAAAATTGACGTAAATTTTTTTTTTATGATAAGTTGGTCATAAATAAAAATTGAGATAAGTTTTCTACTAAAAATGGTCTAAATATTTAGGTACATACATACTTATATGGAACTGAATTTTAAAGTAGTAGTAAGTTTTTGTCTTCAAAAAATTGTTGAACTACACTCTACAACAGCGTTAGTTTTAGCTATTAAAAATCGTTGCATTAGGTTAAATAATTAAAACATCTATAAAAAATCGTTGCAGTAGATTAAATAATTAAAACATCTATGGTGAGTTTTGAGAAGCAAATACTTGTACAAATAGATTGATATGACAAGAACATAAACTTCAGTTAAAATGTTTATGTATTTCTTTAAATTTTCATGTAGACTTCATTAGAATGGCATTTTCTAAAATAGTTTTTGTCTGATTTTTTTTGGGCTTTTTGTCCCATTATCTATAAAAGAGTAACTTAATTATTTTAGATTACTCTTTATTATTGTTATTTTATTTTTCTATAATTTTTTTATTAAAAATATTTTTAAAATAATATACAGTAAAAGAATAACAT
>NC_029775.3:111434611-111467827 GCF_000817695.3 Arachis duranensis
ACTATTTATTAAATAAAGAATATTATATTCTTTAGTAACTAAACAAATATTATTTTTTATTTATTTTATTTTATAATAATTCAATTTTAATGTTTATAATATAAAATTTAAAATGTTTTATATTTTTTAGTCTCTAATGACAAATTAAATTAAAAAATAAAACTACACTCTTTTGCATAACCATAGCATTAGCCTTTAGAGTTTAGAGCAAGTATTTAACTAATGCAACAGATACTTCGTTGAGTTGTCGTGTTCGCGACATATTTTGTATACGACACTTATTTTCGTCTGACACATGTGGTTGGTGTGTCCAACTGTATCTTAATAAAAAATAAAAATTTTTTCTCTAGACATATTTAGACACACTTAAATACTATTATGTGTCTACGTGTCCAGCCTTATTCTTAACATATATCGTTAAAATGAGTTTAGAAATAATATATATTATTATTTATTAAAACAAAAAATATTTTAGATATTTTTATATAGTTAAAAAAAGATATTAAAAACAGTTAAAAAATTATTTATATTTTAACAGCAATAAAATATCAAAAATTTATTGTAATTTATCTAAAAAATATTTCATATTTTATATATATATCGTGTCCCTGTGTCTTATAAAATTTTAAAATTTGTGTGTCTGCGTGTCTCGTGTCTATGTAAATCTCGTGCATCATAGTGCAAGACCTTAAAAGTATATTATAAGTTAAATAAATTAAATAAAAAATAAAAAATTAAAAGAGCAGTTAATGAGTTGTTGTTGAGGTAGACGTGGGTCTCAATTCTCAACGGTCTCGTGAATGTCTTCTTCTTCCTCCACGTGTCCTCCTCTAACACTTTCTCACACTTTCCGAGAAAAAGAAACCAAGCAAGACGAAAGGGAAAGTGAGAGAGTACCCCAAAAAAAGAAAAAAAAAATCAGAAAACAGCGTTCGTAAGAAACTATTATACCTTACCCATCGTCATCACCAAACTCTTTCTTGTCCCAACCACTCCACCAATTCACACCTATTTCTTCTTCATCTCGATCTTTCCAGAAATCAAGTAAACCAAAAAAAGAAAAAGAAAAAGATAACAATCGTTATACACCTTCACCGTTAAATTCGACGATGGCGGAATCTTCGAGCAACACTCGCCTATCGAATTCTTCCGACGAGGTTTCAGTCTACTTGGACGCCGAACCTCGATCTACTACCGACATTGCCACCACCTCATCATCTTCAGGTATATCATGGTTCTTTTATGGTGTTAGATCGCGTTACGTTCTACTTAATCTCATGTAAGGTAGTGGAATTGATATAATTTTATAGGAACAGTGAAGAATCAAAGTTCATGTGGTTACAGGGTGTAGTTTTGGATAGTTTAATCAAAGTTCACGTGTTAAGTTCGGCCTTTTGTAGATTGCGTTCTGATTAAGGTAGTGTAATTGTTGTTAGTGTAGTTTATAGTAGAATATGGAATAGTGACTGTGAAATTAAAATACAATGTGTATTTCAAATATGGAATGGTACTATTTTTGTGTTTTTGGATTGGCCTTACGCAGGGCATGTTGACAGGGACACGTCAACTACTAGGCATAGTTTGGCTGAAGTTATGGCTATGGCTGAAGCTGAAGCTGAACCTGCACCGACTCGTCATAGCCGGTATCACCGCCAAAAGAGTGCTACTAAAGTTAGGAAGAACACCGGAATCGGCTCCATTATGAAGTTCCTTGATGAGAATCTTCCCGCCAAGAAAAGGGTACCACAAAATATCACATTTGATTGATTGTTTATCTTCATGGAGTTTTATATTAAATATTTTAATTAAGGAATTTAGGTGTTGGACATATTAGATTTCTGCATCACTGATTTAGATGACTGCAGGGAAGTTCTGCTACCTAGAAGTGTTATTAAATGCCATTTGGAATAACAAGCTACCATAATGCTATGATATATACATATTACATTTTAGCTGTTACCTTGGTCCTGTATTATTTTTTTATCACTTGAGCATTAGCCTATGACAAGCGGTTGCATTGCAGGCCACATAGAAAAAATATAGATTAGATTACTTAGATTATTAAATAAAATAGATTGGAAAAAATAATGAATTTGCAGGTAATAATTTTGTTACTAGTAAATATTTTATATACGAAGAAGATGTCACTTACTGAATACACTGGCATTCATCTGCATCTACTAGTGTTACATTTGTATCTTGGGTTTCAAACATCATAGTTTGGTGTTCTTAAATTTTCTATTTTGAATCTGAAAAAAATACATTTGCAAATGTTGCAGCTGCGATTTCTAAAAAGAGCTTCTGTGATTAAGGATGATGGCACTGTCGAATTTGATGTACCAAGAGATATCAATCCCCCAGAAAACATTGGAACTACGGTTACCTCTAGGGAACCTTGCAATGAATCTGGGGAAGCAATACCCTATCATGATATTCATCCACTTCAAATAGTAATGCTTATAGTTGGCACTCGGGGAGATGTCCAGCCATTTGTTGCTATTGGGAAGCGTCTACAGGTTTTTTTTATATTCCTGGTTTCTCATGTATAATTCCTGGTCCATGCACCAAAGTAATATTTTTGTTTTAACTCACTAAGATATTAGGATGATTTGGTTTAAGCCCTTTCAAATAATTTGAACTTGCCGAAACAATTTATCATAAGTACTTTAGGGACTAAGATAAAATATGGTCTCTTGAGACTACAGTTATTGCCTTCCCTTGCACCCACTCCATAGGAATCTTGGCTTATTCTTGACCTCCAGCTGTGTATTTGGACTAATATGTTATACTGTTGTCCTCTCCTGTATCCTGTAACGAATGTCAATTGTGCTTCTTAGTTAGGGCAGAACAATATCAAAACTTTGAGTCTTTCAAAAATCTAGATGTCTTTATGTTTCAATTTTTCTTTTCATTTGTTCCTCTTAGACGATCGCAGCTCTTGTAATTTACTCTTGTGCTGTAATATAGCCTGTCTAAGACGGAATTTTTTTTTGCAGGAAGATGGCCACAGAGTTAGGCTAGCTAGCCATAAGAATTTCAAAGATTTTGTTTTGAGTGCAGGCTTGGAGTTTTACCCTTTAGGTGGAGATCCCAAGGTTCTTGCTGGTTGTAAGTGTTTCTTATCTTACCTCTTAGATAACCATTCTGAATTTTGCTTGTTTTAATTTAATGATGATTAAAGAGTATATATGCTCACTAGAACTCCTATGTTTTAAGTGGGTTCACATTTTGGTGTAAATTGAATTGTAGAGAGTTAATACTCAATTTGGTCCCTGAACTTGCACGGGAGCTTCAATTTAGTCTCTGAAGTTTCAATTGCCTCTATTTAGTCTCCAAACTTTGCAAAGCATTAGTCCCTGGGACAATTTTTAGGCACACAAACGTTTAATGGAGCGCTGACCTGGACAGTCAGGTGCCACGCTAGAACCTGTAAAATTATGCAACTTTGGTTTTGGCGCTCAAATAGCCCAAAAACAACGCCGTATCACTTGCTTGGTAGGAAAAGTTTCAATAAACACCACTTACGATGTTTTTGGGCTATTTGAGTGCCAAAACGAAAACGACGTCATTTTATAGAGTACAATGTGTCATCCGGCTGTTCACGTAATGTATGTGCGTCGTAAATTGTTTCAGGGACTAAATAGAGACAATTGAAACTTTAGGGACTAAATTGAGGCTCGCGTGCAAATTCAGGACCAATTTAGATAGTGGGATATCTCATGTAGCTATTTTTCAAACATAATTTAGATCCATTTCATCTTTTCAAATGAGCTACTCTCTGTCACCCTTGCCCTGTTAACAAGAAATGTCAACATGACACTTATGCTGTAGAAATAGACATTTATTTGCAAACATGAAGAAAAATATGGCTTGAATTGATACAATGACAAATTAACAGATGTTCAAATATTTTGATCTACTTCAATGAAGGTAATTGAAGAATTGATATCAAATCAAGAAATGTGATCTACTCTATAAGAAAGGAAGATAAAAAAAATTGGATGTGCCAGTTTTTACGAGAGGAATGTTGGTTTTATTCTTTTGAATGCATGACCACATACCAGTAGCCATATCAAAAAGATTTCTTCTCCTTGCTCATGCTTTCATATTATTAATATGTTTATTTATATGCTTTCTTCAGATATGGTCAAGAATAAAGGCTTCTTGCCGTCGGGCCGCTCAGAAATTCATAGACAAAGAAATCAGATAAAGGCTATTATCAACTCTTTGCTTCCAGCTTGCAACAGTGCTGATCCAGATACTCATGTTGCATTTAATGCAGATGCAATAATTGCCAACCCTCCAGCATACGGTTAGACTCTAAATTTTTTTTGTCCCTTTCCATTCATCACAATAACAAAATCAATAACATAGACAACAAAGTGTTTTTCTATTGTAATGAGAATGTAATAAAACATTTTATCAAATGACAAGAGATTGTATAGTAACCAAAACTGGATTCAACAACAAACTTGCTGCCTGGTAAAATTTAAGGAATTTGATCCTCTAAAGTGTAGAGGTACAGTTTACAGATTAAAGTGCAGAATGGTAATCTCAGTTCATTATACTGTGCTTGTATTGTATAAAAATCCAAGCTGCTAATCCATAAGTGCAAGTGCATTTCATAGAATGCCATTCTTAAGTTTAAATTATTTTTTACAGTATCACCTAAAGGTACAACAGTTTGAAGATTACATTGTCAAATAATGAAAATGGTATATTGCTAAGAGTTATATAGGAGAGATTAACTTGCGACCTGTTTCAGCGGCTGTGAGAATCAAATCATGGCAGAAAGAGAAGGAAAGGGAAACGCCTTTCACCATTGATGATTTGATGTCTTAGTTTTTACAATGTCCATAATGAGTGAATCATATCTTAAGATCTTGACAAGAATTTCCTCCTTTTGTGTAACTAAGAATGGAAAAGTCAATCACAAATTGTTAATAGCAAATTGAAAGAAATTCATCGACAGAGTATAGAAATGACTATAAAATTAACAAATAACGTGGCATTGTTTACATCCAATGTATAATGAAAAAGTATCTCACGTTCTTTTAATGTATGAAATTATGCAGGGCATACTCATGTTGCTGAGTTTCTAAAAGTTCCACTTCACATATTCTTTACAATGCCATGGACGTAAGTCTTGCTTGGTACACGGACTAATCCTGCACTTAGTCACCTGTATTTTTGACCGAATTATGTGCTATATTGCATCATTCATTGACTTGGGCATTAGGAAGGTTCTCAGTAAGGCTCGTTTATTGATTTGTTGTTAGCATAAAGATTATATGAGCAACTAATATAGGTATAAGGATCTTATTCTAATGATGTTTGACTATATTTTCAGGCCAACAAATGAATTCCCTCATCCTCTTTCCCGCGTTAAGCAACAAATTGCATATAGAGTAAGTTACATGGCCTCGGAGAGTTAATCCAACATAATCAATCTATTAGTTTCACTTGATATGACTAAGTTATCAGTTTTTTGTATGTCTTTCAGCTGTCATATCAAATAGTTGATTCTTTAATCTGGCTTGGAATACGAGATTTAATAAATGAATTTAGGAAGAAGAAGCTAAAGCTAAGGCCTATTACTTATCTAAGTGGATCTTATACGTCCCCTCCTAACATGCCCTATGGTTATATATGGAGCCCTCATTTGGTCCCTAAACCAAAAGGTTAGATATGCATTTATATTTTATAGTGTCATCTCATCTTTCCATTTTTGGCACTCTCTAACTCCAAGCTGTTTCTTGATGATGTTACGATAGACTGTTTGTGTTTTGCTTCTTGTTTTGCAGATTGGGGACCCAACATTGATGTTGTTGGATTTTGTTTCCTTGACCTTGCTTCAGATTATGAGCCACCAATATCATTATTAGAGTGGCTTGAAGAAGGCGAAAAGGAAGGCAAAAAACCTATATATATTGGATTTGGTAGCCTTGTGAGTTTCTTTGCGACTGTTCACTTGTTTGGTCTTTTGGATATGTGATTACACAGCAATAAATTTGCAGTTTTTTTCCCTCTAGTCTAGCAACCAGTATAATCTAACTGTAGTTGTCAAGTCTGTCCATTATGGAGTGATATTCCAGCACTAATTATTTTCATAAGCAGCACTCGAACTTGAGACCCTGATTAAAGAGAATAAGTTCAACCAATAATTATTGGTGCATTCTTTTTTGTCTGAATATAACTTTCTCAGGTAACTTTTGCAATGAACCATAATTAACTCAGTGGCTTGTCCCTATTCAGGCATTGAATTGAATGTAACAACTTATTTTGTGATGGGACTTTGGAAAATTTAATGTGGAAGTGATAGTTAAGAGCCTAATTATTATGTCCTGTTCCAGGAAGTGTCCACAACTAAAGTTTGAGTATTCCTATACCAACAACACTAATTACGAGAGCTCTTTCCTGAATTGAGTGGTGTATAAGGATTAATCTTATTTAGATGGCAAAACATCATGAAAGGATAGCCCTAGAAGCTAAATGCTTGGCAATAGCCAAAGCAGATATAGAAAAACCGCTGAGCTACTCTTTTTTTTCTATGTTGTTATTCTACACTTGATCTAGTTAACTGTCAAAATATTTGCCACTACTAAAATGTCTGCAAACCCATTCTAATGTAATTTCCTTTTCTTTTTTAATCTTATTTTGAGCAGCCTCTAGAGCAGCCAGACAAAATGACACAAATTATAATTGAAGCTCTGGATAAAACCGGGCAGAGAGGAATCATCAACAAAGGCTGGGGTGGACTTGGGAATTGTGAGTCTTGATTTTCTGCCTGTATCATGCCAGCAGTATACTGCATTTTTCACCTCATTGTGAAGCATATAGTAATTTCTGTTTCTCAGTGGCAGAAACAAAGAATTCCGTGTACTTATTGGACAACTGTCCACATGATTGGCTATTCCCAAGATGCAAGGCTGTGGTAAGTATACAACTTCTCTAAGTGGCTTAGAAGTCAATTGTTTTGAGCATAACATTGAAACTTGGTTGTAAGATGTTGTAAATGTTTCCAGGTGCATCATGGGGGTGCTGGAACAACTGCTGCTGGTCTTAGAGCTGCAGTAATGTATCTTGCATTTGTGAATTTTGTAATCTAAGTGGTATATTCATCCTACAACAAGAACATCTCTGTTTGTTTCTGCAGTGCCCAACAACAATTGTACCATTCTTTGGGGACCAGCCATTTTGGGGAGAGCGAGTGCATGCCAGAGGAGTAGGCCCGGCACCAATTCCAGTGGATGAATTTACATTAGGCAGGCTGGTTGATGCTATAAACTATATGCTGAAGCCAGAGGTAATATATATATATGCGATCAAAGTGGTTAGTATTTGTCTCATACCATATGTACCAGAAAAAAGGAAAAGTAGAGAAAGCTTTTAGATGTAAAGGGAACTAATCATCAGAGACAAAGCCAAGCATAAGATCCATTTATAATTTCCTCCTAAAATACAGCATGGAATCATACAGAAGAGAGTATAAATAAAACAAATGCAAGTTATGTTCACAATTTTGGCTTTTTATTAGGACTACATGTTTTACATCGAACTTACATCTCACAGGTGAAAACGAATGCCGAAGAACTTGCCGATGCCATGAAACACGAAGATGGGGTGGCAGGAGCAGTTGCAGCCTTCTATAAACATTATCATCCTCAAACACTTGATTCCGAGACCAACCATCAACTGGTAGCCACCGTGCCTAGACTTGGGTTCTCCTTCCTAGGATGCTTTGGTCTCTCTAGATCTAAATCCACAACTTCTAGATAGATATCAATCATCGTTATTCTAGATAGATATAAATCCTCGTACAACTAACTTGCTCACTTAAATCACATGTTCACCCTTCAGTCTATTCTAATGTAATGTGCCATTAAGAAATGTAAATCGTGTTTTTTTGTTCTGTGTAATCATCTCCATGGATATTTCTGAATGATCCATCAGGATCCAATTTACTTGTAAATGATAATCACTCTTCTCTCTTATTTAGCAGCAAATAGTGAATGTTCCTGCTCCTCATTTCATTGATCAATGCTACTTGTTTTACACCCACTGCTGGATGGAATGTAAATTCCATATATTTTAGGTCCTTTGTCTTATACTAAGAAATCAAGGTATATTAACTCGGATTCTTACAAATGTTATTTCAGATATCATTATTCCAATCTCTGTTGACACTTATACTAGAAAAGCAGAGTATTTTGTGCATCCTTCTCTAAGTTTCTATAGATGAATTTATAGTTTGTGAATTCAGGTAAACTTTTTTAGAAGTTATGACGATGTGAAAGATTGCTGTGTTCCAATCTCATTACATGCATAAAAAAATGGATGGAAGATAGCAAAAGAACTATACATAATTGATTTCACAACTTCAAAGATTTAGGACTGAGCCTGATAAACTTCGCCTTTCTGACTTGTGTCATCTTTCCTCATGGATGGATCAATTTCCATGGTTGACATTTGTAACGAGGGCACAATTGGAGGTTTTATTCTGCGTGTAACTGTCATCTTCAACCCCTGTGTTGTATGAATTGTTGCTCCAGTAGTCATCTCAACCTATGACAGCAAAATTAATCATTCAGATTCTGCTTAGTACATTGCAGTTTCAGTGAAGCAATTGAATTTGCTTTAAGACCATTATTCAAGGCAAAAAGTTTTGTTAAAAACAATGACAGGTTCCTGAGACTTGATCAAACATTGTTAAATATCACAACAAAAGAAACAAACTTACTGGTGGGGCTCCAACTGCCATTTGAAAGTTGAACCGTCTAACAAGCATTGCAAGTGCTACTATGGTCTACCATAAGTATCATAAGATCATGCAAGTGAAAAATTTTCATTAGTATGTGAGGAATAGCAAATCATGTCTCATATTATCATAGGGTTTACGTCTCGAATCTCCTATAAAAAGGACAGTCCGGTGAACAAACAAATACACCCTTAACCTCACAAGTCACAACAATATAACATTCACATTACCTCATATGAAGCAAACAAATCACCAACACATTTCCGCGGTCCTCCCCCAAATGGAAGATACCTGAAAGAGAGAGTAGCAATATTACTTGCATTAAAATAAAGAACAGAATAGAACAACAAAAATAAATTAAGTGCAGATAAAATATACTTGAAGTTTTGATTTGTCTCATTGGGGTTAGGTCCATCTACTGGCCATCTTTCCGGTTGAAACTTATCAGCATCATCCCATAGGTTTGGACTACGATGCAGGTTCCAGACAGATATAAAGATATCTTCACCTCTGCAAGTAATTGATGACATAAAATCATTACATTTCAGAAAAGAATACTCTAAGTTGGCCGAAACAAAAATGATCGATATTCATCCCTTAAGGTTACATCCTCGTTGTTTTAGAAATTACTGTGATTTCACATGTGAAGTAGTAGGTGTATAGCGCAATGTGAATTCAGCCATGAAATTTTCTATATAGGGAGGTAAGTGTGTTTTCTGTAACAGGGTAGTTTTCTTGATAGAAGAAAAGCAAGATATAAGTTAATGAAATCTTAGACTGGTTAGTGTAATTTACTAACGAAAAAGACTTACTAAACTAGACAAAGAATCCATTAGCATTACCTTTTTATAGGATACTCGCCGAGCATATCATTCTCAAGAGAGCGACGGATCAACACTGGTGGTTGAGGGTAAAGCCTCATTGACTGAATATTGAATAGATTTCAATAAGTTCAACAATTATAAAAAAATCAGCTCTAATACTATAGCAAGTCTCCTTTCTACCTCATTGATCACTCGGGTTGTATATCGGAGTTTCTTCATGTCTTCGATAGTTGGAAATCGATCCCCTAGTACAGAGTCAACCTATGAAATTTTATACATTGTTAGATTCTTGTGAGTGGGAAACTTAATCGTTACTCTGATAACAATCAACAGAAACAGCAAATAAAAGGACTATTATTTTAGACATTAATGCATTATAAGTCAAGTTTACACATTATTAAATTGAACCACAAATCTGTTTGCATGCATGTGCACGTGCATGTGACTATTCGTGTGTGCCCGTGCGTGTGCGAGTGTATAATGCAGCAGTGAGACCACAAATTATACCTTTGATAGAAGATGGAAGGTCCAAGTTAAAACAGCAGCTGAAGTTTCATGTCCAGCAATGAGCATTGTCATTAAATCATCGCGGAGTTGCTTACTCGACACCTACAAAGAGTCATTAGTTTGCAATTATGTCAAATTCTTGTTTCCTCAACTAAAATAACTTGAGAAATAAGCTAACATACATCATCTCCTGATGCCAACAAGAAATGCAGAATACTTGGATCTTGCTCATTCATGTACTCCTCGTGAAACTGTAACTCTTCTTCGTCCACCATTCTCTGCAAATGATAATTAAAAAAAATATTAAAAATGTATGAGATACCACCACAGGTTTAGCAGCAGACTCTAGCATTGTAAAGGTTCACAATGGGAATCAAGTTAATTATTTTGGAGGTCCCTATAATTTAACTCAATTTTCAATCGGGTCCCTATAGCTTAAAAGTTTGTAAATAGTAATTAGGTGCCTACATTATACAAAAAGTTTTAATTTGGTCCTTATATTTTAAACATTTAAATTTTTCATGATTAAAATCTCCATAGTATACCAAAATTTTCAGAATAAATATAGGGCTTGATTACCAAAATTTTTAAACAAAAGCGACTTGATTTATCATCCAATGAAGAACTTCTAGTATGACTAAACAAACCATTTTGAGAATTTAAGCTTGCATCACCCTATGGTGAATATTACCTTGCATATTGCTACCAGCTCATTAAGTGTATCATTGATCAATTTGAGAGCAGCAGAAACCTTCCTTTGACGCGGTGATATGTCTTTCCATATTGGGATCTCCCATACTGGAATCGGAGAAACGCTTCGATCTTCTGCTTCTCTCAGTACAGTATATACAGCCTGATCTAATTAGGTAAGGTACAACAATATGAAGCTTGTATATAAAGTGATTTCACTATACTTGCTAAACTCAAACATCAAACATGATAAACATACAAGGGTAGGGGAATATTCCAAAAACATACCTCAACTATACCGGTATCATTTGTTAAACTGTCGAAATCATAATTGAATACTGCCTTTCCAATGATGTCCAAGGTCAATCGAGAGAAAAGTGATTCCATCTCAACATCTTCCCCATCAGATGCAGCATCATCTAGCTTCTTGCAGAGCCTATCTGTGGCTTGTCCAAAAAGGCTAATCATCGCCACTACGTACTACATCACAATCAAGAAACAAAAACAAGAAAGAGATCAAGAAGTTGTAGCAAAGATTTACAAAAAAGTAAGGGTGAAGTAGCTATCGAATATCCAATCAATTATGCACGGTTCAATATACACTTCCTAACAGAGATACACATGCTTATCTACACAATGCAGGATTAGTTCATCCAATATAAGAAGTGAACCCTTTAAATCATGACCTATGCACCATAATTCTATCTAGCATATTAATTTTTTGGGACTTCAATAAATTTGTCCAAAAACACTAGACAAACCTTCAGATGCAATGCTGGGACTATAGCTCGTCGTCGAACTCGCCACACTTCCCCATCAGCCGGGATGAGCCCTGTCCCCATTACAAACTCTAGGATCTCAGCCAAGATACCCTGCAAATGGAAACTAGTACAAAATGAGGGCCGAAGCAGAAAGGCTGTTTTACAAGGGTAGTCATTCTTCACTATCGAATTGATCACCTTCGAATAAGCCTTTGAATTGTCTCTCAAGATGTGTTTTGCTATAGACGGATCAGATACAATCAAAAAGGACTGTAAACCAAAGAGACAAACTCAGTTATCAACTGGATTTGAATCAATTTTCAGGAGCAAAAAATTGATCCGGTGAGAGCAAAATCTTCATTGCCTATCCTATTCCTGTGTAGTAAGTAATAAGGAATTGCTTACAAAGGGATGAAACTAACCTTTGGTCCAAAAGTCAACCTGAAAATTCCACCGTATGTGAGGTAAAGTTCATACAATGGAATGAAGAATGCCTCACTTCTAATAGCCTTGACAGATCCTTTTGCCTCCGGAATTTCGGGGTAATCACCTTCCCCTGCCGCCCAACCGAGCAAAAACCCCACAACCTCTTTGGGCAACCCCACCTTTAACAAGCTCTTCTTCAACATAGAACTTAAACTAAGATCAAAACCCACAAGAACAGAACAAACCATAACATAAGCAAATAAAAACCATGTCATATTCTTATAGATCATAACCAGTTCTTACACCATATCTCTCAATTTTTGCAGCTAACTACCCCCCTCTATTCCAAAATATCTATCATCTTGGAAATTTAGTATATTCATAGTTCAATGAATATGGTTACAGTGATATCCAAATTTCCAAACCGACAGAGTGAGTAACTAACTAACCCCATCATAGAATTACAAAAGCAAATGCATGAAATAAGGTAAAGTCAGAAACTTTAAGGTTGTTTATGCATACCCAGATTGCTGCTTCACTGTGAATTCACCTGAGGCAATCCTAGCAGACAATTCAGCTCTTCTTTTCTCCTCAAGAAGCTTCTCAACACTCTTGACACCATCATCGTCCTTAGAACTATTAGGGCTCCTTCCATTGGAAGAGGAACATGCAATCACAGGTAAACAATACCCTCTTTGTGTAGAAAGTGAACGGAAGCACCAACAAGAAGAAGAATAATAAGAAGATGAAGAGAAAGTAGTGATGGATTTGATTCCATTTATGTGAAGCTGTTTGTAACTGAATCGTTTGTTGGGAATAGAGAGAGAAAGAGGAGAAGCATGAGGAAAAGCAACATGGGAAGCCATGGGTAACATAACAAAGCACCAAACCAATAATAATCTTCACAAATAGAATAAAAAAGAAAAGGTAACAGTTTGGGTTAGTGTTAGGACTTGGAAAGAGATAAGTAAGTGGTTAATGGAGAACACTCAAAACTCGAGTGTGTCGGATTGTACATAGGAATCTTTGGAACCATCATATGCTAAACATGTGCAACTTGGTTACAAGATACCGTTTTCTCTAGCTTCCATTGTTAAATATGTTCGTGTCATAGTAAGCCACGTTTGTTTGGTCATCAACAAGTATAGTTTCATTTCTGAATAATGATAAAATACACTGATTTTGTATTATATAAGGGTCAATTCATACCCTTTCGAAAAAAAAAAAAGGGTCAATTCATAGATTTCATACTTTTAGTATTACTAGAATTGATGTAATTTACTAATTTCTATGGATACCAGAACCGTACTGGAGTGACCCGATCGACCGGGTTAATTAATAACTCAATTTAGATCCAAACAGCAAAAATAAAATGAATATATATTTTATAAAATATATAAATTAATTTAAAATTAATAATTATAAAATTAAAAAATTTATACATAAGTTAAATTTTAAGTAAATTATAAAAATACTTAATTTGAATTTTTTTAATTTTATATTATTATTTTTAGTTTTTTTAAGTAGTCATTTTTATAGATTATATTTAAATACTATAGTAGAAATATAAAATTATTTAGATGAAATACAAGTTTGAATATAAAAGTGATATATGAATGATATAACTAATGAAGATAATATAATTAGACTTGAAAAACTAAAACTGTAAAACAAAAAATTATAAAGGACATGATATATAGTTAAATTAACATTCAACATTCCACTTTCTAATTTTGTTTTTTATGGCTCACAATACTACCATGTATTTTTAATAATATTATAAATGATATTAAAAACATAAATTGTTGAAAGAAAAAAAAAGTGACATATGTATATTATAACTAATGAATACAATTGTTGAAAGAAAAAAAATGATATATAAATATTATAACTAATAAAAAAATTAGACTAAAATAAAATTATAAAAGATATGATATATAGTTAAAATTAATATTTTTTTAGCTTTATTTTTTATGACTCACGATAATACCATATATTTTTAATGATATTACAATTAAATAATATTAAAAAATATAAATTATTGAAAGAGAAAAAAAATATATAAATGATATAACTAATGAATACTATTAGACCAAAAATAAAAAATTTGAAAAAAAATTGTAAAGTTCTAATGTTTTAAGAATTTATTACCCAATATACATGTTTAGCAAACTAAAAAAAAAATTATGGACTTCAACCAAATCTTTAAATATTTGTGCAAAACATTAGTAAGAATAGAGAAAAAAAATAAGAAACACGAGATTATGTAAAAAGATGAGATAAAGAATATGTGTGAAGTGAATGTTGATTTATATAGTAAACATAAGAAGGAGTATATAAAGAAGCATAAAAGAAGACGATGAATTATATTTTATTACTCAATTTATACTTATTAAAAAAAATATTAATATTATAATCATATAGTATCCTACATAAAAATAAAGAATAAGAATATGAAAAATATAAAGTAACATAAAAAAAATAAATGTCATAAGAGTGAGAAAAAAAGAAAAAAAAAAGTCTAAATTGTAATTTTATATAATAAATATAAAAATAAATGAGTATAAAAGAAGGTAACGAATTATGTTTATACCTATTAAAAAAATAATATTAACATTGAAGGCATATAATATCTTATATAAAAATAAAGAATAATAATTAAATATAAAAATTATAGAAGAATATAAAAAAATAAATGTCATGACTCATGACTCATAACTCATGAGAGTGAGAAGCTAAGGAAATTGAAAAATAAAAAAAACTCTAAGCAATAGCACATGAAAAATAGAAACAAAAGGATTAAAAATCAATTCAATCAAAAATAAAAAAAATTAAAAAGTAATTCAATTAGATAAGTAGTAAGTAAATTATGCCAGCCAATTAATTACGATAAGGCATAATAATATTAAAAAATTATAGGACAAAAGAATTATTTGGATGAGCATTTATAAAAAGATTTTTTTAAATGATTTTTTTAAAAAAATTAAAAATAAAAATAATTTTATATTTAAATATTTCATTTAAAAATATCTTTTTATTTAATAATTATGTTTAGATAAAATAATATAAAAATATTTTTATGTTTATTTATTATGTTAAAAATATATTTTTTAAAATAAAAAGATAATTAATGGTCAAACTAATTCTTAAAAAATTGGCTATTCGTCAAATTTGTTCCTGAATAATTTTTTAATTAAATTAATCTTAAAAAATTTAAATTTAACCGTGTTTGTCCTTCCGTTAATGGTTTAACAGATTCTGTTAAGAAAAGCCACATAAAACGTTAACCATCCATAAAACAAACGATGCAATTTTGATTATAAAGATTAAATTGATACAAAATGATGCCATTTTGTGTGATTATTGAGAGTAAACTCTTTCACTCCTCCATTTACATTGTTAATTTCATCTTGTTTCACTTCCTCTTCACTCTACTGATTAGAACAGAAAAAAACACCAAGATAAAATTAATTACATATTTTATTGGAATTTTTCTGTCAACAAAATATTTTAATTTTTTGATATTATTTTAATTATTTATAGTTGCTAGTAAAGTGAGCACCACCACTAGTTCTTCGTAATTCATTCTAATGAAAAGGTTGCACATTTTTTTTTTTTTACTTTATTCCCAAAATTCTATCTTTTTGTTCATTTGCCGTTTTCCAATTTTGCAAGGGCCACGGGAAATAATTTCACATCACAATCAATTTTACAATTAATATTAGTAGTAGTAGCATATTTTTAATAATATTAAACCTGTGGATGCTGAAAATGGTGAGTCTAATTGGAGACTAGAGTAGCGCCTTAGAAAGATTTGGTGGCGGATGACGGAATCATCACCCAAAAGGCCTTGGTCATGAGAAATTGTTGGAATAAGAGAGGCGGCGACCTTGGAGGAGGAAGTTTTGGTGATATATATGGTTGCTTGTTACAAAAATAGAAAATTATTAACGAAAACTGTTAATCTATTGACGAAAAATAAATGTGATTAAATTTAAATTTTTTAATGACTAATTTGATTAAAAAAATTATTCGAAAATGAATAACTAATGAATACAGTTAGACTAAAAATGAAAACAACTTAACAAAATTATAAAGGTCTGGATGAAATAAGTAAAAGTCTAAAAATGTATTCAAAGATTACTTTAAATTCTGTTTTAATATATTTTAAATAGATAAATAGATTAATCACCAAAACTGATTTATTTTTGGATAAAATTTAGTCGTCGATAAATTGATCAAAAACTAAAAAATTAGTAAATCGATCAATTTGATCTGATTTTTTAATAATTAATTATTTAAAATAATAGGATAAAGTATATTTTTTATCCCTAAAATTTAGTAAAAGTTTTAAAAATACCCCTAAGTTTTATTTTGTTTTAATTTTGTCCTAAAAGTTTTCAATTTACATCAAATATACCTTCGACGGCTAAATTTTCAAAAAGTCTAAGATCAATCTAACAATAATGCATAAACATTATACTTGATTTGCTTGTGTTAAGGGTTATTCTTATGAAATTGTTGTTGAATTGGTCTTAAATTTTTAAAAAAATTAGTCGTCAGGAATATATTTGATGTAAATAAAAAAATTTTGGAACAAAATTAAAACAAAATAAAATTTAAGGACATTTTTAAAACTTTTGTCAAATTTCAGGAACCAAAAATATACTTTACCTAAAATAATAAAATACAAAAAATATCTTTTTAAAAAATATATTTTCATATATAAATATATTATTTTATTATATACATTTCAACTTCAATTAAATCCTTTTTAAACCTTTAAACTTATGAATTTCAAATTATCTCTATTTGAAGATTGATTCAAGTTTTTGAACTTTAGTAATTTCTCTAGTTTTAAGAATTGGGTTAGATTACACCATTTAATCGATTCAACCGAAAATTAATCACTTTTTTGTTTTTTCTTTTAATAACCAACGTAAAGATATCTGTTGCAAACCGATGAAAATTGGTCTAATCATCCTACGATTATTTGATAGGCTAGGCTAAGCAAACTTTGTTTTCTTAAAACAAAAAAAAATCCTCAAATCCCATGAATGACATTTTAGTTATACCTTTTAAAAAACTGTAAAGAAGAAAAAAAAAGTGAAGGTAGATATTATTATGCGATTATGTAATTTAATTGATATTGAATTATTGATTTTAGGTTTTTAAGAGTTTATATTAATATATTTAAATAAATTTCACTATAAGAAAAACATTGAATACCGTCGAATTTAGCGGCGAATTTTGACGACGGATTTATTGATAAATTTACTAGCAGATATGGTAATAAATTTATTAGATAAAAAGGTTACTGTCGGATTGATATTCCAACGGTAAATTTGCCAGTAATAATTAGAGAAAAAATAAGAAAACTTGGCGCCAAAATGACCGTATAATTTACTGTCAGATTTATCCGCCAGTAAATCTCAATTAATGAAACATTGCGTTTTGGTCATGCGAAATGCATTACCATTGAATTTACTGGTCTCTCCCCTCACTTTCGAGAACACCCTTTGATTTTCTCTCTCCCATTCTCCTCTCTCTTCTCTCTGCCCTACAACATCCTCCGGCAACCCTCCGCCAGTGCTGTCCACCTCCATTCTCCTCTAAAGTCTGCGTCAAGTTGCCTGGATCGTGTTTCGTTGCTTCAAACGGAGTTGTTCCATCTGTCTCCGCCATCGTTGGAAGATTTGCAGCTGCCGCCCCCTCTGTCGCAGAAGCTGTGTCTCTCCACCATTGTCCAATAGGTTGCTCCCAACTCTTTCCTTATTCCATTCTGCTGTTATTTTTTTAATAAAAACACCTAACCCCTTTTTTGTCCTAACCCCCTTTTTACCCTAACAGCATCTCGTCGCTGATTATTCTGATCTTCTTCAGCTTCTGTTAGTTGTTCTTCTTGTTGCTGATTCTTCTTGTTAATTGTTATGTTGTTATCGTATAGATGTTCAGTTCTTGTAGTTATTGAATTTATTTGCTGCTACTGTTTTTGATTACTTAAATTTTTTGCTAATAATTATTGTTCAGTTATCGTAGTTATTTCTGTTATGGTTCTTGTTGATTTGTTAGTGATTGTTGCTATTGCTGTTATTATTCTTGTTGATTTATTAAATTTTTTGCTAATAATTGTTATGTTCTTCTAGATCTCTGCTTTGAGCCTTGTTTTCTGTGTCTCCATTGTGTTTGGGAACGTGTTGTTAAGGTGTCTTCCTGTGTCATTTAACCAAGCAATTGGTGCTACAACACCTTTCTTCATTGCCCTTTTTCTCTTCAAGAGGCAGGCTTACAAAGTGGTTCGAGGTTTGATTTCTCTTTTCTTATTTAGTTTTCTTTGTTTATATATGTTTTGGATGAGATAGCCATTTGAGTTGAAGATAAACTGAAGTAAGATTTGTTAGTAACTAAGAATCTTCTCTCTTAGTAGGTTATGTTGTTGATGAAAAAGAGTAGCTCATATCATTGGAAAAAAAGGGTGTTGACCATTTCATAAGTATAGCTTGTGTTTCCTGATAGTTGAAATGCACGATTTTCATACCATTGATGTGGTTTATTAACTATTATGGTTGTTATCGGTGTTTACAGTATCTGATTAAGTTATAGTTCTGTTTATGCACTTTTCTGTAGGTAAAAATTACATATTTCATAATTTTCATAATGTTTTGCAATCCTTTAATTCAAGTTGCAACTCATCCACTTGATTTCCAGCTGATGGTTTCAGTGGCTAAGAGAAGGGGGGGTTGAATCTTAGCCCCCTTTTTCTTGATTACACTTTCTGGTCTTTGAGGAGACTTTTCTGTTTTTGTCTCGTCCCTAGCCACGAGACATTTTACTTTTATCTCGTTACTTGATACGAGACATTTTTCATTTTAGCTCCTGTGCAGCAGAAACAGAATTGATGAAGAAGAGAGAGAGAAGATTACACCCAGATATATCCTGGTTCAGCTGCTAAGTGCAGTGCAGCCTACATCCAGTCTCCATCACAACAATGATGGAATTTCACTATAATCATCCAGATTACAAGTTGTAAAGTGCTAACCCAACTTACAAGGGGATTCCCACAGAATCATGAAACACAACATAGATGAACAAAGGAACTCTAAGACATCTATGGCTTTTTCTTTTAATTTTGCACTCTCTGCCTTTTTCTGCTCTATGGCTTTTTCATACAAACCTCACTGTTTGTCTTTTTCCATGAGACTCAAGACATGACAAAATTAAACAGAAAAATACTAAACAGAATACATTGAAAGAGAAGAAAATCTGTAAGCTTAGGTAGCTATGAGACTTCTGTGCCTTGCACTCTCAAACTTACTCCTTAAATCAAACCGTGACTATTCACCCCTTTTATAGAGAAGTGAAGCCTTCACAGTTGAAACGAAAACCAAGCTTAACTTCTTTTCCTTCACACATAACCGGTTCGGCCACAGAGAGAGAAGAGGTTACTCATGCAAAACCCAACATGCAAATACCTCTAGTTCTTCCTTGTTCATCATCCTTCATCAATCCGGGAACTCCATCCTTGGCTTGCTCTCTAAGATGGATTTCTGGCCCTTGATGTTTCATGATGATGATGGCTTCATCTGCTCCAATCTCTGCCTCTTCCATCACTTCGCCACTCTAGCTACTTCCTGTGGTGGTTGAGCAGAATCAGAGACAAGTCATGCCTCCAAGAATCTCCTCCTTGCTGGCCGAATCTCCTTCTTTCTTTTTGAGTATGAAGGATCCGAGATTACCTCACCAAATCTTACCACATTTGGTGATAATCTCAGCCACAGCATACTTTTCTTTTCATATGTTTTCTTGCCATCATTAGCTTGATGGTCTTGATGCATGCAGCTTCTTTTTTCTTTTGGTAGCTGAACATAGCTTCCATTGTTTCCTGGGTAATAACCGAAAAGAAGAAGCAAGTAGAGAGAGAAGAGAGAAATTTGAAAAGCATTGATTTAGGAAAGAGAATGAGATTAAATGAAATGATTCTTTCCTTACTGAGTAGCGTGTAGCCATAAGTGCTACAATCAAATCATGTGTCTTGTTTTCTCTCTCATAGTTCCCATGCAGTAAATGACAATGTAATGAATTTTGGAATCCATCACATGGTGAAATGCTTGGATCCGTTGGAAGCAATTTTGCTTTCATTTTGTTCATTGGTTTCGGATCATGCATGAAGCATTCATCAAAAGTAATGTTGGGCTTTGTAGCAATAAAATCTAATCTGGCCCAATTAGTAACATTTGCTTTCCTGATGAATTTTTGGATCAAGCATTGAACAAATAGGAAAGATTTCTTTGGGCTTATAACAGCAAGATTTATTCTGGCCCAACTGATAGAACCTTTTCAGCCAACAATCACAAAACAAGAATTACATAGGGCTGAATTTTAATTTATTGGGCTTGGGATCTTTCTTTTTATTTCGGCCCAATTAAAAACCTGCATCACAAAATTTACATATGTTAAATGAAGATCAAATTAATAATTTTGCAATTACATATTTCAATAATGTTTGTTCATCACAAATATTAATTTGGAATTTTCCAAACTCATCAATCTCCCCCTTGATGACAAACATTATTAAAATTGAAATGGAAAGAAATTTTAAAGATTGAGTAAGGAATACTCCCTTTGAATTTGAATTTCTCCCCTTTCTAAATGTCACATGGCTCCCCCTTAATGTATGCTATTTTACCAAGGGAAGCACTAACCTGTAACATTTGAATCAAGCTTCAAGTAACAATGTTATTTAGCATTTTTATTCATGATGCTAAATGCTTGATTTATGAGCAGATTTGAATGATATACAAAACTCGTTTATTATCAGTAATCTGATTTTCTGATCAATGCACACAACATAATCAAACAGAAATAATTTTTGTTGTTCAAATTGGAAAAAATATTTTCCAATAAATCAGAGCAATCATAGTTATGGTAGAAAAAATAATTTTCAAGCAAGATATAATCTTTCCAAGCACAGAAATTATTTCCATTAAACATCAAGAGAACTGCCAAAAATAAATCCAACATAAAGCATTTTATCAAGGTAATTCAAATGTATCATAAACACAGTAAACACAATTTACCAAGATAAAAATAAAATGATGGCAGCAATATAACCAAACAGATGCATCACAATCAAAATATAACCAAACAGACCACACTTAAAACAGATACATCAATCAAGCATCAATCCTCTTTAACTTCAATCAAGCATCAATCCTCTTTAACATGGGTGATCATGAATTCTCAAGAGAGAATTTCACCCCTGTTTTCCAATTTCAATTTTCAGCATTTTCTCCCCCTTTTGTCATCAAAGGGGCACCTGCAAACAGTTCTAATATAGCAAGCAAAATATT
The DNA here is from genome assembly GCF_000817695.3 of Arachis duranensis. Lineage (NCBI taxonomy): Eukaryota > Viridiplantae > Streptophyta > Magnoliopsida > Fabales > Fabaceae > Arachis > Arachis duranensis. The sequence goes on from NC_029775.3 coordinate 111,455,928, forward strand.
CAAAATATAGTCAAACACAGCAGAGTATCACAGGGTATCTCAGAGTTATAAGAGTATCTATCCCAACAAAATACAGTATCAGATTGAGCCTACTTAAGCCAATATCCTAAAACTTAAAACAGAGAATTAATCATCAGATAGATTGAGATCAGAATCTCCTTCATCATCTTCATTATCAACTCCCAAATCATTTTCCAAGTTTTCCAGCATTAGACCCACTCTATCTTTGCATCTCATCCATGCTTTTTCAGTTTCATATGCCAATTTACGTACAGCCTTATGAGATTGCACCATGACTTCTGACATATTTGAAAATTCTGTGAGAATTTCTTTGATGGACTTGGCGGTTTTGGAGGACTCAGGTCTGCTCTCAAACTCGCTTTCTAAAGCCATGAATTTCTTGCTTTTGGTTCTTTTCACTGCTCCGCCTCCTTTGACCATTGACACTTTGTTCTCTACTTTCTCATTCAAAAGGTCAACTTTAAAAAATTCAAAGATACTGGTTAAGAACATACCATAGGGCAGATTTGCCTTTTTTGTGCTCCTAACCGAGTCCCACATATGGCGAATCATAATATAACCAAAAGAAATGGGAGTAGATGTAACAAGAGCAAATAAGATGAGGGAGTCAGAATATGTTACTCTATTGTGAGACCCACTTTGAGGAGTGAGAATATGGGTGATGATTCTGTGCAGCAATGAATTGGTGGAGCCTAACGCCTTGTGAGTAGGAATATTTCGATCCAAGCCGGAGAGATTCTCACATATGTGCTGAAGAACCACGGTATGAGTGACGCCAATTTGTGAGTCCCACCGTTCGGCCATATATGCTTTCGGTCCTTCATCCTTGTAGCCCAAGGCAGTTCCAATGGTGGCAGCGTCAAGAGTAATATGAACTCTTTTCACATATGAATGGATGGTGCCATCAATAAGACGCATGTTGGCGTAGAACTCACGAACCAGACCTGGATAGATTGGTTTCTGAATCTGAAGCAGAGGAGTCCATTGAAGTAGTTCGAAGAGTGGGGAGACATTTACGCCCTTGGCAGCGAGATTCTCAAGATTGACAAGGTACGTCAAACAGAGATGACGTTTTTGTATGACCTCCTTGTGAAATTCATAGGAAGTGCGAGAGTTGAATCTTGCAGGATCGAAGTGGGAGTGATTCTTGGCAAATTTATTTTTGAACTCCAGGAATTCCAGATTGGCCGGTTCCATGGTGTTGTTTAAAGCGAAGCCCTTTGATTTCTGACCACTCTTCCCAGGTGTGGCCTTCTTCGGTGATGGTGGTGGTGATGTGATGGGTGAAGTGTGAGATGATTCTTCCTCAACACTTGGCTCTTTGTTTTTGCCTCGGCCTGAACTTTTCTGGGCAATCACCTTCTTTCTCATGGTGGAAGTGCGTTTGGATGGTGGTGAAGGAGAAGAAGAAGATGTAGAATGAATGTGGATATGAGTGTGGGTTTGTGGAGATGGAGTTTTCTGAGAAAGCCGAATGCGTTCACTTTTTCTAGAAGCCGTTTTCTTCTTCATGATGAAGAGAAGATATGGAGTTGGAAGAATAGGAAAGGACCGAAGAATGTGGAGAGAGGGGAGAGGTTAATGGTGCATTAAATGTTGATTGGAAAGGGAAGTTATGGATGAATATGGCGCGGTTATTAACCAAAAGGTTTTGAAAAAGGTGGTTTCCTAGAATCAAGGGATTAGATAGAGAGAGGGATTTGATTTGACAATAACCACTTCTAATAAGATTTGAAATGACAACAAAAAGATTTTGATCATCATAAAATGAGGGATCAATAAAAAATCAAGGTGGGGTCAAATAAGATTTTGTTGGGCCCATGAGAAGTAAAGTCTGCGCAGCCTCCTCCTTAATCATAGCTCCTCCAGCATGCCTTATATTTTTATCTCGTCCATTCCTACGAGATAAAACTGGACAGAATCAGAAATTCACAAATTTTCAACAAGGCTTAAATAAAACATTCCCAAACATTTTCTTAACAAACAGAATTTATCTTCACAGAGGGGTTTTGTAAAAATATCAGCAAGTTGTTCTTCAGATTTTATAAATTGAATATCAATAGTACCCTTTTGCACATGTTCTCTAATAAAATGATATTTGATTTCAATGTGCTTTGTTCTTGAGTGCAGAACAGGATTTTTTGAAATATTTATTGCACTCATGTTATCACAAAATAAGGGTATACTATTGATCTTTAATTTGTAATCTTCCAATTGAGTTTTTAACCAAATTAATTGTGAACAACAAGCAGATGCGGATATGTATTCAGCTTCAGCTGTGGATAGAGCCACTGTGGCTTGTTTCTTGCTTGACCACATGTTGAGTGAGCTTCCAAGGAAGCAACACATGCCGGAGGTGCTCCTTCTATCCACTCTATCTCCCGCATAATCTGCATCGCAAAACCCTACTGCACAAAAATCATCAGATTTTGGATACCATAAGCCATAATCACATGTTCCCTTAATATATCTAATGATGCGTTTAACAGCCGATAGATGGGATTCTTTTGGGTGAGATTGAAATCTTGAACATACACCCACACTTTGAACAATATCCGGTCTAGAGGAGGTAAGATACATTAATGAACCAATCATTCTCCTATACCGTGTTTCATCCACATCTTTTCCATCATCATCTTTTTCAAGTTTATTGTTTGGATGCATTGGTGTTCCCATTGGTTTAGAATTTTCTAGACCAAACTTTTTGATAAGTTCTTTTGCATACTTTCCTTGGTGAATAAAAGTACCACTAGAAGTTTGTTTAAGTTGGAGGCCAAGAAAGAAAGTAAGCTCTCCCATTAAACTCATCTCAAACTCACTAGTCATGAGTTTTCCAAACTCTTCACACAAGGACTCATTGGCCGAACCAAACACAATGTCATCCACATAAACTTGAACTAGAAGAATATCATCATTAGATGCTTTGATAAATAAAGTTGTGTCCGTGGTACCCCTTTGAAATTGATTTTCTAATAGGAAAGCACTAAGCCTTTCATAACAAGCTCTTGGAGCTTGCCCAAGGCCATAAAGGGCCTTTGAGAGTTTAAAAACATGATTTGAAAAATCTTTATGTTCAAAACCGAGGGGTTGAGCCACATACACTTCTCTATCAATAAAGCCATTAAGGAAAGCACATTTGACATCTATTTGAAACATTTTGAAACCCTTATGGGCGGCATAGGCAAGAATCAATCTAATTGCTTCCATTCTAGCTACCGGAGCAAAAGACTCATCAAAATCTATACCCTCTTCTTGATCATAACCTTAGGCCATTAATCTAGCCTTGTTACGAACAACTTGTCCATCCTCACCAAGTTTATTTTTGAATACCCACTTAGTACCCGTTACCTTCTTACCATCCGGATGAGGTACTAATGTCCAAACCTTATTCTTGTCAAATTGAGCAAGCTCCTCTTGCATGGCATTGACCCATGATAGATCTTCAAGAGCTTGTTTGACATTGTTGGGCTCCATTTGTGACAAGAGAGCAAAGTTGCTAGGTTCGGCTTGTCTTTTGGTGGAGGATCTTGTTATTACACCTTGAGAGGGATCACCAATGATGAAGTCATGAGGATAACCCCTCATAGACTTCCATTCTCTAGGCTTTCGGATAGATGTATAGCTTTGATGAACTTCTGGTGGTCTCACTGTTTCAGTTGCTCGTGCCTGCTCAGGAGACAAAATGGAAATGTCTCATCCAATCTGACGAGACAAAACTAGACTGGCAGATTCTTCATTTTGTACAGATTTGAGATTTTCTTTGCTTGTTCCAGCTTCTTCACCATCTGAATCATTATCTATCACAGTACTGGGAATTAAGTTAGAATCACAAAATGTAACATGTATGGATTCTTCTATGGTTCTATGCTCTTTGAGATAAACTCTATATGCCTTTCTTGTGGTGGAATATCCAACAAACATTCCTTCATAGGATTTTGGATCAAATTTTCCAAGGTTTTCCTTATTGTTAAGCACAAAACATTTGCATCCAAAAACATGAAAGTACTTAAGATTTGGAGGGGTTCCTTTCCATAGCTCATAAGGAGTTCTTTCAACCCTTTTCTAATTATTGTTCTATTCAAAATATAACATGCTGTATTTACAGCTTCAGCCCATAGAAATTTAGAAACTTCATTCTCACATAACATAGCCCTTGTCATTTCTTGAAGGCTTCTATTCCTTCTTTCAACAACCCAATTTTGTTGAGGTGTTCTAGGGCATGAAAAATTATGAGAAATTCCAAAGTCATCACAAAATTTTTCAAAGTCTTGGTTTTCAAATTCTTTTCCGTGATCACTTCTCAAATGAGCTGCTTTTAAATCTTTTTCATTTTGAATTTTCTTGCAAAGGGTTGAAAAAGCATGGAAAGCATCATTTTTATGAGCAAGAAAAAGTACCCAACCAAATCTAGAGTAATCATCTACCACCACAAGACCATAGTATTTACCTCCTAGACTTTGTGTTCTAGTTGGACCAAAAAGATCAATGTGTAACATCTCTAATGGCCTTTTGGTTGAAATTCTATCTTTTGGTTTAAAAGAGGATTTGACTTGTTTGCCTAATTGACAAGCATCACAAGTAAAATCCTTATCAAATTTAATTTTAGGAATTCCTCTAACCAGATTTTTCTTCACTAGCTTAGAAATTTGGTACATGCTAGCATGACCTAACTTTCTATGCCATAGCCATTTTTCAGATTCAAGAGATGTAAAACATGTTACATTTTGTTCTTTTAAGTCCTCATGAGTTAATCCATACACATTGTTGCATCTCTTAGCTTCTAAAAGAATATCTCCAGTTTTTTCACAAACAACCAAGCACACAAATTTTCTAAAAATTACTTCAAATCCTAAATCATACAATTGACTTACACTAAATAAGTTATGCTTCAAACCATTGACAAGAAGAACATCATTTATACAAGATGAAAAGTTTTTACCAACTTTTCCAACAGCCACTATCTTTTCTTTTCCATCATCACCGAAAGTGACAAGTCCTCCATCATATTCATCAAGCTTTATGAAGAAGGTTGTCTTTCCGGTCATATGCCTAGAGCATTCGCTGTCCATATACCACATATTTTCCTTCCTTTTGGATGCTAGGCACACCTACAAAATAAACTCAAGTGACCTTAGGTATCCAAATTTTCTTGGATCCTTTCACGTTAAACCATCTCTTATGTCCCAAATCATTGTAATAAAAAACAACCTTGTAAACTTTATCCCCAATCATTCTTTCACCAAAGAAACATTGAACGGAAAAATGACCACTTCGGTTACACAATCTACAAAACCTTGGAGTTGCTGTTTTGTTAAAGTAGGTGGGATCTTGAAACCTTGTGTCATTGGATGAAGAAGCTTTTTCTTTAAAGGAAGGTTTCTTATCAGATTTATAAAATCCCAAACCAGCTTTACCAAAGAGTGATTTTTGACTAGCCAAAATTTGACTTAGATTTTCAGAACTTTGAGTAAATTTAGCTAAGTCATTTTCAAGATTTTTAACCTTTTCCAGCAACTCTTCATTTTCCTTAAAACAGTTTACATATGCAACTATTGAGTGATCACTTTCACAACTTCTAAGTTGGGCTTTCAACTGCTTATTTTCTTCCACAAGATCACAGGCAGTTTCGGCCTCCCTTAGCTTTTCTTTGAGAAAATCATTTTCAGCTTTAAGAATGAAAACTTGTTGTTTAAGATCTTGATTATCAGTCAGAAAACATCTTATTTTTTCAGAAAGGTGGTCTATCATGAGATGAAGGTCTTCAGTGTCAGGGTTTTGAAAAAATACCTGATCTACATGATTTGCCATGAAACAAGGCTGTGACTTAGTTTCAGATTCTTCATCACTGTCCGAATCATTTTTTAAGTCTTCCCATGATGCCATCAGACCCTTCTTCTTTCCTCCTTTTTTCTTCTCCTCCTTTTTCAACTTGGGACAATCAGATTTGTAATGCCCCATTTCCTTGCAATTGAAACAAGTCACTTTGCTAATGTCTTTCTTCATTTTCCTTGAGCTGCCGCCTTTTCCTTTGAACTTCATCATTTTTTTGAATTTTTTGGCAAACAACACAAATTCATTTTCAGAGGAGTTATCACTGGATTCATCATCCAGAGGGTTAGTTACAGAAGAAAATGCAATTCCTTTCTTTTTTTACTCTTTTTTCAAATAAGTGTTTTCAAAAGCAAGAAGGTTTCCTCTCAAATCATCAAGTGTCATGGAATCAAGATTACTGCTCTCAGAAATGATTAAAGCTTTTGTTTCCTACTCTTTAGTGAGACATCTCAGCACTCTTCTCACAAGCACAAAATCAGAATGTGTTACTCCCATAGCATCCAAGCCAACAGTGATAGTGTTGAACCGTTCGAACAGTTCATCAATGGATTCTCCTTCCTTCATTGTAAACATTTCATATTCCCTGTTTAACATGTCTATCCGAGTCTTTTTTACAATGGTGGTTCCTTCATGAGTGATTTGTAATTTATCCCAGATTTTCTTTGTTGTTGTGCATCGTGATACCCGTCGGTACTCCTCGAAACTGATAGCACAATTGAGTAGATTTATGGCCTTGGCATTTAGCTCCACTTTCTTCCTATCTTCTTCGGTCCAACTTGCTTCTGGTTTAAGAGTGACTACTCCTTCAGCACTTGTGTTGGTAGAAAACTGTGGTCCTTCTAGGATGATCTTCTAAAGCCTGTAGTCTATTGCTTGCACAAAGATCTTCATTCTCTCCTTCCAATAGGTATAGTTTTTCCCATTGAAAAGAGGCGGTCTGTTGCTTGACTACCCTTCTGTGAGATTGTATGATACTAGATTCGAGCCACTGCTTTCTGCTATGAGGATCTTTTCTCCAAGCTGCAAAGCTTGATCTCTTTGAGACCAAGCTCTGATACCAATTGATGATTTCAGTGGCTAAGAGAAGGGGGGTTGAATCTTAGCCCCCTTTTTCTTGATTACACTTTCTGGTCTTTGAGGAAACTTTTCTGTTTTTGTCTCGTCCCTAGCCACGAGACATTTTACTTTTATCTCGTTACTTGGCACGAGACATTTTTCATTTTAGCTCCTGTGCAGCAGAAACAGAATTGATGAAGAAGAGAGAGAGAAGATTACACCCAGATATATCCTGGTTCAGCTGCTAAGTGCAGTGTAGCCTACATCCAGTCTCCATCACAACAATGATGGAATTTCACTATAATCATCCAGATTACAATTTGTAAAGTGCTAACCCAACTTACAAGGGGATTCCCACAGAATCATGAAACACAACATAGATGAACAAAGGAACTCTAAGACATCTATGGCTTTTTATTTTAATTTTGCACTCTCTGCCTTTTTTCGCTCTATGGATTTTTCATACAAACCTCACTGTTTGCCTTTTTCCATGAGACTCAAGACATGACAAAATTAAATAGAAAAATACTAAACAGAATACATTGAAAGAGAAGAAAATCTGTAAGCTTAGGTAGCTATGAGACTTCTGTGCCTTGCACTCTCAAACTTACTCCTTAAATCAAACCGTGACTATTCACCCCTTTTATAGAGAAGTGAAGCCTTTACAGTTGAAACGAAAACCAAGCTTAACTTCTTTTCCTTCACACATAACCGGTTCGGCCACAGAGAGAGAAGATGTTACTCATGCAAAACCCAACATGCAAATACCTCTAGTTCTTCCTTGGTCATCATCCTTCATCAATCCGGGCGCTCCATCCTTGGCTTGCTCTCCAAGATGGATTTCTGGCCCTTGATGCTTCATGATGATGATGGCTTCATCTGCTCTAATCTCTGCCTCTTCCATCACTTCGCCACTCTAGCTACTTCCTGTGGTGGTTGAGCAGAATCAGAAACAAGTCATGCCTCCAAGAATCTCCTCCTTGCTAGCTGAATCTCCTTCTTTCTTTTTGAGTATGAAGGATCCGAGATTACCTCACCAAATCTTACCACGTTTGGTGATAATCTCAGCCACATCATACTTTTCTTTTCATATGTTTTCTTGCCATCATTAGCTTGATGGTCTTGATGCATGCAGCTTCTTTTTTCTTTTGGTAGCTGAACATAGCTTCCATTGTTTCCTGGGTAATAACCGAAAAGAAGAAGCAAGTAGAGAGGGAAGAGAGAAATTTGAAAAGCATTGATTTAGGAAAGAGAATGAGATTAAATGAAATGATTCTTTCCTTACTGAGTAGCGTGTAGCCATAAGTGCTACAATCAAATCATGTGTCTTGTTTTCTCTCTCATAGTTCCCATGCAGTAAATGACAATGTAATGAATTTTGGAATCCATCACATGGTGAAATGCTTGGATCCGTTGGAAGCAATTTTGCTTTCATTTTGTTCATTAGTTTCGGATCATGCATGAAGCATTCATCAAAAGTAATGTTGGGCTTTGTAGCAATAAAATCTAATCTGGCCTAATTAGTAACATTTGCTTTCCTGATGAATTTTTGGATCAAGCATTGAACAAATAGGAAAGCTTTCTTTGGGCTTATAGCAACAAGATTTATTCTGGCCCAACTGATAGAACCTTTTCAGCCAACAATCACAAAACAAGAATTACATAGGGCTGAATTTTAATTTATTGGGTTTGGGATCTTTCTTTTTATTTCGGCCCAATTAAAAACCTGCATCACAAAATTATTAATTAACATATGTTAAATGAAGATCAAATTAATAATTTTGCAATTACATATTTCAATAATATTTGTTTATCACAAATATTAATTTGGAGTTTTCCAAACTCATCATCCAGCAATTACTGATAGTAGAATGACGGAAAATGACATCATGGAGGATGATATAATATAAGTTAGTTTTTGTTTTTGTTTTACTTCGTTTTTTTCTCTCTCTTTTTTCTTTTTGTTTTTGTGTTTTTATTTGCTAATGGTGATTTATTTCATTGTCAGACGGTGTTTGATAACATTATGTGATATTGAATTAAGTTAAGTTACTTCATTAAATTTGGTTTTGTGGTTTTGTAACATGTAAAATCTGAAAATAAAGAGAATAACATAGTAATGGTTTCTATTTATGTTATCAATATGTGTATGTTTTATAAGGTAAATAATTGGTTTTTTCTTTCCGTGACATTTGATTGTGTACTGCTTATATAAAATGAACAATTATGCTTTTCTTTATGCTTTGTTATTTTTGTTTTCAGCTTTCCTATGATTTTGTGATTTATTTAGGGTGTAGGAGTTTGTTCAATTTGATGATCTTGTGATTTGTTGAATTGGAATGCAAATTATATAGGAATTATTTTTTTGAATCTTTAGCTTTTTGATTTGTCATTGTTTAGTTCCCGTGTAAGTGGTAGATTTCATTCATGAATGAATGAAGTAGTTACAAAGTAGAAGAAAAGAGATTAAAAAAAAATCTGATTCATCTTCTGTATTTAAAATTTTTGTTTGTGAACTATCAACTAAAAATTATAGATAAATTAATATAAAAAATTCTAAAATTTTAAATTTTATTAGTTTAGAAATTATTAAATTTAAATATTTAAATGGTATAGTGAATTTTCAAACAATTTTTTTAAAAAAAATTAAAATTTACGTTTATTATCGAATTTATCGTCAGTTAAATCTGCCGGTAGTTATTAATTTAATTATTAATAATAAATCATATATTACCGTCGGATTTATAAAAAAAAAATCAGATGATAACAAGCTCCATAATTTTGCAATTAAAAATTTATATCTGCTGATAATTAGCGATAGGTGAAAAAATCCACTGATAAACAATTATTGGTGAGGTTTATATCATCAGATTTATTTTGCCATTAAATCCAATGGTAAATAGATTATTGACAAATTTTTTTATTAAATTTATCGATAAATCTGATGGTATTCAACTATTCTTTTATAGTGTTTATTATATATCTATTTGATTTGATTCAATTATCATTCATTAAAGATTGGAACACTAATCTTTTAAATCAACTACTTAGCTTGAACGGGTTATCACTGACTGAAACTTAAGAATATTTACTAATTTTACTTTAAATTAAAAGGAGACCTGCAAGATGTTCGGGGCGATAAATTAATAATAGTATATAATAAATATTAAAAATTGTTATATTTTGTAGAAATAAATTAAATATATGTACATTAAAGTTAAATTTAAAAAGTATTTTATTTAAAATAATTTGTAGTATAAAAAGTTTAGATGTTGGAGTCGTAAAAAGTAACATTTTTATTTGATAGTTTAATTTTTGCATTTCTTTTAGTTGGTAGTTTGAAACAATTGTATCCAATATTTTTTTTGCTTCGTCATCAAATAGTATAAAAGCTGTTGCAACACTTTAATTTGAAACCTTTAATTGAAGTCTGAACCTAGAATAAATATTGGGTTAGTAACTAATAATTTGATAGATAAGATTATGAAAAGTATATAGAGTTACCTTATTGTTGGATATTGTAGTGTTTAATTACATGTTCTATAAATGTAGTTGTTTCCTTTTTTTATATGCTTTCTTCTTATACTTTTCACATTCAACATAGTTCCATCCAAATTTGTTATCAATTTCGTTTATAGTTGCTAAAATTGTGAAGATCTTTTCCTATTCTAATATTCAATTTATGTTATCATTAGGTATATGGTATTTGAGTAAGTATGAATGTAAGATGCATGTTGTGAGTTTTTTTTGTCATACCTGATCATCAGATTCTCATTGCATGGCTATTAGATTTTGGATAATTATTCAATTTCTAATCATTCTGATCTGAAAAGAATGATGCTCTATTGAGTAAGTTTGAGATGCGTAGTTTGAAAATAAATTTTTTATGCTAAATTTAATGTTATTGGAAGGAATAGTCATAAGAGACTTATATAAGTAATTTAAAGGATATGTCTAAAACGAACTCAACAATTTTGTACTTATTGAATAAGCCATACTTATATAGGCCATTAGATCTTATTAGATGAAAATCAAAGGCTAATATAAAAAAATAGCATTAATGGACTCTAATAAATATAGAATATCCTAGTACATAAATAAATATTTTAAATGGCAATACTTTAATACACAATATTTTAAACGGCAACCGAATCTTTTATTCTTAAATAATTTTTTTTTATTGGTTAAATTGTATTTTTATCAAAATACTTTTAAAAAAATTTACTAAAGTGTATTTTGGTCAGCAAAATTTATTGAGTAAAAATAAAATTTTTACTTAGGTATATTTTACAGACAAATTCGACTGTTTAAAAAAAAAATCCGGATCAAATTAATATTAATTAGTTAACACAAAACATTTAAAATGGATTAAAGAGAAAATTTTTTAAAACTTACAAGGGAGGCAAATGTACATTTTATAAATAGAAACAAAGGAAGTGTCAACTTAGCATCTAGCGAGAGGAGCCTAAAATTTTTTCCAAAAGGCTATTTTTAATTAAATCTTCCTAACCGTATTTTACAAAAATTTTCCCATATATTATTAACTTATATTAGTAAGACCTAAACTAACCAAACTTATGTAATTAAAAATATAAAGAATATAGAAATACAAATGAATATAAATATTTTTTACTCACTGAAATTAATTATTGTGAAATTTTTTTTATAATATTAAAATGATATTTTAAATAGTTATACTATAACAGATTTAATATGTTTTCTGATTTCAATGTTATTATATGATTATAATTATTTAATATATAAAAAAATTACTAGATAGTATATATTAGAGGTGGAAATACGGGCCGGCCCACCTCAATCCGCCCCGCCTTGCCTAGGGCCGCACCATAAGTGGCAGGAGCGGCCCACCCCACCAACTAAAGTGGGTACAAAATGTTAGCCGTTTGACTTTGTTTTTTTTTTTAAAAATAAAATTAATTAAAATCAACAAAAAAATAATAATTAAACAATTAAATACAAATAAAAAATAC
>NC_029775.3:111468236-111472631 GCF_000817695.3 Arachis duranensis
TATTTTCATATATTATATATAATATTTAAAATAAATTATATTTTCAAAATATTTTGATGAAAAATTATTTTATATAATAATATTTTTAACAAAATTAGTTAATTAATAAATTTTGAATATAATAATCTAATTATTTGTCAAGTAATATAAAATAAAATTTTAATTATTTTATATTTTTATGTGAGTTATAGTTTAAAATATTATTTTAATATAATTTTTTAATATTATAAAATAAGTTTGCATAATAATTAATTTTAATAAATAAAAAATACTCATATATTTTATATTTAATTATTTAAAAATAAAAGATTTTATTGTTATTTAAAGTATTGTGTATTAAAGTATTGCCATTTAAAGCATTTATTTATGTACTAGGATATTTTATATTTATTAGAATCGCTGCTCTTCTTTTATATTAGTCTTTGATTTTCATCTAATGGCCTATATAAGTATGGCTCATTCAATAAGCACATAATTGTTAAGCTCGTTTTAGACATATCCGTAATTTAAATAGTATGGAATTAAATATTTGTAACGTAAAATTTATTATGATTAATAATATTTTTATGACGTTTGTAATATAGATATTTATTACCTTTAGTGAGTTATTTATAAAAATTAATAAATTAATTGTTGGGTTTATAAATTTATTGTATTGTTTATAACGGTAAGATATAATAAATATAAGAATATGAATTCAATGTATTTGTAGGTTACAAATTCATTGTATTGTATTTTTTAGTTTTTTGTTGATTTGAAAATAATAGTTGATTTGGTAAGAATTAAGTAGTTGATTCTAAAGTTTTGCCAAATAAGCGATATTGCTGACATGGTATTAATAAAAGTAAAGAAATGTTTTACAAGTAAAATAGATAAATTTATTTATCTACTTTTATATATTAAGAATAGATAGATAGATAAACTATGTAATGGATAAGAATTTGGAATAACTTTAGTTGTGTTGCTTTAGTTTCTTATGTGATTAAAGGGGAAAAAACCTTCTCTTATTTCTTAACTTTTAAAAAAGGACTCAATAAAGTGTAGGATAAAATTTAGTTAAAAGAAAAGAGGATAAATTGAAATTTACTCATCTTAATTTTGGTTCATGTGCAATTTATTTCTTCAAATGAAAACTTACCATTTAACTCCATGAAATTCTTAAATGGTAAAAAAAGGCCTTTGACTCAAGAGTTACTCTCATATGTGTGTTTAGTAGCACCTTTAATAGCAGAATAATTGTAAAAAAATTTTATAACATATTAACATCAAATGCATTGTAAAATTGAACATTTTAATTTCTTTAATGTAAATTCTTTATTTTTTTTAGTTTTAGTTAATAAAAAAAAAAGATTTAACAAACTTGTACCATAAGGGTATATATTTAAAATATAATAATAATTTTTTATTAATTTTGATGTATTCAATACATTAAAAACATAAAAAAAATTAATTTGCACAATAATTTTTATAAAATATTTTCTTTTATGATATGCTTAACCAATATCCTAAAGGCACAAGTTAACAAAATCTTAAAAAAAATCCAAATCTTTATTGATGATTGAAACAATGATATTTTTTAATTGTTTCAAATCAAAGGCACAGGGAAGACACATCTAATCTTCTCACAATTGGTGCCAAGAAAAAATAACAAAATGAAAAAGAAAAGGTTGTCTAAATAGCAAACATGGCACTAGCATGTGTATAGATAGATATATAAAATAATGAGTTAGTTCTTCTTGATGTTCCTCCTTATAGCCTCAGCATTTTCCTTGACAGCATCAGCAGAATCTTGAGCCTTTTCAAGAACAGAATCAGCAGCCCTATTAGCAGAGTTGCGGGTAGATGCCCAAGCATCTTGCATGGTTTGCTTTGCCTTATCAGTGATGGTATGTGCTGCTGCCCTATTGGCTGTGCTCTTTGTTGTGTCCCATGCTTCTTGCATTGTTTGTTTTGCTTTCTCACTTATGTTTTGTGCTGTTTGTGACACTTGATTTGCCATTTCTCCTGCCTTGTCTACTGCCCTGTGTGCCACCTGTCATTTTCTCCACAAAAATAATTTAGTAATATATTGTATGAATGTATGAAATGTGATAAAATTGAAGTTAAAAGGTAATTAATTACATGTTCAGCTGTGGAATAAGACTTGTCTTGCTGGGTAGTATCATTCATGCTGTTAAAAACAGTTTCAGTTGTTTCTTGCCTCGTCATGCCATCAGTACCAGGTGCTGTGCCTTCTGCCTTATTATGGGGTGGTACCTAAAGTTTAAGACCATCATTTGGTAATACTCAAAAAATATATATATAAAGAAAATTAAACTACGCACTGTAAATTTTAGATATATAGGTCTTCTTTCTTTTTTTATGGGTTAATAAAAGTTGAAATTCAAACTTTCGGCTAAAATTTTTATATATAAATAATTTTAATGTGAAATATAAAAATATTTAATTATTTTAGTGTTTTATACAGTTATAGTAATAGCACAAAAATTAATATTTTGTAATAAAAAAATTAATTATAAAAGAATAAAATGTTATTGACGTTTTATAATAAATAAATATTATCTTAATTATTAAAATACAAAACGTAAGTGATATTTTGTTAAAAAAATATTATTTTAATTATCAAAACACAAAACGTTAATGATATTTTGTAAATAGCCATAACAATATTTAACACATAGTTTAGTTCATCATAAAAATTTCACACCTAATAATACAGTATAAAAAAAAGTTTCAAACTTTCTAAGTTATAAAAATTTTGATTAACAAAAAATATATACATGAATAGTTATATAGACACGTACATAAATAAATATGAATATAAATTGTTTATATTATTATGATATGAGTAAATTACTTGGATAGGCCTAGGGGTAACAGCTGCAAAAACCCTAGGGTTCCATACACGAGCTCTAGCAATGGTTGCACCAGCATGCCCAAACTTGGGGAGGGAGCTAACTAGGCTATTAATTCTTCCTGCCATTGTTTCTTTTCTTTTTCTTCTTGTTTTTAATACGTTTAGTTTGTATATGCAAGTTTTCTTTGCTTTAATTTGTTCTTTATCATTGTGAAAAATAATGTATATATAGTGTTATATTATTCCTTAGCGATTTAGTCGCATACAAGAGAGTAATTAGCGCTCAATAGTGGTAAGAAACAGAGATGAAATAATGTTCCACATATAAAAGGGTCTAAATGACCCGGTATTATAGCTAACTTAATCATTACATAAGAGGTCAACTTTCTTTTCCCTTTTAGGGGAAAATGTAAATTAAATATTTAATGAGTTGATTTATTTTTCTGTAAAGAAATAAATTTGGACGGGATTATTGTGTAATGATATCTTATTACGTTGAATGTTATTTAACTCGAAAAAGTTTAATATACCTAATATATTTCGAAAATAATTTGACTTTTAATGAATTGAAAACAATCTATGCACATAAAAATTTACAAAAATACTATATATACAAAAAATCAGCCACTAAATTAGTCATTGATGCAACACATATTCTTCTTTGTCTTCTTCTTCTTCGCATGTTTTCTCTCAATCATAATTCTTTTATTGATGTTGTTGTTGCTTTTTCTTTTCCTCCTTTTAATTGAGGTTCATTTTTATTCAAAAATGAATTTGATGTGTGTTTTGTTGATGATTGAGTCTTTTTGACTGCTTGTTTAAAATTGAACTAATTTCGGTTTATTTTTAAATTAATTAAGGTTCATTTGATACTGCTGATAAGTATTGACCAAATTTTTTATTTCTTAAGTAATTTGAATTCATTTTTTAGTTTAATTGAGGTTCATTTGGATCCAGAAATAAATTGTATGTGTTTGATTGTGTACTAAAAATATAAACCTTTTTTGTACATAATTAATTTTTATAATGACCTACAAACATGGTAAAAAAAAAGAGTTAAGTTCCTTCTAAAAGTATTAGGCTAAAAGGATGGAACCTAAAAAAACACCTTGAGGAGTTGAATTTCTCTTCGGTGGAAACTATATTGGTGGAAGTGGATTGGTTGGATTTGGAGTGTAAATGTGTCATCTAGTTAAAAGAAAACCAAACTAGATGTTCCTTCACTAATGTCACATGTCAGGAGCTTTAGTTTAACGTGCGGGAATCAATTTCTTACCTTTTCAGTTGACAAGACTTGAGGTGACAGGAACACTTAAAGATATTTTGAAAAAAGTAGTAAACTAAATATCATATTAAAAACCATTGGACAATAGATTTTCTCTTTATCATGGTTTTACACTATAAAAAGGACCTCAAACCACCTCTGTAAAGCACCCTTTACCCTTTACTTTCACCATTACCATTACGATCATCTTCTTCTTCACAGACCTTCAACCAGACTTTCACCTTCACTTTCACTACTTTTCACTCTCACCCTT
>NC_029775.3:111472731-111476489 GCF_000817695.3 Arachis duranensis
TTATTTAAAATATTTGTACAAAAATATTCTTTTATTCATTTTTTATGAGTACATAATTATATTCATATTATATAGAAATATTTATATTTTAATATCATAATATTTACAAATACATATCTCATTATGACAAAAAATGAATAAAAGAGGGGAGATTTGATTCTTTAAAGTCATGGTATGTTAACAAAAAAAAATTAAATTATTCTTGTTCTATTGAGTACAAAAAAGTTCAATGCAGCTTGAGGAAATACTTTTTACCCTCAAAGACTGCATGGGGCTTATGATTGTGAATTAAAAATATAAACCTTTTTTTGTACATAATTAATTTTTATAATGACCTACAAACATGGTCAAAAAAGAGTTAAGTTCCTCCTAAAGGTATTAGGCTAAAAGGATAGAACCCAAAAGAACACCTTGAGGAGTTGAATTTCTCTTCAGTGGAAACTATATTGGTGGAAGTGGATTGGTTGGATTTGGAGTGTAAATGTGTCATCTAGTTAAAAGAAAACCAAACTAGATGTCCTTTCACTAATGTCACATATCAGGAGCTTTAGTTTAACGTGCGGGAATCAATTTCTTACCTTTCCAGTTGACAAGACTTGAGGTGACAAGAACACCTAAAGATATTTTGGAAAAAGCAGTAAACCAGATATCAGATTAAAAACCATTGGACAATAGATTTCCTATTCATCATGGTTTTACACTATAAAAAGGACCTCAAGCCACCTTTGTAAAGCACCCTTTACCCTTTACTTTCACCATTACCATTATGATCATCTTCTTCTTCTTCACAGACCTTCAACCAGACTTTCACCTTCACTTTCACTACTTTTCACTCTCACCCTTTACCCTTTATTTTCACCTTCACCTTCACTTTATCACCTTCTTCTTTACAGACCTTCAACCAGACTTTTCACTTTCACTTTCACCTTCTTCTAGACCTTTCTTACTTCTGAAGTTGAGAAACTAAAAAACCCATCTTTTTCTCTCCCCAAATTTTCTCTCATTTTGTTCTTCATTACATTAATCGCCTTCACGAGTAAAAAACTGACATTCAGGTGTTCTCCCAAAATACTTGACAACCATTAACCAACCCCTGTCCACTTTAAACAAAGCTCATTCATTCTCTTGTGACATTAGTGAAGGTCTCAACACTTGTTCTCCACCTCTATTTCTCATAATTAGTTCTCGTATTGCTTATTTGTCATTAATAGAAGTATTTTTTCTCATAAGTTTACTTACCCCGAATCTCTCATCCTAACCATTATTTTTCACTTAATCTATTTTTCACGAAACCCACCCGAATCAGTGTTTTGTTGATGATCGAGTCTTTTTGACTGCTTGTTCAAAACTGAACTAATTTCGTTTCATTTGTATGTTAATTGAGGTTCGTCTGATGCTGCTGATAAGCATTGACCAAACTTTTTATTCCTTAAGTGATTTCAATTAATTTCTTAGTTTATTTGAGGTTCATTTGAATTAAGAAATAAATTCGATGTGTTTTTATTGATGATCGAGTCTTTTTGACTATTTGTTCAAAATTGAACTAATTGAATGGAATGGAGTGGAATCTAATGCAATTTAATAAAGTGATAATAAATAATTTCATTCTTCCTTACTAAAAAATTTGGTCAATACTTATCAGAAGTATCAAGTGAACCTCAATTAGCACACAAATGAATCGAAATTAGTTCAGATTTGAACAAACAGTCAAAAAGACTCAATCATTAACAAAAAGATATCGAATTCATTTTTAAATCCAAATGAATATCAATTAAACTAAGAAATAAACCGAAATTATTTAGGGAATAAAAAATTTGGTCAATACTTATCGGTAGCATCAAGTGAACCTCAATTAACACACAAATGAACCAAAATAAACTAAGAAATGAGCTAAAATTATTTAATGATGGCATCAGAGAAAATCAAAACCAATAAAGATGTTTGTAAAATGTCGTGTTGATGGTTTCAGTGGCTAAGAGAAGGGGGGGTTGAATCTTAGCCCCTTTTTCGCTTGCTAACACTTGCTGGACTTAGAAGAGACTTTTCTGTTTTTAGCTCGTCCCTAGCCACGAGACATTTTCATTTTGTCTCGTCACTTGACACGAGACATTTTTTATTTTTCATCTGAACAGTAAAAACAGAATTGAAGTAAGAAGAGAGAGAGAAGATTACACCCAGATATATCCTGGTTCAGCTGCTAAGTGCAGTGCAGCCTACATCCAGTCTCCATCACAACAATGATGGAATTTCACTATAATCATCCAGATTACAACTTGTAAAGTGCTAACCCAACTTACAAGGGGATTCCCACAGAATCATGAAACACAACACAGATGTACAAAGGAACTCTAAGACATCTATGGCTTTTTCTTTTAATTTTGCACTCTCTGCCTTTTTCCGCTCTATGGCTTTTTCTTACAAACCTCACTGTTTGCCTTTTTCCATGAGACTCAAGACATGACAAAATTAAACAGAAAAATACTAAACAGAAAACATTGAAGGAGAAGAAGAACTGCTAACTTAGGTAGCTCTGAGAACTCTGTGCCTTGCACTCTCAAATCTTACTCCTTATTTTTAAACCATGACTGTTCACCTCTTTTATAGAGAAGTGAAGTCTTCACAGCTTGAAAACCAGACCCGAGCTCAGCTTCTTTTCCTTCAACAAAAACCGGTTCGGCCATATAGAGAGAAGAGGTAACTCATGCAAAAACCAACATGCAAATACCTCTGTTCCTTCCTTGGTCACCACTCTTCATCAATCCGAGCGCTCCATCCTTGGCTTCCTCTCCAAGATGGATTTCTGGCCCTTGATGCTTCATGATGATGATGACTTCATCTGCTTCAATCTCTGCCTTCAACCATCACTTCGCCACTCTAGCTACTCCCTGTGGTGGTTGAGCAGAATCAAAGACAAGCCACGCCTCCAAGATCTTCCTTGCTGGCCGAATCTTCATCCTTCTTTTTGAGTAAGAAGGATCCGAGATTACATCACCAAATCTTACCAGATTAGGTGATAATCTCAGCCACATCATACTTTTCTTTTTCTTTTTCGTGCCATCAACTCGATGGACTCTAGGCTTGCTTTCCTTTCCTTTTGGTAGCTCCAAGTAGCTTCCATGGCTTCCTGTGTAATAACCGAAGAGAAGAAGCAAAGGTAAGAGAGAAGAGAGAGAAGTTTGAACTCAAACTAATGGGTAATAACAAAATGAAATTAAAGTCCCACTTCCCTAGCTTAGAGTGGCGTGTATCATAATGATCACCATCATGTCAATCACACTTTCTCTCTCATGTTCCCCATGCTGGTTTAATTAAATTTCAAATCCTTCAAAAAGTGAGTTGGAATCCGTTGGAAGCTTCATGGATTTGGGTAATACATGGAAGCATTCAATAATTTTGGGCTTGGTTGCAATAAGGATTATTCTTGGCCCAACTAGTAACAATTGCTTTCCTGATGGATTTGGATCAAACATAGGAAGCTTTCTTTGGGCTTGTAGTAACAATATTAATCTAGCCCAGTTAACCATCACAATAATTCAACCATATATCATTGAATATTTTTGAATCAATGCTGAATTGGAAAGCAAATTCACACTTGTGCTACAGCATTTTATTTTATTTTCGGCCCAATTCAATTCCTGCATTACAAAATTATTAATTAACATATAATCAAATAACATTGAATTAATAATTTTGTAATTAAATATTTTAATAATGTTTGTTCATCACAAAAATTAATTTGGAGTTTTCCAAACTCATCA
>NC_029775.3:111478844-111481371 GCF_000817695.3 Arachis duranensis
AACCCTACTGCACAAAAATCATCAGATTTTGGATACCACAAGCCATAATCACATGTTCCCTTAATGTATCTAATGATGCGTTTAACAGCCGTAAGGTGGGATTCTTTTGGATGTGATTGAAACCTTGAACATACACCCACACTTTGGACTATATCCGGTCTAGAGGAGGTAAGGTACATGAGTGAACCTATCATTCCTCTATACCTTGTTTCATCCACATCTTTGCCATCATCATCCTTTTCAAGTTTTGTGTTAGGATGCATTGGTGTTCCCATTGGTTTGGAATTTTCTACGCCAAATTTCTTTATTAATTCTTTTGCATACTTGCCTTGGTGAATAAAAGTACCACTAGGAGTTTGTTTAATTTGGAGGCCAAGAAAGAAAGTTAGCTCTCCCATTAAACTCATTTCAAATTCACTAGTCATGAGTTTTCCAAACTCTTCACACAAGGATTCATTGGCCGATCCAAACACAATATCATCCACATAAACTTGAACAAGAAGGATGTCATCATTAGAAACTTTAATGAATAAAGTAGTGTCGGTGGTTCCCCTTTGAAAATTATTTTCCAACAAGAAGGCACTAAGCCTTTCATACCAAGCTCTTGGAGCTTGTCTAAGACCATACAGAGCCTTAGTTAATTTAAAAACATGATTTGGAAATTCTTTATGTTCAAAACCGGGGGGTTGAGCCACATACACTTCCCTATCAATAAAGCCATTAAGTAAGCCAAATTTCTTTATCAATTCCTTTGCATACTTGCCTTGGTGAATAAAGGTACCACTAGGAGTTTGTTTAATTTGGAGGCCAAGAAAGAAAGTTAGCTCTCCCATTAAACTCATTTCAAACTCACTAGTCATGAGTTTTCCAAACTCTTCACACAAGGACTCATTGGCCGATCCAAACACAATGTCATCCACATAAACTTGAACTAGGAGAATATCATCATTTGATGCTTTAATGAATAAAGTTGTGTCCGTGGTACCCCTTTGAAATTGATTTTCTAATAGGAAGGTACTAAGCCTTTCATACCAAGCTCTTGGAGCTTGTCTAAGGCCATAAAGAGCCTTTGAAAGTTTAAACACATGATTAGAAAAATCTTTATGTTCAAAACCGGGGGGTTGAGCCACGTACACTTCTCTATCAATAAAGCCATTAAGGAAGGCACATTTAACATCCATTTGAAATATTTTGAAACCTTTATGGGCAGCATAGGCAAAAAGCAACCTAATTGCTTTCATTCTAGCTACCAGAGCAAAAGACTCATCAAAATATATACCCTCTTCTTGATCGTAACCTTGGGCCACTAATCTAGCCTTGTTACGAACAACTTGTCCATCCTCACCAAGTTTATTTTTAAACACCCACTTAGTACCGGTAACTTTCTTACCATCCGATGAGGTACTAGTGTCCAAATCTTATTCTTGTCAAATTGAGCAAGCTCTTCTTGCATTGCTTTAACCCATGATGGGTCTTCAAGAGCTTGTTTGACATTGTTGGGCTCTATTTGTGACAAGAGAGCAAGATTGCTAGGTTCGGTTGGCCTTTTGGTGGATGATCTTGTTGTTACTCCTTGAGAGGGGTCACCAATGATGAAGTCATGAGGATAGCCCCTCATGGACTTCCATTCTCTAGGCTTTCGGACAGGTGTAGATCTTTGATGAACTTCTGGTGGTCTCACTGTTTCAGTTTCTCGTCCCTGCTCAGGAGACAAAATGGAAGTTTCTCCTTCAATCTGACGAGACAAAACCGGGTTGACAGATTCTTCATTTTGCACAGATTTGGGATTTTCTTTACTTGTTTCAGCCTCTTCACAATCTGAATCATTATCCTTCACAATACTGGGAATTAAGTTAGAATCACAGAAGGTAACATGTATGGATTCCTCTATTGTCCTATGCTCCTTGAGATAAACTCTATAAGCCTTGCTTGTGGTGGAATATCCAACAAACGTTCCTTCATAGGATTTTGGATCAAACTTTCCAAGATTTTCTTTATTATTAAGCACAAAGCATTTGCATCCAAAAATATGAAAGTACTTAAGATTTGGAGGGGTTCCTTTCCATAGCTCATAAGGAGTTTTCTTTAATCATTTTCTAATGATTGTTCTATTCAAAATATAACATGCTGTGTTCACAGCTTCAGCCCATAAAAATTTAGGAATTTCATTCTCACATAGCATGGCCCTAGTCATTTTTTGAAGGCTTCGATTCCTTCTTTCAACCACCCCATTTTGTTGGGGCGTTCTAGGGCATGAAAAATTATGAGAAATCCCTAAGTCATCACAGAATTTTTCAAAGTCTTGATTTTCAAATTCTCTTCCATGATCACTTTTCAAATGGGCAATTTTCAAATCCTTTTCATTTTGAATTTTCTTGCAAAGGGTTGAAAAAACATAAAACACATCATTCTTATGAGCAAGGAAAAGTACCCAACCGAATCTAGAGTAATCATCAACCACAACAAGACCATAATATTTACCTCCCAAACTTTGAGTTCTAGTAGGACCAAAAAGATCAATATGTAA
>NC_029775.3:111481541-111491622 GCF_000817695.3 Arachis duranensis
AAGCATGTTACATTTTGTTCCTTTAAATCCTCAAGAGTTAATCCATACACATTGTTGCATCTCTTGGCTTCAAATAAAATATCCCCAGTTTTCTCACAAACAACCAAACAAACAAACTTCTTAAAGATAACATCAAAACCTAAATCACACAATTGACTAACACTAAGTAAGTTATGTTTCAAACCATTTACAAGAAGCACATCATTTATACAAGGAGAAAAGTTTTTACCAACTTTCCCAACAGCCACTATTTTTCCTTTTGCATCATCACCAAAGGTAACAAGTCCTCCATCATATTTATCAAGTGTTATGAAGAAGGTTGTCTTTCCGGTCATATGCCTAGAGCATCCGCTATCAATGTACCACATATTTTCTTTTTTCTTGGATGCTAGGCAGACCTACAAAATAAACTCAAGTGACCTTAGGTATCCAAATTTTCTTGGATCCTTTCACGTTAAACCATCTCTTATGTCCCAGATCATTGTAATCAAAAACAACTTTGTAAACTTTATCACCTATCATTCTTTCTCCAAAGAAACATTGAACTGGAAAATGACCACTTCGGTTGCACAGTCTACAAAATCTTGGAGTTGCAGTTTTGTTAAAGTGAGTTGGGTCTTGATATTTTACATCATTTGAAGATGAAGCAATATTTTCAACATGTGATTTTTCAGATTTATAAAATCCCAACCCAGTTTTATCATAAAGAGGTTTTTGACTAGCCAAGATTTGGTTCAAATTTTCAGAACTTTGGGTGAACTTGGCTAAGTCATCTTTAAGTCTTTTAACCTCTTTGAGCAACTCTTCATTTTGCTTAAAACAGTTCACATATGCAAGAACAGAATGGTCACTTTCACAACTTCTAACTTGGGCTTTTAACTGCTTATTTTCTTCCACAAGATCACAAGCAGTTTCTGCTTCTCTTAGTTTTTCTTTGAGGAAATCATTTTCAGCTTTAAGAATGAAATTTTGTTGTTCAAGATCTTGATTCTCAGTTAGAAAACATCTTATTTTTTTAGAAAGGTGATCTATCATAAGATGGAGGTCTTCAGTGTTAGAGTTTTGAAATGATACCTGATCTATCTCATTTGCCATGAGACAGGGCTGTGATTTAGTCTCAGACTCTTCATCATCATCATCTGAGTCATTTTCCAAATCTTCCCATGTGGCCATCAGTCCCTTCTTCTTTACTCTTTTCGGCTTCTCTTCCTTTTTCAACTTGGGACAATCAGATTTGAAATGACCCATTTCCTTGCAATTGTAACAAGTTACTTTGCTAAGGTCTTTCTTCATCTTCCTTGAGCCGCTGCCTTTGCCTTTGAGCTTCACCATTTTTCTGAATTTTTTTGCAAACAACACAAACTCATTTTCAGAAGAGTTATCACTGGATTCATCATCCAAAGGGTTAGTCATAGAAGAAAAAGCAATTCCTTTCTTTTTTGAATCTTTTTTTAAATAGGAGTTTTCAAAAGCAAGTAGATTTCCTCTCAAATCATCAAGTGTCATGGAATCTAAGTTACTACTCTCAGAAATAATTAAAGCTTTGGTTTCCCACTCTTTTGTGAGACATCTCAACACTCTTCTCACTAGCACAGATTCTGAATGTGTGATTCCAAGAGCATCTAAGCCAACAGTGATGATATTGAACCGTTCGAACAGTTCATCAATGGACTCTCCTTCCTTCATTGCAAACATCTCATATTCCCTGTTTAACATGTCTGTCCAAGTTTTCTTTACAATGGTAGTTCCTTCATGAGTGATTTGCAACTTGTCCCAGATTTCCTTTGCCGTTGTGCATCGTGATACTCGTCGGTACTCCTCAAAGCTGATGGCACAGTTGAGTAGATTGGTTGCCTTGGCATTTAACTCCACGGTCTTCTTATCTTCCTCGGTCCAGTTTGCTTCTGGTTTCAGAGAAATTACTCCTTGAGCATTTGTGGTAGTTGGAAATTTAGGACCTTCCAAGATGATCTTCCAAAGTCTGTAATCCACGACTTGTACAAATATCTTCATCCTCTCCTTCCAATAGGTATAATTTTTCCCATTGAAGAGGGGAGGTCTGTTGCTTGATTGACCTTCAGTTAGATTGTAGGACAACACACTTGCGCCACTGTTTTCTGCCATGAGGATCTTTACTCCAAGCTGCAAAGCTTGATCTCTTTGAGACCAAGCTCTGATACCAATTGATGGTTTCAGTGGCTAAGAGAAGGGGGGGTTGAATCTTAGCCCCTTTTTGCTTGCTAACACTTGCTGGACTTAGAAGAGACTTTTCTGTTTTATCTCGCCCCTAGCCACGAGACATTTTCATTTTGTCTCGTCACTTGACACGAGACATTTTTAGACATGACAAAATTAAACAGAAAAATATTAAACAGAAAACTTTGAAGGAGAAGAAGAACTGCTAGCTTAGGTAGCTCTGAGAACTCTGTGCCTTGCACTCTCAAACCTTACTCCTTGAATCAAACCATGACTGTTCACCCCTTTTATAGAGAAGTGAAGCCTTCACGGTTTGAAACGCAAACCCGAGCTCAGCTTCTTTTCCTTCAAAACACAACCGGTTCGGCCACAAAGAGAGAAGAGGTAACTCATGCAAAAAACCAACATGCAAATACCTCTAGTCCTTCCTTGGTCATCACTCTTCATCAATCCGAGCACTCCATCCTTGGCTTCCTCTCCAAAATGGATTTCTGGCCCTTGATGCTTCATGATGATGATGACTTCATCTGCTTCAATCTCTGCCTTCAACCATCACTTCGCCACTCTAGCTACTACCTGTGGTGGTTGAGCAGAATCAAAGACAAGCCATGCTTCAAGAATCTCCTCTAGATGGCCGAATCTTCTTCTCAAGAATCTCACATCTTGGCCGAATCTTCATCCTTCCTTTTTGAGTATGAAGGATCCGAGATTACCTCACCAAATCTTACCAGATTAGGTGATAATCTCAGCCACAGCATACTTTTCTTTTTCTTTTTCGTGCCATCAACTCGATGGACTCTAGGCTTGCTTTCCTTTCCTTTTGGTAGCTCCAAGTAGCTTCCATGGCTTCCTGTGTAATAACCGAAGCGAAGAAGCAAAGGTAAGAGAGAAGAGAGAGAAGTTTGAACTCAAACTAATGGGTAATAACAAAATGAAATTAAAGTCCCACTTCCCTAGCTTAGAGTGGCGTGTATCATAATGATCACCATCATGTCAATCACACTTTCTCTCTCATGTTCCCCATGCTAGTTTAATTAAATTTCAAATCCTTCAAAAAGTGAGTTGGAATCCGTTAGAAGCTTCATGGATTCGGGTAATACATGGAAGCATTCAATAATTTTGGGCTTGGTTGCAATAAGGATTATTCTTGGCCCAACTAGTAACAATTGCTTTCCTGATGGATTTGGATCAAGCATAGGAAGCTTTCTTTGGGCTTGTAGTAACAATATTAATCTAGCCCAGTTAACCATCACAATAATTCAGCCATATATCATTGAATATTTTTGAATCAATGCTGAATTGGAAAGCAAATTCACACTTGGGCTGCAGCATTTTATTTTATTTTCGGCCCAATTCAATTCCTGCATTACAAAATTATTAATTAACATATAATCAAATAACATTGAATTAATAATTTTGTAATTAAATATTTTAATAATGTTTGTTCATCACAAAAATTAATTTAGAGTTTTCCAAACTCATCACGTGTTATTGGTGATGATAATAACAAAAGAGAAATATAACGAAAAAAAGAAAAGAAAAAAAGAAGAAGACATAACATTTGCCGTTTACATTAATGTGGAAAGTTATTTACGTTTAAAAGTCAATTATGTAGCGCGTGAATGTAAAAAAGGTTATAACAACTTGGTTGGATTTGGTTAGTGAAATCACTTAGATGCAGAACATTATTGTTTTTTCTTTTAATTATATACTCTTTTAGTCTTTTGTTTGTTTTAAACTCAAGTCTCTCACCTTTTCAACTTGTTTTTCCATGGACAGTATCAAATTTACTTAATTTTGCCTACACTTAAGTTTTAGCAGTTTCATCTGCTCTCTGCAGTCTTATTTGCATCCTGAGTTTTCGTCTGCATTTTATTTTTGTAATTTTATGTATACCCAAAATTTTTGTAATAGTTTCAAATTTTTAAAAAAAAATTATTTACATATTATTTTGTTTTTTTATTCCATTGTTTTTTAATAAGTTGTCGCTTGAATTTAAATGAGATATTATAATATATTTAAAATATTATATGTTAATATAGTATTTAAGCATATGTAAATTTATTTAGTTTGATATGATGCTGATTTGTTCATTATCAGTAAACTATATCATTAACTTATAAATAAGTACTCACTGTACATTTCTGAATAATATCTGAATATCAAATTAAACTTGTTGTACAATTTGTTATTATGAATTCTTATAGTACTATTGTTGAGAGAGGAAGTGTGATGAGAAATATGGTGGATAAAGGGGGTGGGTGATGGTGACTCTGACGGTGTCGATGGTATGGTCACTGATAAGAATAATGGTAGTTGTGGAAGGGAAAAAAAGGAGATAATGGTATCAACAGTGATGGTGGTAAGGTGATCAAGAATTATGGATGGTATTGGTTTAGAAATGAAATTAGGATTAGAAAAAATAGATAGTTTAAAAATTTTAGGTAATTGTTTAAGATTAAAATAATTTTATCGATCAAAATTTATTTTTTTTATGAATACAACATTATTTTCGTTTTTTAAGTCAGCATTTAGAATATTTTTTTTTGGAAATGATAGTATTCTAAAACATTTAATTTCATAGAGTGATTCATAATTATAAAATCCAAACTCTGTTTTAGTTGTATTTCTATATATAGTACTTGATATAGTTACGAGAAAGATAAGCTTACATAACTACAACACTATAATCTCATATATGAATTTCAATTCACAAATGTCATCACTCTTCAATTCTCTCATCTCATACTTGAATCTCTTCATAATATCATTTTTATTTTTGAGTTTGCATAAATTTTATATATGTTCTTTTTTCTTTTTTTTTAATCTGATACTATATCATAAAATTACTTAATTTAAATATTTAAATTGAAAGAAAAAAATAAATAAATAATTATATATCTATCAATATTACGTCCGTTAAATTTGTATAATTTGCTTTGTGCGTAGCCATTCTTTTTTATACTAATTTTTTTTTAGAATAACAAAAATCAAATTTTAAAATTTTTTGTCATAAAAATTTTAATATTATACCATAAAATTATTTATATTAAAAATTTAAATTAATAAATAAAAATATATAAATAATTATGTTTTTAATATTCACAATTTACATCATTGCATGCACTCAAATAATTAGATGAATTGGTGTTATATTATGAATAATATAGATATCAGGGTATGATATTTATATAAAATTGAACAAATATAATGATAGTATATATCAATTTCGAAATGGCAATTTTTTAATATAAAAATCTATTAAAACCATTTTTAATAAGGTTTTGAATGCGATTCTTCTAAAATTTTATATAAATAGACTAATTATTTATATATGATTTTTTACTTTCTTGAAAATAAATTCTAAGATCAAATTACATTATACAACATCATCATTATTATTATTGTTATCACTGCTAATCGAATATTTATTGTATTAATTCTATTATTTTATTTATTTTGATTTTGTAATTACTTTATTTATTTTGATTTTGTATATATCTAATATTTAAATATATTTTCGTTATACCATTATTTGGGACTAATGTAGAGCATACAATTTGTTAATGAAAATAACTAACGCCATCAATTTTAAGTTGGTATGTCATTGACACTTGGTAATATATACTAGTAATACTACGTCCAACGATGTTAGCAACTAAGGAAATATAATTTAAAATGCGATTATAAAATTAAAAACAATAAAATACTAAAATTAAAAGTGAAATAAAATATAAACACTGAACAAAAAATACTTTTTCCATTTATTGATATTCTCTCCTTTTATGAATATAGTGTAATTTATTAAAAAAAATCTTAAATTAAATCATGTGAGAAAAAATTAATAGTCAAAATTAATCACTCTCTCATCTTAATTGTCTATTTTTACATTTTGTGTAGTTACAAATTTGGATAATATGAATAGTTTTGTGCAATTATATACTTTATGTATATTAGCCATTAGGAATGGATTTTTTCCATTGTTAAAAAAAATTAAAAAAGTAAAGTATGATCTTTACCTTTTCATTATGTTATTTTCTTTTTTCAAGGTTTTTTTTGTTTTACTTATAAAATAATAATGAAAAATTATATTTTACTCTTTTAATTATTAAAAAAATTAAGAGGCTTCATTCCACATGTATATCTATTATTAACAACAGAAAATTATACTATGTATTTAAAATGCATTAAAAAATTGATCATATATTTTCAAAATACAAATCAATAATTCAAAAGTTAATGCAATACCCCAAAAAATAGCAAACTAAAAGGAAATGCTAACTCTTTTAGAGAAATCACTGCTATCAATATATAATTTTTTTAAATTTGTTGTAATAGAGTCAAATAATTTTTTAAAATTCAGATATAAGATTAACTTCTTAGAATATTTTGAAATAATGCATTCAAAATATACAGTAACTCTCATCAAGTGTCTCCACATTTATCAACCAAAAATTAATACACATTCAAACAAATAGTCAATTAATTATTGACTCTTCATCTTTTATCTTCTTAGAGTCAAATAATTCTATTTTAAATTAATACTTAACGAATTTATCTATTTTGTATTTTAAAAACATATAATAAAATTATAAATTATTTTTTTATTAAAAATATAAAAATTTACATAACATATCAATGCACATTGATTTTTTAATTTTTTTTGGTCTCACATGAGTAGGTACCCAAATTCCCAATATTTTGTCAATGAAATACTTTTATCAACCCAAGTTTCCACAGTTCCCCACACTTAATTAGCTCACAGTCTCTAACTAAAGCTAACCAAAGATTCCATTTGGGGTAATTAATTTATTTTTATGCTTAAGGCTAGTGATGTAGTAAAATACAGAATAAATGGGATTAAAAGGCTCAAGGTAGCTAACAAAGGTGATTGAAAGCGTAGGCTATTTGGGATAAGTGAGCAAAAATAATCCTAAAACTTAAAAATAAAAATAGTCAAAATTACTCATCATTATAGTTTTCAAACTATGAACAGAAATTAATTTCACAATTTACGATATTTTAAATTACATTATTATAAATAAATTATCCGTCTATTAACCAAATTTATATATACCTATACACAACAATCATAATTCGTCAAGAGTGAAACAAAGAGAGAGAGTAAGAGATAGATCATTATTCAAACATCAATGACTCTTTGTGTTACTAGAAACATTTTCATGCTATGGCTACTTGTTCTTCTTGTTCAATTATTATTATGCAGCAGCGAATTGATGCCAAAAATACATGTGACTATCCAAAATTACATGGAAGGGCATGAAAGTTTGATAGTTCATTGCAAATCTAAAGAAGATGATCTTGGAGCGAGGCTTGTGAAGTATATGGATACATATGAGTTTGAATTCAGAGTTAATTTTTTTGGTGGCACACTTTTCTTTTGTAGCTTTCGATGGCCAGGTGTGTGTCATTGGTTCGAAATATATAATGAAGATAGAGATTGGAAAAAGTGTAAACAATGTATTTATAGAATATATAAAAAAAGGACCTTCTAGATGTGTATCAGATAATACAGATATTTGGTATCCATGGAATTCAGATGAATGTTAATTCTTTTTATTTTATATATTTTGGGTGATAGATTTTCAAGAACACTGCCAATTGTTCTTGTAATCATTAAAATAAATTCTGTTGAAATAAGTTTGACGTTGATGATGATGATATATGTGTTAGAAAATCTTATTTGTGCCTTTAAAATAAAGCCGATAATTTTCTATATAAGTGTCTTGCTTGTTCTTTAATTATCAATTTATTTTACAAGCAAAATTTATTTGTTTCTTAATCTCTTCTCTGGTCTTGGTTTTTTAACTCGTGCTGATTTCTCTCTTCTCCCTAAATTTCACCGTGTGAAATTTGATAATAATGTGTGTTTGAGGGAAAGTTTTAAGTAAGAATATATGCACAAATTAGTTTTGAAAGAATCTTGAATGGAAAGCATTGGTTCTTAATAAACTTTTACTTTTTATAAATTCTCAAGAATTAAAACTTGTTTGAGTATTAACAGGATTAGATCTAAAAATTTAGTAGAGATGTCTAAAATTATAATATTATATAATCAAATATATATTATATATAATCATGATTAAAATTTTTTTAATTAAAAAATACTAATAAATACTTGTTATATAAAAAAATTGTTTTAGTATGATGACATTGACTGTTTATCTATTTCAGAGATTAAAAAATAAATAACAAATAAAATTAAATCAAATTTTAAAAATAAAATAATAAATACAATAAAATAAAAATCATTGGGATCTATATTTCTTCATCCAACCATTAATTTGTTGAATTTAATTTTTATAGACAGTTAGTGTAGAAAAGCTTTACACGTGCATCCAATCACACCACATTATAAAAAATAATTACTATTTTCATTAATCACATGAATGGTTATCTAAAAACACGCGTGTGATTGCACGACTTACACTCAGTGCATTAAAATTAAACTCTAATTTGTTTGTGCAGCAACTTTGGTAAGAAACAAATGAGGCACTAAAAAAGAGTTAATACTCAATTTGATCCTTGAACTTGCACGCGAGCCTTAATTTAATTCTTGAAGTTTTAATTACTTATTTTTAATTCCTAAACTTTGTAAATATGACTCATGTTAGTTCTTGGGATAATTTTCGACGTACAAACGTTAAGTCGTTAATAGAGCACTAGCATAAACGATCGGATGCCATATTGGACTTTGTAAAATGACGTCATTTTTGTTTTGATACTCAAATAGTCCAAAAAAACATCTTAAGTGGTGTTTATTAAAACTTTTCCTTTCAAAACAAGTGACCTGGCATTATTTTTGGGTTATTTGAGTACTAAAACTAAAACTGCATCGTTTTACAAGTTCTAGCGTTATATTTGGTTATTCATGTTAGTGCTTAATTAACGTTTTTGTACCAAAAATTGTCTCAGAATTAATGTGAGTCACGTTTATAAAATTTATAAATTAAATAGAAGTAATTAAAATTTTAAAAACTAAATCAACAAGTATAAATTGAGAAACCAAATTAAATCTATAGACATGAATTTCAAGGACTAAATTAAAAATTTGTCAAGCCTTTTAATAGGCTTCAAGCCAATAAGGCTTATTGGTCTACGTAGACATGAATTTCATCCTAAACAAATAATCGCTTCTTTCACTCAACAACTACAATTTTGGTTTCGATCTAGACATCGGATCTAATCTCCCCAAATCTCTCAATGATTAAAAAATACCCCTATTCCTCTAACCCTTCTTACTCCACCACAACCCCTTCCTCTTCCCAACCGAGGAGGACTCAACAAGTCCTCATGGTCTCACAAGTCCATTTTCGTTCCTGCCACTCAGATTGGGTTGCCCGGTGGTCTCCCTCCCATGGTAAGTGACATCTTCGGCATGTCATGGGCCACTGTCTTAACTTTGTCTTCTCTTCCCAATGCCAAAAACTACAGCACAACAACTAGAAACTACACCCAGAACTAGAATGCGAACACGATTGGAACCGGAAGGCGAGCACCACAACTGGAACTGGAACTCGAGCATGACTGGATCTGGAAGGCGAGCACAGCCGGATCGATAAGGTGAGTGTGACAGGATGGAAGTTGGCTCCTCCATCAGCGTCGGAAAGCATGCTCGGACAGGGACAATGGCGTGTTGATAAGTAAGGTGGGGAGAAGGATATTGCTCCAGCATGGTCGGCACAACGGCACAAGAGGTGATCCCAGCAGAGTTCGCAGGGACGGCAGTTCTGTCACAATAGAAAAGTGGAGGACAGTGGCTGTGTTGATTAAGCAAGACTAATCAGTGTTTTATCAGGATTATTGTATAACTGGTTTTTTTTTTTAAAAGAAAAGTAATTTTGCAGAAAACCACTGATGAAAT
>NC_029775.3:111491806-111500903 GCF_000817695.3 Arachis duranensis
AACAATTACTTGCATTTTATGTGATTATGCAAGACAAAACATTTATTCAATTGCCAGAGCCCACAAGTACAATCATTTTATTCAGCCTTTCAATCTAAGAGTAACTGCAGGTAAACAAGTTTAGGTAACTACATAGTGAGAATAAAACAGATACAAATTAGTGAAATAAAATAAAGAAATAAGAAAACCAACAAGGCAACAATAACCTTCACTCTTTCTACAAATCCAGAGAACATGCCAATCACACGTTCCCCATCCTTCAGCTGGATCCGACTGACTTCCAGAGCTTGACCCACTCTTCCATGGCTTCGGCGGCACGAGAGAACATAGGATCAACCTTCCCCAGTTTCTCCTTCACTGTCTTGGCCATCTCGAGCACACAAGCCTCGGCTGTAGTTGCTGATTGTGAGAACCTTACTGACTGAAAGAAAGGAACTACTTCCTCCATCAGTTTCACTCCTTCCCACTCTTTCTTTAAGCTCTCTATGGCATTGCCTCTTTCTGTTCTCCAGACATAGGGCAATCCGCTTTTCACACCAAGGGCTAGGTGATCGCATATTACTTTCACACACATTCCGCTCCATATATCTTCCACAGTTTCCCACCTAAACTTTCCTTCACCGGCCAATTTCAAAGCCGGGACTAATGCTGGGCCAATTGCTTCACGGTTGAAGGCAATGTTGATACCACTCACCGGCAACATGGATCTCACCGGGACAGTCAGAACAGCATCCACATATCGCGTGTTCCTCTCTTTTGGCTTAAGAGCTTGTGTTGGTGCATCAAGGTCTGCTAGATTCAGCCATAGTCCACACGACAAAGCACAATCAACCCCAGTTCGTAGGCTAAATGGGTACCCACGAACGAAATCTGCACCCTTACGGAATGGATCATACAGTGTATTAAAGAAAAACGGAGTTGCGGGTGTCTTGAGGTTCACAATATGCTGAGCCACAGGATCTACCATATTTCCTGCAGTGTCTTTTGCTGGGACACAATCATCATCAACACAGACAACATACTTCTTCCGTGAAACCAGAAAACCAAAGTATCTACATGAATATCCGGAGAAGAGAACAGCGGAAGAACCCACCACACGCTCAATATCAGATTTTGTATAGACATCCGCACTGAAGCCCCCAGGAATTTGGAGTTCCTCCTTGAGGTCAGGATCTTTTACAATTATCAGGTGGAAACGGGAGAATATTGGCTTCCACTCATTCAAGAAAGATTTAAGATCAGAGTGCAATGCGCCAATCACAATATCCACTTCATTTTCGTTGATAGTTACTTGAGCCATCTTCTGAGGTGCAGAATACAAATTCTTTCACAAACTCAAGTATTGTTGGCTGCCACACCCGATGAATCGAATTTGAAGTGCAGACAATGGTTTAATCCTTTCTCAAAATTTCTCAGAGCACCCTGTAAGAAAGTATTTAAGAGGGTCAGAAAAGAAACACTTGCCACCCCAGGATTAGTCACAAAATGTGTAAGATAAATTCTTAGAAAAACTCACTGGTAGGAAGCACAGGGGTCAGAATATGTTGTATATTCAGTGCCTGAACAAGTGAGAGGACTTCATCCTTACCGGTTGCTATAAACAGTCTCAGAACTTTCTCTGTCAGTTTACCAGCTCTCAAAATTCTCTGCCCACAAAAGTCATGTAATGCAATCAAAATGCTAACAAAATGAAACTTCAGAAAACAATAAAAGATTTATATTCTATAAAGAGAACGAAATAATCGGAACCAAATTTACAATAGCCTGACTCTAAATTACGAATCATGATTGGCAGACACCATTGATGGAAAAATCACAAAGACAACTTACTTCTTTGTTGCAATAAATATCCAAGGTCAAGGCAACAACCAACAAGGAAATCTGAGTTCAGAATGTAACGGGTCGAAAAAGAATAAATCAGAATGTAAAGCAAATCTGACCCTGGGACTACTAACTGCTACACCTTATTCCACTTGTTGGGTTCGGTTACGTGGATGAATTAATTGCACCCTATCATAAATCATAGGTTAATCACATTGACTTCCCTTGAGATTAAGTGATATACACAAGATGCCCTCCCTTTGTAAGGGTATACATAAACTCTGTTGAAACTCATTCAAATTATTATATAATATTCACTGAATATGGTAAAATGTGACACACTGACACTAACCTCCCCACTAAAGAAGTAGTCACTGTAAAGTGTGAGGTATGTAATATCACCTAACCTCAGAGATGTGTAATTTACCCTAATTCATGTGCATATACAAGATATTAACCCTCTCCAATGACCCAAATAATTAAAAATCAACTCAATTCAGTGTTTTAGGTACCAACAATGATAAACAAACTTTGCCAAACATTTGACTTAAACTTGCAGCTGCATATAAACCAAATTAACTCGCATCATAAGAAACTCACGAAAAAGAAAACCCTAACAAGAAGGACCTTGCAGCGGCAGCAAAAATCATGACCAAGTTCAGATTTTAGGGCAGATCAAAACACAACAAACTAAAAACGCGATCAAAATCAGAATGGGGTGTTGTTGTTGTTACCTATGAATGAATGAATGAATTGAATAGCTAGGGTACGAAGTTTGAAATTGGAGAAGAAAGAGAGTAGAAATAGTGGAGGAAAACTCACGAGGAAGAGATCGAGGAGGATGTGATCAGGGATGACAGAGAGATCGGAGAAGTCGGAGAGATTAATGACCGCTGAGTCAATTGTGAGAGAGAGCAGTGTTGGCGGTGTTCTCATTCATTCAACTCTCTCCTTTTCTTTCTTCCTTTCTTTCTCTCTTTCTCTTCAAACGAATAAATGAAAATTTTAATTAATTAATGAATTAGTTAATTTTGAAAATAATAATTAAATTAAACAATAATAGTAAATACTAAGAATAAAAATGGTTGTGCTGGAGAGGAAGAGAAACCAGATCCTAGAATCTCTGAAGTTTCCGCCCTTGGATTGGCCTTTTGCCTTTGCTCTCTTTTGCCTCAAACATTATAACATTCACAACAGTCAACCCCTCGTTCTGCCCGCTTTTCTTAATAACTCTAAACAAAGTAATTGATATTTTAATTATTGAAGAGGAAGAGAAATTCTTGAGCCAATAATGTTTAATATTTTTTATTATTATTTAGTCAGTATAAATATTAAATTATCATTTTTATTAAGTTATATGGGTAAATTTTAAAAAGTATAGATACAAATTATATTAATTTATTAGTATAAATTGTATTAATTTATGTGTAAAAAAATTTAATAAATATAAGTGTAAATTATATACTTATGTGCAAACGTCTATAAATATGGGTGCAAATTATTACTAGCTAAGTGTCTATTACTAGCTAAGTGTCGACAAAAAAATGATATTATTTGCTAATCATATAACATTGTTTTAAGAGAAATGTTAGAGGACGATGTCATTAATGTTTAAAAATATGAGATAAAATATGTGATTGAATTATGTAATACCAAAACTTTCCGTACATCATGATCGTACCAAAAGTAGGGCATTACTAACTCATTTTCCTTATTAAC
Organism: Arachis duranensis; assembly: GCF_000817695.3. Lineage (NCBI taxonomy): Eukaryota > Viridiplantae > Streptophyta > Magnoliopsida > Fabales > Fabaceae > Arachis > Arachis duranensis. The sequence goes on from NC_029775.3 coordinate 111,495,347, forward strand.
TATTTAATATTGAGTCATTAGTTCGATGTTGCGTTCAGTGACAGAACTTGAAACAAAATTTTGGGGGTAATTGTCAAGATGTTTTTAATATGGACCCCATTTAAGATAAGTTCATCTAACATCATCTCTCTGATTTGGGTGATATTGCCAAATTTGAAGCCGTTTTTCAAGATCTCGTTCCAAAGAATTAAGGTCAAACTCATCAGATACAACTCTTTAAGCTTTTGAAGGTTGTATCTCATTTTCTTCGTGATTCATTAAGTAGAAGAATTATCTATCGGTGTTAATATTGTAAAAGCTATGATGCACGGACACTGACACGAACACGGGACACAACACGACACGGGACACGCCGACACGCGAATTTTAAAATTTTATAAGACACTGGGACACGCATACATATAAAATATAAAGTATTTTTTAAATAAATCATAATGATATTTTAATATTTTATTGATATTAGAATATAAATTAATTTTTTTATTATTTTTAATGTATTATTTTAATTATATCAAGTATTTAAAATATTTTTTATTTTAATAAATAATGTCCGAAATTTTTTTTTTGTTTTTTATTAAGACACAGTTGGACACAGCAGACACGCGTGTCCAACGAGTGTCGGTGAGTGTCGTGTCCGAAATGTGTCCGACACGCGGACACGACAACTCAGTAAAGTATCTGTGCTTTATAGTGTAAAAGTTATATGTTCTCCTTTTTTAATATTAACCTTTCTCTTAAAAAAATGCATCAATTCTTTGATTTTTTTTATAATTATTTTATATAAAAATTTGAATATATATCTTGTAAAATATGTAAAAAAGAAGTTAGAAAGATAAATATTAAAATTTATAATATTTATTGAATTTTTTTAATTTATATAAATACAATAATATCAATACTTATTGAATATTCTAATAAAAATTAAATTAAATAATAAACAGTAAAATATAAAATAATATTAAATTATATAAATAAAAAATACTTAATTTTTTATATTTGAACTCAAAGGTAAAATGAGTGTTATTTATTGAATAGAGAGTTGCGAAATGCGAATACACTCAGTTCAGTCCAAGTCCAAATCCAACATGTTTTGAATGTTTAAAATTAAAAACTATTGTGTAATAAAAGCAAGAGATGAAGATTAAATTTTGGTATTTTAAGTCATGGTAAAATATTTGAGTCAACTGAATTATTTTTTATTTTTAAAAAATATTACTAATTTTTTTAATAAAAGTTTGGGGGGTCATAGCTCCCCTCGTCTAAACTAAGTTCCGCCCCTGGTTGTGTTTCAATTTTATAGAAAGTAGTTAAAAATTTTGTTTTTATTAACTAAAATCATATATAAAAAATTACGGAGTAATAGTAATCACATAATCATTACTAAAAATAAATTCCATACAAATAAATTCAATATAAAACTTGAATACATTACCTATCCCTTTGGATAAAAATAAGATCCTAATCAATAAAGGCGAGGGAACTATATAAATACAAAAGGAATTACAAGTAAATCTACTAATCATCCGCAACTTCTTACTGAATCTTCGAACCTAATATCACTGAAAGGGTGGAAGATTTTGAGGTGAGAACAAAGAGAATGAAAATGTCGTAAAAGTAATGATTAAGATGCAAATAATTAACTTTACTTAATAAAACTATTTTTATCAAACTTTTGAAAATACTTTTTAATTTTACTTTAGATAGTTAATTACTTTTCTTTAAATTTCTAAACTCAACATATTTCAGTCACAAAACTTGTCATACCAACTATCTTTTCGCCCCCTAATTAATTCTTAGTCACAACAATAGTTATCAATCACCTCAATACATCACAAATTAATAGCACAAGTAAGGAATTCAATTCAACACACAAATAAGTCGCAATAAGACATACAACACAATCACAAAGAAGTAATACCACCAAACGCAACCAAATGCATATGCACAAACATTATGATGCATGCATGTTCCTAACGCAGGCTATGAGCTCATGCGTCGGTTGTCTACCCGCAACCCAACTTTACTCGGGGCGAATCCCGAATATGGTTTTTTTACTATGTCAGTTAGACACCTTGGCATCACGGTTACCGGTGTCAATTAAGTCTCATCATAATAATATCTTAATGTGTATCACAGTAAGAAACAGTGCTATTAGTTAGGCGAACATTCCCGCATTAGCAATCTCAGGCTATCAATTAGGCGGCTCCTTTCGCATTAGCAATTTGGCGTAAGGCCATTCACATTTCATTCTCTTTCTTTTCCTTATACCTCCACATCACCAATTACATACTCATATATACCTCCGCATCACCGTATTATTAAATGTACCTTCGCATCACCGCTTAACTATACATACCTCCACATCACCTTATCATTATTAACACCTCCGCATCACCATACATTCATTCACCTATAATAACCTCAAAACGTTTAATAAAAGTTCATTTTCTTAATAAACCAAACTCAACTCATCACTTAAAACAATAATATTTTTTCAATAGGATAAACTTAGAACATAATATTTTCCTTGAAAAACTGAAAACAAAATAGAATAAATCTTAAATCAAGTTTTCCTTTGAATAATGCTTTAAGTAAAGCCTCGAAGTGTTATAAAAATTTCTGCAGCATTTCTTCCAAAATTCGGGTTTTGCCACTTTTCAAGGGTCCTTTCTAAACCATTTTCAACTCTCAAAAAAACTATTGATAAATCCAACAAACCATATCCAATATTAAAATATTTACAATTCTAAAAGCTAACTAGATTCAGTATCAAATTATTTTCAACTCTCCATTTATTACCAATAAGTCAAACCAACGCTTTCTCCAACTCTTTCCAACAGTTTTAAACCAAAGTCATTCCCTACTTTCAAAAATATAAATCAAACCTTTTAATATTAAACCATTCTTTTGATTTGTGTAAATATGTAAATCTATTCTTTTCTCAACTTAAAAATATTTTTCAAAATAAGCTTATAAGTCAGTTTTTCAAATCAAAATCACCTTTTTGTTTCTTTTCTTTGATGTTTTTAAAAGTAAAGTTGATGCAAATCTTTTGTATCTTATATCAATTTCCAAAAACAAAAATTTTTATAAATGGGGTGGGATGTAAGTCCCCAGATTTTAGAAATAAATAATTAATTCAGTTTTATTAAATATAATTAGATTTGCATTAACTTCACTTTTAAAAACATCAAAGAAAAGAAACAAAAAGGTTTGGCACTTTTTTTTTCAAATGTGAAAGAAATCATATCTCATGAATGACAAAATAATGAGATATGGTCGAGAGTTATTCAAAACATATCTCAAGAAAGAAATTCGAAACAAAGAATTTTACTGCAAGCAGTCAAGGAAGAGATGACTTCAAACTATATTAGCACGAATAAAGATTATACGTTCCCCTAAAACTTCTAACGTTTCCAAACCCTGAGATTAGCATTACCTTACTTCTATTTCGTTCATGACAACTCTTTAGTGTCCCCATATACATAAATCATTAGTATTAACTTGGCCAGACTTAATACCATGAGGAATGTTATGGTAAACTAACAGCGTTAATCAATAGATAGTGAAATGCATAAAGTTCTAATTCTCATTATTCGGACAAGACCTAAAACATAACAGACACTCAGAGTATGCAGTGAAGCATAATCAGTCCATTTCCAAGACTCTAACAGGAACGAACTACTCTGATATCATAATGTAACACTCAAACTTCCAGTACGTCATGATCGTACCAAAAGTAAGGCTTTACTAACTCGTTTTCCTTATTAACTATTTAATATTGAGTATTTAGTTCGATGTCGCGTTTCAATTTTATAGAAAGTAGCTGGAAATTTTGTTTTTATTAACTAAAATCATATATAAAAAATCATCGAGTAATAGTAATCACATAATCATTACTAATAATAAATTTCATACAAATAAATTCAATATAAAACTCGAATACATTACCTATCCTTTTGGATAAAAATAAAACTATATATAAATATAAATAATTCATTATTTATTTTCTAAAATCTGAGGTCTTACATTAGAAAACTAGGGTCTTACAAAATATTATATTAAAAAAATTAGATTAAAAAAATTGAATTCACGACTAAATGATGGCAAAAGATAATAAATTTTGGTAATTTTATAATATTTTTTAGAGTAAATTTCACTCCTTTTCCGTAAGAGATGCTAAAATGACACTTTCCTCCCCTCTATTTGTAAAATATACATTTCCCTCCCTTATAACTTTTAAAAAAGGGTTAAGTACGATTTTGGTTCTTAAGGTAGGATCTACAAAATTTTTTCATCCCCAACCTTGTTTTGCTTATAAAATCATCCCTAAAATTTAACTTAATTTAAAAATAGTCATTTTTACCAATTTTTTAATTTTTATTCTAAAAATAATCCTAACTAAAAGAAGAAAAAAAAAAATGGGTTAAGGGGAAAGGGAGAAGTATCAGAGAGAGGGGGGGTGTTTGGTTTGGGGAAGAAAAGGGGGAAGGAAAAGGGGGAAGGGCCACCGCTGCTATTCTTTGCCGCTGCTGCTCCTCGTCGCCACCGCTCCTATTCCTCGTCGTTCGTCGTTTCTACTCTTCCTCCTTGCCCTCGTCCTCGTCCTCGTCTCGCCGCACCTCAACCTCGCAGCGCCGCGACTTGTGCCCTAGCCTCGCTGCAACTCGCCGTAGCCTTGCCGCAACTCTCACTCCCCTCGCCGCGACGCGTCTGGCCCGCGTCCTCGTATTTGTCGTCGTCAAAGAGGTGGTGGTGGTAGTCGTGTGCAAAATCTGCAACAAGAGTTTCTAGAAGGATTTTTGGTAATTATATTTATAGATTTTTTATTTTTGTAATTGAAGATGAATTAAGGAATTTTTTATTATTGTAATTGCATATGAGTTTTGTTAATGAAAGAGGAAGAATTTTAGTTTTGACTTTTGTTAATGGTTTTGAGTTTTGAAGACGATGATGATTTTCTTGTTTCTTTTAGTTCTGAGTTTTGAGTTCTGCATCTGGGTTCTTATTTTTCTGGGTTCTTGACGATGATAATGATTTTCTGATGTTTCTTCTTATGATTCCGTTATCCATTGTTATTGTTGTTCTTCTGCTTCTAGTTGCTTTTGTTGTTGTTGTTCTTCTTCTGATTTCATTATCCATTGTTGTTGTTATTGTGCTTTTGGTCATTGTTGTTTTATTGGTGTTGCTTCTACTTCTGCTTCAACTTCTAGTTCAACTTCAGCTTCTAGTTCTGCTTCTGTTGATTTTGGGAAAGAATGGAAGGGTATTTTCGTCCGAATGATGATTTTAAAATTAAGTTAAGCTTTAGGGACGATTTTGTAAACAAAAAAGGTTGGGGACGAAAAAAATTTTCAACCTCTACATTAGGGATCAAAAGCGTACTTAACTCTTTAAAAAACCTCTTTTTAATTTATTTTAAATTTTTTGTGTTTACTAATGTTAACTTTATCTACTTTTCACGAAAAATAAATTATTTTTTACAAAAATACCCTTTAGCAAAAATATTATTTTTTTCGTTATTAAATTTTTCTTACTAAAATACTCTTTAATAAAT
>NC_029775.3:111501656-111502984 GCF_000817695.3 Arachis duranensis
TATTTATATTAATATATAAATAATTTAAATTTTAAAATAAATAATCATCTAAAAAATTAAATATAATTAAACTATTATAAAAAATGTCTTTACATCCAAATTAAACTCAAAAAAAAAAAGAAAGAATAAAAAATTTGTCTTACAAATAGCCCATTCATATATTGTACTTGTCACTCTCATGGCCACAATTTCAGAATCATCTCCACTTTCTCTGAGTCCGAAGTCGATAGAAAAATTTGTCTTACAAATAGTCAACTCATATATTAAACTTGTCACTTTCACAGCCATACAGAATCCTCTTCATTTTCTCTGAGTCTGAAGCCGATAAAAAGTTAAAGTCGAAGAGATAAATTTCGATAGAGCTATGTTGCGTTTATTTCTACAATTTTTTCTTATAGCTTCATCATAAGTTGTAATTTATAAATCAAACCCTAAACAATACTATTTCAAAATCAACTCATATTACAATATGCTATATCAATCCATTTTCTAAAGTCATGCACTCACTAAAAACCCTTTTACATAAAACAAATTCATGATGCAAACCAAATTTACTATTGTAGGCTAAGACATATACTAAGTCAACAAATGCAATTCTTTCACCTTTTTTTTTTCAACGACTACATCATGCAACAAAAAAGAAATTTAAACTTTTTTTTAGGAAAAACCGAGTGAGCGAGTATGATTTTTTTTTATCTTTGGTTAGAGTTTTGTGTGATTGTATTAATGTGTTATAGGTTTTATAAAAAATATAGAAAATTAAAGGGACAAGTTTAGGAGGGAATTTAGACTCAAACAACGTCATTTGAGGATTGAGAACTTTTTTGTTCCGTTATTTTTCTATACCATATATATGTAGAACACCATAACGACCACATCTAAAAAATAGTATCTACATCAGACTTTTTCATTACGTTTTGCAATAGACGGAAAAATTCAAATGTTTACCTTTTAAAAAAATAAGAAATTTAAACATATTTTTTTATTTTTAAAAATTTAAATATCGGTGGGACAAAATATCAAGAACCTATTTATTTTTTGTTTTCTAAAATTATTGTTTGGTCATTGTTTTGGACAGTAATAACTAATTAAGGAACCATTTTATTGGGGCAACAAAAACTAGGACCCAACCAAATCAAAATTCATAGACTTCTAAAACTATTAATTTTTTGGGCTAAATTAGAGGGTTCGAAAACTATTGTTAATAACACCAAATATGCCTATTGACCCATAAGAGGGGCCCAAATTAGAAAAAAATTTCTAAGATGGAGGTTACTCGAATAAGTTCTCGCAGTCGCAAGTCGCAACATAGAGAGGGAAGATGGTTT
>NC_029775.3:111503007-111507718 GCF_000817695.3 Arachis duranensis
CACCTCCCTCTCCCTCCTCTCTGTGCCACGTGTCCTCACCTCTCAGCGTCACGTTCCCTCACATCCACCACCGCCGCCACTCTCTACACATCCCTCGCTGTCACGCGCACCTCCCTTCGCGTTCCTCGGTACGCGCGCCTTCTCCACTCACTTCCCCGGCGACAGCCAACGGGACGCTGACTCGCTCCGAGTCGAATCGGAGGTTGACTCAGAGCTACTTAGAGCGATCGGGGATGCCGCCTCCACCGGCGGCGGCGGCGAAGATGACCGCATTTTCCCCGTTCGCACTTTGATTTCGATGCTTGATGCGTACCATGATGTTTCTGGATTTCCATGGTAAGCTTCAAGCTCCATCGATTGGTTCTCGCTGCTATATGGAATCTTTTGGTTTAATTTGGCGACTGAATTGAATTTGAAAAACTCACAGGTGGATAATTATAGTTTCATCTACTTTGGCTCTGAGGATTGTTCTGCTTTTTCCTTTGGTTCTAACACTTCACAAGGTTAAAAGAATTGCCGAGTTTTTCCCAAAATGTGAGTATCTTGCGTTTTATTCTAATTTGAAGACATTTCCCTCCATAAGTTTTGAACTCAAATTATTACTGATTACTTTTAAAGATGGTCACTTTGTTAGCAGTTTGTGATTGAACTGATTGCTATCTTGAATGTATTGTTTAATTCTGATTTCTAAGTAATAGTTATTGTTTAATGTTAGTGATGATCTTTCTCAATTACCTTGACAATAGAGTAATGAGTTATATTGATTGTGTTAGTATATGGTATATACACAAAGAACAAGCCTCCTTAATTTGGCATAATTTGATATTTATGTTCTATATCTACTTTAATTGTTATTAATTATTGGTTCCTTCACTTCTCAAAGTGCCTCCTCCAATTCCACCACCTTTCTCAGGAAAGAGTTATCGTCGTCAGTTTCAGTTTTTCCAGAAGAAGAGAAAAGAAGTTGGGTGCCCCTCATACGTGTGGCCACTGTTACCTATTATTACCCAGGTGATATATCTAGCTTGAGAGTTGAAACTCTCCTTTTTCCTTACTCTCCTTATTAAGCAGCCCTTTTTATTGGATACTATTAATTGTTATGCATTGATAATCAAAGAATTTTATAGTACCATTTGATCAGATTATTGTAGTTTGGCTTCACTCAGTAGCTAAAGAAAACAATTTTTATTTGAAAATAAAGTTAATAAATGAGTGTCAATTACGGGGAAAAAGAAAAAGAGAAGTACCAACCTTTCCATGAGCTCTTAGCCAACACATTTCAATCCTTATCAGTTGAATCAACCTTCGATGCGAACTGCTATTTGTTAAGACTGCATGGACAACATGTAGACCACCTGCTTTACCTTGTGGAGAAACTTAACAGTGCATGTGTTCTGCTGAAGACAGATTCAAATAATTGCATAAGCTAGACACAGCGATAGACTTTTGTGCCACTTCCTGTCGACAGAACAGTTGTATTTTGGAACATGGATTTATAGTTGAAGTTGTACAATTTCATTAGATCATTTTAACCTTCTGGAGAAATCGAAATATGTAAGAATAATGTGACATGTTGATAGGGCGGCTCAACAAAAGTTTTATCATGATATTGACATTCTATCTTTCAATTTATTTTCAGCTTCCATGTTTTTTCTTGTGGATGATTAGCATAAGGAAGATGTCACTGGATGGTCACCCTGGTTTCAGTTGTGTAAGGCACTGACTTACTAAAATACTGTTTAATCATTGCATCTGCTTTGTGTAACTTCATATCTTTCAAATTTAATCTTCTAACGGTTCTAGCTCCATGAATGCCTGGATCTTATCATTAAAGTATATCTAACATGATGAGACAGATTTGAATGATAACTGCAAAATATAATGATGTAATCTAAGTTATGGGCTTATAGTTGAAAAATTTACACTGAACATAATATGTATCTTATATTTGGGTTTGGAGGATACATGCACCTTTGACAGAGTCACTCTGTTACTAAATGATTTAAGCTTGTCATATGTTGTGCAGGGTGGTGCTTTGTGGTTCCAGAATTTAACAGAACTCTCTCATGATTATTCAGGCTTCATATTTCCTATTCTGATTGCTAGTCTGCACTACATTAATGTTCAGGTATGGATTCTTGATTCATATTCAATAGGTATTTAACCATAGAATAATATTATGATTGCCTTCTGTTGCTTCACCACTGTCTCCTTGCCTATTGAACTAAAGTTATTCACAAAACATGAAGCAGAACTTTTTCTACTTTCTTGTTTTAAATAAATAATAGATCACTGGATCCAAAAGCAACAGGTCAAGTCAACAACATGTGATTAATTGAGTTGCACAGTGAAAACAGTAATGTTGTGATTAGGCAAGCTAGCATCTTGAAAACCAAGATATTAAAACCTAAATTATTTTTCCACATGCTTATATAATTAATTTTCATGCATAAAAAGATAAGTTGTAAATTTAACAACTTTTTGGGGCTAACTTTTGCTTGAACGCTCAAATAATACAAACACAAATGAGCCTTATGAACATGTTTGAGTAGTATGTTTACTATGTGACATAAGTTTGAATTGATTTTTCTTTGGCTCCATAAAGGAATGAATAATGCTAGGCCCTTAGTTGTGCATGGGTATAATGTGCACAGATATTAGATGTTTTTGACCTGCTGGAAGTTATACTAGTAAAAGGATTTGGGTGTATTGTAATTTACCTTAAGGCACTTGTTTTGTGAAGGGCGTGAATAAGTTGGTGGTACAGTGTTTACTAATTTGTGTTTTATTTATTTATCAGATATCCTTCCGAAAACCTGTGGTTGAAGAAGCGAGGGACATCTTTGACTTATTAGCTAAAGTGAGTCGAAGTTGTCTTCTAGTTCTATTGTCTATCAATAATTTTGCAGATTCTGACCAAAAAATCAAGTTGATCCTTGATTTTTTAATTTTGCAATTTTATCCTTATTTCATTTGACTAGTGTTTTATGAAATATTGCTTGTTATAGTATATAGGATTTACGATTCATTGAATTCTAAAGTAGTAATATGTCTCCTAAATGAGTTATACATTTGCTACTGCAGTACTACAAGTGGTATTTGGACTTTCTAACACTGCCTATAGCTTTTATTGGCTTCTGTATTCCTCAGGTAATTCTAATCCTTACTTGTTATGTTGTCAACTCTAACTTCTAAGATAACATATTTTCACTTAAATACGGTTTAGCTTTTTTTTTTTTAACTGGTTGGAAAATTCTATCAACATGCATTATTACCAAACTAATAGATGCTATCCGTGTTATGTTCGGACAATTTATGCTAATAAGGCTATTGATAAAACTTAGGAAAATGTAGGAAAGATCATAATGTGTGTGAAGTTTTAACTGTCAAAATAAAATATCCATAATTTAAAATTATGATAAAAGGTTGAAGGCCCATTAATGGCCTACTACATTCAATTTAAGACTCATAAGATAATTTATATATTTTATTAATTCAAGCTCTAACAATTTAAATTTTAAAATTAGAATTCACAACAAAACCTAGAACATAATGATTTTGAAACTGATGAATCTACACCAAAAAAAACATTTGAAACAAAAACCACCCCATGTCACTTGTAACATCTGTGGCCAAGCTATGGGAGGGGAAGTGAATACAATTTGATTTCTGTGACAAAATCCTACACAAAAGAATCAAAACCAAAAGATGCACTGACCATTAATATTAATTTCATGGCCAAGCTATGGGAGGGGAGTGAATAAAATTTGATTTCTGTGATAAAATCCTACACAAAAGAATCAAAACCAAAAGATGCACTGACCATTAATATTAATTTCATGGTATACTTATTCCGTCTTTCTGTGCAGGGAAGCCAACTCTATTGGGCCACCAACAGTTCATTAACCCTCATTCAGGTCAGTAATATGTCATCCACATCTTTCAGTTCTTTTGTTTTGGACTACTGTTTTATAATAATAATAAATTTTGGCTCTACAAATAAATTTTGCAGCACTATGCCCTTAGACATCCTGTTGTCCTTGCAAAATTGGGGTTACAAGACAACAAAAGTCAAAAAGCAGCTATTGAGGAAGGTGGTGATTCTAAAGCTACCAAGGAATTTTTGTCTCCTGGAAACAACCCTATAGATTCACCTGAAAAGTGGCATAAGTTCCCCATAGAGGAAATGTCCCCTGAAGCATTGGTTGCTGTGAGTGATCTAGAACATGTACATTATGCCCTTCAAACTAGATTTGCTATCAAGAATTTGTCACTAATCCATGCTTGATTTGCTTACAGCTTGCAATCCCGTTTATGAACAGTAATGACAAAGAAAGTGCTATCCCTTTACTAAAGTAAGCCATCCTTCTATTTTCTTCAGTAAGGGAAGAAAATTTGATTTTGGAACCACTGCTGCTGATCTTATTTCTAAGGCTTTGTATCTGATTGATGGTGCATTGGATTAGTAACTTCCATTTGCAGACATGCACTTGATAAGGACCCTCAATATGTAAGAGCTTTGGTTTTGATGGGTCGGATTCTGTTGCTGAAACAGAGTAATGATGAAGCTAATGAATACTTTGAGCGTGCAATATCAAAGGTATGTTGTCACGTTTGCACGCATTTTAACAAAAAACAACAACAAAGCCTTATCCCACTAAGTGGGGTCGGCTACATGAATCAAACGACGCCATTGTGCTCTGTCATGTAT
>NC_029775.3:111507958-111508858 GCF_000817695.3 Arachis duranensis
AGCTTCTCTCCATAACTTCAACTTCTTATTTAGGTCTTCCCTTGATTCTCCCATAAGGACGATATCATCGGCAAAAAGCATGCACCATGGCACAGGCTCTTGGATGTGCTCTGTGAGTACTTCCAAGACTAATGTGAAAAGGTATGGACTTAAGGATGATCCCTGGTGTAATCCTATACCAATAGGGAATTCCTCTGTCACACTACCTTGAGTCTTCACACTAGTTGTGGCCTCATCATACATGTCTTTAATTGCCCGAATATATGCGATCCTTACTCTCTTCTTTTCTAAAACCTTCCATAAGACCTCCTTTGGTACCCTATCATACGCTTTTTCTAAATCAATAAACACCATGTGTAGATCCCTTTTATTACTACGATACCTCTCTATCATCCTTCTTAATAGGTATATCGCTTCAGTGGTAGATCTGCCTGGCATAAATCCAAATTGGTTCTCTGTTACTTGTGTCTCTTTTCTTAACCTCCGTTCTATCACCCTTTCCCATAACTTCATAGTATGACTCATAAGCTTAATCCCTTTATAATTTCCGCAACTTTGTATATCCCCCTTATTCTTATAGATAGGTACCAAGGTGCTCTTTCTCCACTCATCAGGCATCTTCTTTGACCTTAAAATCTCATTAAAAAGCTTGGTTAACCAGTTGATGCCTTTTCCTCCAAGACCCTTCCAAACCTCAATCGGGATATTATCAGGTCCTACTGCTCTGCCATTTTTCATCTGCTTTAGAGCCTCTTTTACCTCGAAGTCTCGAATCCTTCGATAGTAGTCAAAGTTTTGATCTTCTTCCCTTGTGCATAACCGACCAAGGCTCGAAAGAGTCTTCTATCCTTCATTAAATAACTCGTAGAATTAGCTCTTCCACCTTTCATTAATCTTCTC
>NC_029775.3:111509029-111534370 GCF_000817695.3 Arachis duranensis
CTCATATACTCTTGTTCTTGCTTCACTTACAGCCACTTTTGTCTCTTTCTTAGCCGCCTTATATTTTTCCCAGTTATCTGCATTGCGGCATAAAGACCACTCTTTAAAGCATTCTCTTTTTATCTTTATCTTTTCTTGTATACTCGCATTCCACCACCAGGACTCCTTGTCTCTTAGTCCTATTCCTTTAGATTCACCAAAACTTTCTTTTGCTGTTCTTCTAATAACTTCTGCCATCTCCCTCCACATCTCTTCCGCGCTTCCATTCCCATCCCACCTTGCCTCTTCTCCTACCCGTCTTAGGAAGCTTCTTTGTTCCTCACCTTTCATCCGCCACCACCTCGTCCTTGGGTTCTTCGTATGATGTCTTTTCTTCATCTTTTGTTTAACCCGAAAATCCATAATGAGCATCCTATGTTGTGTTGTTAAACTCTCTCTCGAAATAATTTTACAATTAATATAAAATTTCCGGTCGACTCTACTCAACAAGAAGAAGTCGATTTGAGAGCTTGTCATGCCACTCTTATAGGTTATAAGATGTTCATCTCTCTTTTTAAAACATGTATTTGCGATGAGAAGATCAAAAGTTGAGGAAAAGTCCAAAATAGTTTTACCCTCGGCATTGATCACCCCGAAACCATGGCCTCCGTGAATACTCCCATATCCAGTCACTTCTCTCCCAACATGGCCATTTAAATCTCCTCCTAAGAAAATCTTATCTCCCAAAGATATGCCTTGAACTAAACTCTCTAGATCCTCCCAAAACCTTATCTTGTGTTGTTCGTCCGAACCCACTTGCGGTGCATAGGCGCTAATCACATGGAAAGCACCTCCCTCCACCACAAGTTTGATAGAGATGATCCGATCTCCCACCCTCTTGACATCAACTACGTCCTTCTTCCACTGCTTATCCACAATTATTCCAACTCCATTCCTATTCTTCACCTTTCCTGTATACCAAAGTTTGAAACCAGAAGAATCCAACTCCCTAGCCTTTGCACCAACCCATTTCGTTTCTTGTAGGCACATAATGTTAATCTTCCTCCTTGTCATGGTATCCACCACCTCCATGGACTTTCCTGTTAGAGTGCCTATGTTCCATGTCCCAAATCTCAGCCTTTTGTCGCTTTGACCTTTACCTTTTCCTTTGTGAACTAGCTTATTTACCCTCGTCCGTTCACGAAAACGCGAGAACCCTTGCTCATTTAACACTACATCCGGGCACCGATGCAGCGGCTCTTGCTTTGACACCGTACTCGAGCCATACGGCGCGTTACTTCCGGGTAACGACCTAACTTTAGCGCAATAATGTCTTTGATTCATGTCATGGGGGGTTCGGCTATATTTTTACGTTGGTTGCCGAAGACCTAACACAACCCTCCTTCTTTATCCGGGCTTGGGACCGGCTATGTACCGCAAGTGTAACATAGGCGGAGTTTGCACGCATTTTAATTTAAATTTATATGACTTATGATGGTGCTAGGTGCCGGGTCTAGTATTTGGGTCATCTAAGAACTGTGATGTATACTGTCTCTTTCGCTGCACTGGTCTGATTTCACTTAATGTGTGTAACCCCCAATTAACTTTCTTTTTTTTATCAGCTTTATCATGCTGGCCTCCCAACTGATGCAGAAGATCTTGATCTTTTAATTCTATCGTCCCAGTGGGCCGGAACTGCATGTGAACGACAGGTGAAAAACTCGTTACAATTTGTCAAACCGAGTAAACTTATGTTGCACCAGTCCTTTGGAGAGATATACGGCCAAAAAATGGATTAGATATGCATTTAATAGGGAGCATTGTGACAGATGTGCATGGAAGGGGTCTTGTTTGCCCTAATTGTCTTGCTCGAAAATTGCACCTCTATTCCTCCTCAAAATCTCCAAATTTTCTAGAAGAGATCTAGTATATGATTTCTGTGTCTATTAAAACAAGATTTTCTGTATGGCAGGGAAAGAAGGCCGAAGGACGCGTACACTTTGAAAGAATTGCAAATATGGAGGAGCCGAGAGATCCTACCAGCAAACGCTACTATTTTGATGGGTTATTACTGCTTGCTAGGTACAAATTAGAGTCCAGTTTGAAACTTTTTTTTTTCAACACTGTTCTTGTCATGTTCTTTATATTGGATTGTGACTTTGGCAATACGCAGCTCTCTATATGATGAGGGTAATAAGGAAGAAGCTGCCAAGTACCTGCGTCTTGTTGTTGCTTACAACCCTTCTTACCAAAAATTCTTGGACCAGTGCGAGAGAAATGATGATGATGATGATGGTGACGATGATGATATTGTCACCGATCTTGCCAATAGTAGGAGAGAACTTTGAATTCAATTGTTTTGGTTTCTATTTATGTTTGTTGTATATTCAAAACATAAAAGTTTTTCTTTGCACTATAGGCTTAGGCATGTTTAGTTTAGAGTTTTGAATTAATATTTTAGCTGTGTATTTCAAATTCAAAATTTTTGTGTATCCCCCTTTAATAGTGAAGGGTGTTCGAGACTCCATACATAAGATATAAATGAGTAGAAATAACAGAACTCATATTCGATTACTTAGAAAAAGGTTTATTTAATCAATTCAATACTTGTTTTATGTATACGTTAAATGTGTCGTCCACATTTTTTTTAATGTTGCACGTTTCAAATTCACTTCTATATAATAGATGGAAATTAACTGATATAAGATGAAAATAATTGAGTTTCATTTCTAGTTAAGAATAGCCTCTAGTAAAACGAAGATACTTATATTGAGGTATTCTAGGTTAAATTTGTATGGTTATATCGAATGAGTCATGGTATAATTTGAAGGGGAGAAATACGATTCATAACGTTAGTGCAAAATTTGAGTAAGTAAAGAACGTGGGGGCAAAGAACTTAGGTCGAATTTTGTTAATTAACACATGAGAAAATTATTCGACTCGTGGTAAATAAAGAACGTGGGGGCAAAGGCTTGGTGACCAAAGTAAAAGAGAAGGCGTGAGACTTTCAGTTTGGAGAACAAGGTCTTTTTATGGTCAATGAAAGATGGAAAAGCTACTTTGTGAAAAAGAGAAAAATAATTGACAATCTTGCATCATTGTTTATAAATAGAAGTTTAAAAGAGTTAATGACTTCAATCTGAACACTTTATAATTATACTAAAATTATGCAATTTCCAAGTCACACTAACGTCAAAGAGTGCAAGTATATATAAGTATCTGAAATTAACTTTCAACTTGTTTTATTGTTAGTTCTTTGTTTCAAGTACTTTATTTTTATTTTCTTTTTCTCAAGAATTTTGCTTTCTTTCAATTTTTATTTCGTTTTCATGTTTATTTAAAGTTCATTTATCTTTTGTGTGTCCATGCATTATAATTATTTACATTCTTTATTATAATTTAATGTCGCTAATATTTCATACATTTCATATACACACTTATAAATTTCGGATCGAATTTTCTCTTTTAAGAAACTAAATCTTTAAAGTAGCCTTTCAAATTCGGCTCATGCACCAATTTTCCGTGTGAATCAGCAGCTGGACTGCTGATATAACACGTGACATCATCACTAACTCCCACATCATTATCATCCTCATACATCCCTTCTCTCATCCTTTCTCTCTCCCTCGCCCCAACACTACCACTCCCCCAACCCCTCTCACGGCAAGCTAAAGTGCGACCTCGACACCCTCAACCGCAGCCTCCACGACTCCACCATCCTCTCCCACACCCATATCGACAGTGTCGCCGCCCTCTCCACCAACCCTCCGTAACTCTCCACCAGTCCTGGAAGTGAAATTAGCTCCACAAAATGGTTGCAAATGAAGAGTTGCATAAGCTAATAGGGACAACAACCTTCAATTTTTTTTTCAAAATAAAAAACAAAGAGGAACAGAGTTGGTGTACTCAAATCTGCCATTGATGATCAACAAGAACATTATTCATTTTTTTTAAATAAAAAACAAAAGAATAAAATTGGTACAACCATTAGATTTACTATTGAAAAAGAACAAATAGAGCGTGCTTTCAGATAAAAGTGAAGAACTGTGGCAATGAAAGTAGAAGAAGCAGAGGCGAATCGAGATGGATGCTGAAGCTGTAACAAAAGCGAGCAGAGGTTGCGGATACGGAAAGTGTGGTGGTGGATTAGGAATGATGATTGTGGTGATGGTCCAGGGAATTAGAGATGAGAATTGAAAAAGGATGTATGAGGAGGAGGATGATGATGATGATGTGGGAGTTAGTGATGATGCCACGTAGTATTGGTTGTGCCATATTAGTAGTTCGGTTGTTGACTCATGTCAGAAATAAGTTAGGAGACTAGTATGTCGCTCCGGAAGTTAATCTGGGAGATTTAATTAGTACAGTTAGAATTTTAAAAATCAAATTGGTATACAAATTGAATCTAGGAAATTACTTTAAAAATTTAATCATTTTTCTACTTCTCAAATTAAGATCTTAATACAAATTTGATTTAATACAAATTTGATTTGATATTTAGATTCTATTTAATTTTAAAAACACAGACAAGAGATATGAATACCGTAGAGCATATTCTATGTTTGTTTGTTAAAACACAAATTTTTTATAAACACGTTAGTACATAAGTATATACAAAATACATGTATTTAATATACTTCTAAAATAATGAGACACAAAAACACAATTAATTAGATACAATTTTTTACTCATTTACTCCTTATTAATTTTTTAATTCTAATTCTTTTTTCTCTTTCTTCTTCTTCATCCACTGTGACCATTCTCCTTCCTCACTCCTCCCTCCTTCCACCGTCGCATCCCGTCCAGATTTGCCGTGAGCGTTGCATCTCTTCGTCCAGATCCACCACCGTCGTCCCGTCACCCCCTTCGCCCAGATCTGCGTGGCACCGCCGCTGCGTCTCCCACTTTGTCCAGATCCGAGCGCTGCCCTGTGTCTCTTCCTCCGTCCAGATCTGCACGTCGCCACTCGTCTCCTCCTTCGTTTAGATCCGTGGTCGCTGCTACGTCTCCTCCTTCATCTAGATTTGCTGCTGTTGCCTTTCCTCCCTCTTCGCGATGCCCACGGCCGCCTCTCCCTCTTCCTCTTCGAGTTTGTCATTGCCGCCTCTTTCTTTTGGTTCTTCTCTTTTCACAATTTGCTATTCAGTTACCTTCTCCTTTTTTTTTATTTTTCTGTTAAAAAATAAAAAATTTTGTTGATTCTTATAAAATTTTTGCTAATTGATTTGTGATGAATTGTGTGTGATGATGAATATGTGGCAGTAAAGATGGTGAATAATAATAATAATAATAATAATAGCTGATAATTTTTTTTTATAAAGATAATATAAACTCTTTTTTAATTTTATTGTATCTTGTTCAATATTTACTAAATACAGTACATAAATACTAATAATTTGTGTCTATATTTTTAATATCTATATCTTTTGTGTTTCTGTCTCAAAACATACATAAACCAAAAACTGCCTTAGACATTAATAAAAATCAATAATGTATTTGGTAATTGGTACGGTCTAAAATCGCCATATTGCGGCTTCCTAGAACATCTAATTAGAAAGGAAAGCAGCAAGTCGTGGGCATAATCAGCCATTTGTTGTGTCCTTGTG
Organism: Arachis duranensis; assembly: GCF_000817695.3. Classification (NCBI taxonomy): domain Eukaryota; kingdom Viridiplantae; phylum Streptophyta; class Magnoliopsida; order Fabales; family Fabaceae; genus Arachis; species Arachis duranensis. The sequence continues at coordinate 111,514,615 of NC_029775.3, forward strand.
TAAATTATATTTGGAATCGGTACAACCACCATAGCAAAGTCTAATTTCACCAAATAAAATTTATTATATTGATTAAATGATGATATTATATTTTATCATTTCATGTTTATAGTAAAATTATTTATGTGCAGACATCTTTTTTGTTTTGTGTATAATTTTTTTAGGTCTTCTTTTATTTTTGTTATTTTTTGTGTTCATTTTCGAATTGGATAATTTATTGATTTTTTATTTGCACATTCAAATTACATGAGATGAGATTTTATTATTTTTTAATAATAAATATTTTTTTATATCTTTATTTCTTAGTCTGTTAATATGATTGGCCATTTATTCATCTAATCTAAATATTTATATTTCTATCACACTAAATTTATATATATGTAGAAGCGATAAAATTTGGTTGTGCAAATATCATAAAAATTATTCAAATGCTAAATTACGTCTTCATTGTAAGAGGAAAAGGAAATTAAAAAAAAAAGACCTGAAAGAGACAAATTGATTAATTCAGCATGTTCCGTGGGCAAGACGTGTGTTCCGAAAACAGAGTAAATGAATTTGGTGCCAAATTAAGAGCAAATCACATTATTGGCTTTTGCTAAATGCTATAACGTAATTATAAATGGGTTTTGCCGTTTTGGTATGTGTCTTAAAAAGTTAAAAGTTAAAAGTACATTTTAAGAATATCATAAATAAAAATAATCTATTAAAAATTATTAAAAAATAAATATTTTTATATTTTTAAAATATTAAATATATTAAAAGTTAAAAAAATTTCTATTATTATTTTCTTAAAATGTGTTCTTAAGGCATAAAATAACTAAATCCAATTATAATTTATCAAAGTATTGACACCATTGTTGATACAGTATAAACATTGAACACAGATTATACTTTAAAATTAATAATTTTAATAACTTTAGAGCATAGCCAATATTTTAATACTTATAATCATAAATAGAAACTAATTAGTTTAATATGTATTAAAATTTTATCAAATACTCTAAATATTAAATATAATTTAAAAGTTATTTTATAATATTTTATCAATTTTTTTTTCAAATAGAAACAATTACTTTGAAAAAAAATTCAGTTGATTAAATATAAATTTATTTCAACATAATTAATTATGTAAAAATTATTATATAAACAATTCAAATCTTACTGTCTTTCCGAATACATCCTAAACCACCATTAAAAAATAAAAGCAAAAGAAACACTAACTATTGCTTAACACTTAAGAAGCTAAAAGTAAAAATATTTTATTCAAAAAAATAATTTTATTCTTGATACCCAACTATTTTAAAAACTTTAATATATTGAAATATAAAAATAAAATTCTTTATGACACTATATAGGTAGCTAAACAAGAACAAGAACAAGAACAAAAGTAAATAAAAGAAAAAGAAATAACACAACAAAACCCAACTAAAAAGCAACAAATAAACTCAAGAGACTTCAATTCCTTTCTTCCCCATTCCATTCACTTCTTCTCCCTTTCTCTCACCACCACACACTGTTTTCATTTCAGCAAACACAAAAACACAGACACATTTATTGGCTTCGGTTATGTTCTGTTTACCAATTATTCAGTTGCAGCAACCAAACTATAAAGACACAATCTTTTCATCATCATCATGAACCCCTTTTCCGCTTTTGCTCTTAAAACACAATATTCTACTTAAAATTCAACTTTTTTATGGTGCTTCCCAATTTGGGTACCCACAAATAAATATAAAAAGCTCATCTTTACAAAAGGGTAGCTGGATAGTTAGACAGATCTCAAATCTCAAAATTCTTCAACCTCCTTCAATGGCGTCATGCCCAGCAAATTCAATTACCTACAATGGCAGCTTGTGTGCATGCATCCCTGGCTATGTTCTGAACAACACTGCAAAAAGTTGCACCCTTTTTTCTTCAGGCTCCGACATAACAACAAATTCTGGTGTTGACTACTATGCTCTCAGCTTCCCTGAGACACTCTTTGCCTTTGACAGAATCAAGAAGTTCACACAGTCACAAGCTGTGTTCTTGGAAGCAACACTTGTGATGCTTCTTTCTTGGCTAATTATGTGCTTTTTCCTTAGGTTCATGAAGCTTGGTGATGGCCGCAATGTGTGGTTCCAAATCAGGTGGTGGATTAGCCGGTTGGATATTTGCTTTGCCACAAGACACTGGCTGGTTAGTTTTGAGTTCCTTTTTCTATTTGGGGGTGAGGAAAAAAAGTGACTATTTGATTTGATTTGGAGATGATTTATTTACTACTTCTAGTAAGTGGAATATATTAGCCTTGTCTGGATGCCTAATTTTATTCTTGTTGATGCTGCTATGCTGGTATTCTATTGGGGTGTACCTCATATTTTCATGTACTTATCTATGGGATAAGCTAAATTTGTTGGTTCAAATTTTTAATTCATCTTTTCTAAAATTGCTAGCTTCATGACAAGACTGCTTGCAGCTATTCATGGATCAGCATCACAAAATAGGCATGCTCTCATTGTCAATTTGATAGCTATATCATATTTTTGATGCTACTAACCATTATTCTAGTGCTCTACTGATCAAGGGCACATATAGAAGTATTAACTTTTTGTACAAAAAATTGGAAGTTGCTTTATTTAGTGCTATTTTTTCCCTTGTAGGACGATCAAAAAGTAGTTACCAAACGCAAAACAGAACTTGGCGGAGCTTTCTCCATAGCAAGTTGGATACTTTTTATTGGTTTATTTGCTGCGTGAGTCCCTGATAACTTGTAGCTTATTCCAAAAAAATTTAGCATGTCTTAGTGAAGTCTTCATTTTGACTCAATCCTCTATCAGGTTGCTATACCAGATCATATCAAAGAGATCAATTGAGGTGCATAATATAAGAGCAACAAATGGACCAGAATTAGCTTCATTTATCAGTCACTTGGATTTCAATATAACAGCAATATCTAGTATGAGCTGTGCAAATCTACGTGGCCTCGGTACTTTAGTTACGGGGAATCCTGGCTTTGTTGACGAGAGAGTTCTTTCACTGTCAACATTAGTGAACTACACTTGTTACAACTCAAGCAAGGGGCCAACTATAGCATTAAAGTGTGAAAAGTGCAGAGCTATCCCTGATAACATGTATATTTCATGGCAGTTTGTTGATCTTCCAAGTTCTCCTGCCACTGCTGTTGGTTTTGAGTTCAAGCTATCTGCATCTGATTATACTAAAAAACATGTTAGTTTTGTTAATGGAACACTAAAGAATGGAAGCAATTTTGACAATAGCCCTGTTACATTCAGAGGGAGAGAATCAAATATTCTGAAGTTTAACTTGTTCCCTAGAATATACCGTAATTTACACGATCTAAAGCTCATACAGCCTTTATTTCACGAGTTCCTCCCAGGTTCGGTTTCTCGTGACAGAAATCAACTTCGAGCATCACTTGAAAATTCTGTTGATGGCCTAGTTAACACTACATTGTACATCAATTTTCTCTCTGCTTATGTTGTGGAAATCGACAAGGAGAATATTTTGGGTCCTGGTAAGCTATCTGTCTACAATTTTTCATAAGAACTTACTTTTGAAACTAATTAAACTTGACTTACTCTCTCTAATTCCTTATTTGAAGTACTCAAATTATCATTGGTATCTCTTCTTACTAGATGCTATCAACTTCTTTGCCTTCAAGTTCAACCACTTAAGATTCCTTTTCATTCGATATCTTAATTTTTAAACAAAGAATAATTTGTATCTATAATCTGAAAAGAGAAATTGCCCTCATGTCAAACTACTAGCTATGTGTATTATGTATTGGTTTGGCCTAATCGACAGCAAATACATCACTTTGCCATGCATGAATAAAGTTAACCTAATGGAGACATGGTTCTTTGACTTTTTTCTCGAATGACACTACTGCACTGCTGTGAAAAGTTTTGTTATCTAAACGAACTATTTTGGAGGCAAGATCAAATTCTCATTACCCCTATGTCTGAATGTCCAATGTAGCTTCAGAATATATTAATAATTTCATTATTTTTCGTTTCCATTTGCAGTGAGCTTCCTTGCGGATCTTGGTGGCCTATATTGCATTAGCATTGGGATCTTTTTCTACCTGCTGATACAGGTTTAATTTTCAATCCTTTATCCTCTTGAATTCTAGTTTTATTTCTTTATTTCTTAGCAGTCAATTCATAACTTTTTCATGCTTTATATTCCAATGCAGTCCTAACTTTTTGTTTAAATCCAGTGTGAGTATAGGATAAAGAAACTCAGAAATGAAGACAACGTTATGCGGACTATTAGAAATCGGCGCAAAGCACAAGAACACTGGGACAAAGTAAATTCTTTGCTGAATAGTGAAAGTTCTTTGATGTTGTACTGTTTCTCTTTTGCTAAATTTTAGCCTTATAATTGGTATCAGTTGAGGAAATATGTGATGTTCACTTATGGCTACCCTACAATTGAAGATGACTACAAGAACTCCAAAACAGATCCTTGTTGTAGCGGGACTATGCTGCATTCAGTTCGTGGTAGTGCATCGTCGCGTAAACGAAGGATGCAAAGCAAAACAAGTTCTATAAGTTTCTACAAGAAAGCTGACCAACCTGCTACCATGGTAAAGCTTTTACCATGCACATTGCACAATCTTCGGTTTTGTTTGATTTTGCAGCTGCATCTTCTTTCACATTGGATCTTAAATCTTAAATGAATAATCGAGATCCTAATGCATCGAGGTGTTTTTACTAATATCCAATTTTTACTGATTGAGATCTTATTCTCTCAATGCATATGGTATAGGCTATGCAGTTATCTTTCCCTCTATTTATAAACAAAATATAATAAAAAGAAGAGGAAACTGGCCCTGCATTGATTCAAGGATTTGTTGATTTCATCTTTCAGTCACAGAGCTTCAGACCAGTTGGATCTGCAAATGGTTCAAACCTGCAACCTGAAAATATGGAAAAACAGCATAATGTTGATATACACAACAATGATCCTCATCGGCCTCGATCTTCTCAATCGCACGAGTCTTCAATTGTTGATGATAACTTCATTCCTCCTCCACCTTCACTAGGTAAAATTTCATTTCATACCAGGCATACTTATTAGGCGAACTGACACCCTTGTTTAGGAGAAGTGGTATTGTGAGAATATGGTGTGCACATATTAAACTATAATAGTAATATATTAATATACTCTTATGACCTGTTGCAATGTCATATAAATATTGTGATCAAGGACTTTATATTATAATAGCTTGATACTATCCATAATTTATTATACCACAGTGTAGTTGATTCATATAGCTAACCCCACCTAATAGAAACAAAGGCTTCTTTATAGCTGTTCTATAATATATCTAATTTTCATAGGATAAGTTATTTGGTTGAGCTGGTTAACAGATCATGGATGTAAAAAAACTAATATAACCAAATCATTTGTTATAACTGTTATAGCTAACTTGATGTAATAATGCTATTTATTTGAGTTTTTTGGTTGTAGCATTTAGTCAAAGCAAGTCCCATGCCTAAAACTTAATATACCAATATTTTGCACTATTTCCAATTTCAATACTAAAATTAGAAATTTCATACATTACGCAATTAAGTTGTTTAGTTTAGTCTCTATATAGCTATTATTAGAATTTTCATTATCATCCATTATTTGTGAAGCTTGTTTCTAACTTGTTGGAATATAATTATTTACCATTACCTCTTTCAACCTCCAAGCATATATAACCTGCGTGCAAATGCAATGCAGAATGCAAGGACGGCTCGAGAATGAACATGTCCGACGTTCAGAAGAATCTCCAAAGCTTGTACGAGTACAATGTCATGCTGAGGGACAAGTTAGTAGCAGCACAGTCTCTGCTGCATTCTTCCTCATCTTCACAATCTTCTAAAGTTCGAAGTAACGGAACCTAACCATACCCCATCTTTGTAAATGTGAGTCCTTATCCGTGTATTGTCAAATTGTTCCATCCACAAGCATGGATGTTGTCCTACAATGGAGTTCCGATCAAGGAAAACTAATGGTCGGAGAATCTGCGGCATGGACAGAAATACTCGCAAAACTTCTGGCCGGATATTCTTTCCCACGTTCAAAGCTGCTTGAGTTTAGACAAACTATGTGAATCCATGTCTTAAAGAGATTTTGGTTTTACAAGTGATTCATTCATACTCTTGTACAAGTGATTTTCCATGTCATGATAACTTTGTATAGCCAATGCTTTTATTTTGTGCAGTGGAGAGTGATATTGAACTTCAATTGTGAGGCTTGAGTTCTTGAGGATGTGACACAGTTTTCACTTGTTATATTATTACTGGACCTAGATCCGTGCAATGTGCGGGATTAAAATGTATAATTTTTTTAATGTTATTTAATTATCAAGCTCTGTTGATTAACATAGCCCTTAACAACATGCAATGAACATGAGTAATGAAAGATTTGTCAATGGCAAAATTGAGATAATAGTATATAGTTATGTAGCAGTTGCACAGTATATCACTACATTTTGTACATTCAGTTACAAGGCTTATGAGCTTCTATCCACCACATGATCTAAGTTGTTCTGCTAAATTGTTGACATATGCTTTAGCTGATGCTTAATTATACAATGCTTCAAGCTCTGTTTTCTGAGAAGAAAGGATAGAAACAATAACTGAAAGTGTAATGATAACAATTGCAATGCTTTATGCAGGCTTAGAAAGTTTAAAATCAAGATTTGTATTTCAAGAAGACATTCAAACATGTTGGAGAACCGATGAGCCACTTGGAATCAATTGCTTCCTCTGAGGTACTTTTCTTGGTATCACTAAATACTTCTGGATTACTTTTACTAAATTTTCACACCACCATTCTGCAATTTGCTTCCTCAAAGGATGCAAGAGAGGAAAATATCTCTTTATTAAGCGAGAAAAACATCTCATCCAACTTAAGTTAATGTGAAAACATTAACAGTACATGATCAACACTACTCAGCTGCAGGAAATCTCATTCCGGTTAAATTATTGTGAAAACATTGATCAACTTCAAAGTGCACGATCAGCACTACTCGGCTGCAAGATCTACAGCTTTGAGGCTGCGTCCCTGTCTAAGAACCATTTCAACTCCCCTTCAGGTGAAACCATTGCAACAGGAAGCTTAGGAGAATTTTGAGTTCCGCGCAGTGCAGAGTGAACTGCAACTGATTCTGCAGCACCAGTCACCACAAGTGCAGCGTAAGCTGTGGAATTGATCACTGGAAAAGTGAAAGTAATCCGCTCCGGGGGCGGTTTTGGGGAGTCCTTGATGAAAGTAACCCATCTTTTATTCTCCTTCACAAGAGGATGCCCTGGGAACAAAGATGCTACATGGCCATCTGGACCCATACCAAGCAGCATGAGATCAAATTTGGGAAATCCAGTGACCGATGATGAAGCTATTATACCGTTCTTGACCAACTGTCTGAGACGTGTCTCGTAATCATCAGCCGCTCCCTCAGCTGACAGGGTATCGTTGATTGCATAAACATTGCAGGAAGGAACAGGCACCTGTCAAGAAGAGCCACGATCGAAGCACCATCGAGTCAGATTGATAGAGCTTTTTAAAGAAGACTGTACATAAAAACACTACCTCCGATCCTTTTACCTGTTACTATCACTTTTTGGTATTTCCTTGGATCAACATATCTATGATCGAAAGATATGTCAAAAAATAACAACGGATAAGAAGGACTGAGAAAGTACCATATAAACCAAAATCAAAACTGACGCGATTCGTCTCTCTATTGCAACATTTTACATGACTTTAAGAAATGTACCCATTACCCAATAAAGGGAACATCCTATGCAACAAAGGGATCCATTCATACGAACACATGGACTGTATTGAACATTGGTTTCAGGTTTTCAGCTTGAACAGACACATACTTTGAACTAACCTTCTTTTTATTTCTCACAGCAAAACACACCAATGAACCAGAAACAAACATGTGAAAAATATTGAAGAACCAAAAAAGGATATACCTTGGATAGCAACCCATCATAAGCAAGCTTGTAGTTACTATCTTCATGAGTCTTGGGCACTACTCTCTCATCCAGCCAAAACACATGCCACTTAGACCATTCAATAGAATCAACATAAGGTGGTTCCAGCAATTTCCTAAAACCCCAAACATAAACCTCCAAAGTTACCGAATTTTTAATCTAAAAAAATTACAACAGAATCATCAAATTAAATGAAATTGCTTCCATTTTGTATGTTGGGTACGCATCAAAATGGGAACTTGAGCTAACCTGAGATTACTGATGAGAGAGCCACCGGACAAGCAAACGGTGACAGCGCCTCTTTCAGAGGTGAACTTGTTGGAGATATCAGCGACGTATTTGGCCAGAGACACCGCAAAGCTCCTCTTCTTCGAAGACCTCCACAACCACATTGCTCTTCTGGGTCTCCGCCATCGACGATTTCAGAGGTGAAAAAAGCCAACTTTTGTGTTTTGGAGTAACCCAACAGAGAGAAAGCTCAGTGAAGAATGGGGTCGAAGAGAATCTAAATGAAAAAAAAGTTGGTGGAACATGAAGTGGGGTTGGGTTGGTGAGAAGAGCGAAAAGGGGTTTGAATCATTTTGGGGAAAAAACCAAAAAATACAGAGTAATTATGAAAATTTACATACTAATAAATATGAATAAAACAGTTTAAGTTAAAAAAAAATTTCTGATTATAAAGATTAATTTAAAAGTAATGTGTCTATATCTATTATTTTAAAATATTTTATTAATATTTTTTTAGTATTAATTTATATAAAATATAAATTCTCATATATTTATTTATTATTTTACTCAAAATTTAATATAAATTGTGTGGATCTATAATTATTTTAATAAAAATTAACTTATATACTAATTGTGTTATTTTAAAATAATTGTATCTTAATTAGATACTTAAAGAAAATTTTTATACATGACTAAAGTTCTTACAAAATTCATAAAATTAAAGTATAGAGTATACTAAATTTTATATTAAACAAGCATGATTGTATTAACAATAATCACTTGTAAAAAAATATTTATATTTGGTAAATTATAAATTTGAATATTTGTGAAAAATAATACGTTTTTCTAAAAGTTTTTATATTGAGTTTCTCTATTATTAGCGAATGTAAAATTTTGAATTACTAGATAGCTTTGTCTATTTTTATATAAGTTTTTAGTTTTTTTTGTAAAAAAATGAATCATTATAATTGTTGAATTTTGTTCTAAGAGTTATCTGAAACATTGATTTGGGCTTGAATGTGAGGTTCAGATCCCTTGTAAAGCAGTTTCGACTTGTTCACAAGTGGTGCCGCCGTCCGAGTTCTTCGTGAGAAGGTGGGGATGATACCTGCAAAAGACTCCAATGCTTAAGTTAGTATGAGTTTTAAGCAGATTTTTTTAACGAAAATTATACTTGAAGGGTGTCAGTGTATTATAGTAGAGTCATTAACCACTTTTGAAGTAGTTCTATCTTTTTTGGGTGGATAGCCATTCTCTTGGGATTTTGTTAAGATCATCCTTTTAGATGGAGTAAAAAAATTCGCAAAAACAATCACTTATTTGGAAAAATAAAACTAGGCTCTTTCTATAACATCTGATTTCTTTAAAGAGGTCGAATAAATGATATAGGCCAACTTTCTTTAATTACACCTTTTATCTTTAGTTATGCCTTTTGGGTCTGTCATCGACGATTTCAGAGGTCAAAAAAGCCAATTTTTGTGTTTTGGAGTAATCGAAGAGAGAAAAAAATTCAGAGTTGGACCGGATTGGGTTGGGTTGGGTAGGTGAGTAGGGTTGATAATGGGAGGGTAGATAAGATTTGGATGTCACATGAGGACAATTAAACATTTATTTAAGTGCAGCTGAGGTCTAACTCAACTAGTTAAACCATATGCCTCTTAATATGCTGTATTCGGGTTCAAATTTTGGTGAATGCACCAAGTGTTGAATATAAATCCTTAAATGTTGTGTGAGTAAGTGTATAGTATGAGTGTGTTGTGATACTTAAGATTAAAGGTTGTCCAATCCAGTTGACAAAAAAATATTTATTTAAATATGTACACAAAAAAATGATTACGTAATTACAATTAGTTATAAAGGAAACTCTAACCAAAGTATATAGGTTGTGGATGAAATTCGAAGCTGCTATAATTGTGGGTATATATCAATATGTTACGTTTGGTTATGAAATTCAAGTCAAAGAGTTTACTATTATCTGTCTACTATTCTATCTATTCGGTGAATAAGTTATTGTTTATGAGAACCTAGAATGTATAGAAAATATTGTTTACTGTCAAAGAGTTCACTGTCATAGAATGTTGCTTATAAGAAAATTATTTTTTATTTGGATGAATGCTAACAAGAAATATGTATAGAGAATCACATTGATATGTTATGAGTTTTTTACAAAGTTTGTTTGGCAAAAAGATAAAAAGATATGAACACCAAATTTTTTTTATTAGTAGATTGACTTATTTTTATAGAAAGTGAAAAAGATTATTTTTTGTCTTTTACTAAATATTTTTATAAGAGTTGCATTAATTTTGAAGACACAAAGACAGTAAATGGTGTAATTTATGATATTTTTAAGAATAGAAGAAGTATATGGAGTCAATAGAATATTTGTACAATGTGTACAATAGGGGTATAGGGATGGTCAATTCAGTATCAGATGTTTATTATCCCTGATACTCGGATGGTTATTCTAGATAGTATGGGTGTATTGTGTTTGAGAAATTAGTAGTATTTTACCCTGAATGTTCATTTTTTAACTCATATTGGACTAAATAAATAGCTCATTGTACACATTGTACAAATACTTCATTGGCTCCCTAACAGGATTCGAATAGAATATCTACTTTTTTTTTTTGTTTATTGCAAGATAATAAGAAATTCATAGATGTCTTAAATAAAGCAGGTAATTGGACATCTACATCATATGTGAGGAGACTATTTGTAATTTTATTTGTAACTTTTAGATGATATTCTGCATAGACATCGAAGACATTTGAATATAAATGGTATAACTTTATTATCTTAGTTGTGTATTTCATAACTTTAAAGAAAATTTTATGGCTATATATAGTTATATGATCTAACTTTTTTTTAAATGTGATAGATTTAATTTTGTATGATAAGAATATAAAAAAAATTTGCATTGTCAGACATAAAAGATATCATGCATTCTTATGGAAGAAGTTTGTAAGAATATTCTCCAATGTCAATTTTTTCTGGTAATAATTACTCATTATTACAGGATGAATGACTAATAATAAAAGAACTTAAGTATGACAGACATCAATTAGGGACTTTAACATCATCAATATTGTATATGGTGACTGGAACAGAAAGAAGCTTATGACAGAGTTATGAAGGCTGTGAATGGGTCTGAGAAAGGATTTTTTTTTTCTTTTATAGTCATGGTGGTTGCGGTAAAACATTCCTTCACTTGGTTGAATGCGAAATACTAATTACAGAAACCAAAATAAAAGAAATTACATTAATTCCAAGAATGAATATGGTTCCAAATAATGAGAGCATTTCAATCAAGTTTCGGACAAAAGAATTTTCATTGATAGTGCTTTTGGTATAACAATCAATAAGATTTAAGGACAAATGTTAAAAACCGTCGGTTTGTATATCAAGACTGATTTTTACGTATGGACAATTATATATGCACTATCAAAAATTAAGAGTAAATAAGGGATAAAGATTTTAATTCAGATTCATGAGGGAGTCTCAGAAAATTATATAATTAATATTGTGTATACAGAAGTCTTCGATAAATTGAGATGATCAGACACTGTTTAATTAATTAGTATCTTTTAATTGTTAATTGTGTTTTTTTATATTTTCTTTTATAGTTTAATAAACATTTTAATATAAATAATATTTATATTTTATTTAATACAAGAACAGAGATACACCTTATGGATGCAGAGTGGTCAATGCTAAAGATATAGAATAAAATTTTGGTTGTTTAAAAAAAATGAACACACACATTTTCTCATATAAATTAAGACATTAATTTACTATATACTATATTTTTTTAATTAATGTAATTGTTTTGTGAATTTTTTTGTGATGTACTTTTATTTAGTATTTACATAAATAAAAAAATAAATTAGACTTAATTTAAAGTTAAATATGTAAAAGAATATTTTTTATTAAAAATATCTCATATAAATTAAAAATTAGACATTTATCGCACAGATTCATATATTAATTGTCGTGTGAGTTTTGGCTAATCTTTTAGAATTGAAAAAAATAGTGTAATCCAATATTATGGTTAATTGGTGTATTTTTTATATAAATTTAAAATTTTTTATTTTATTTTAAATAATAAATTAAATCTTTATTTTTTGTTTTTAAACAATTTGGATATGTTTAAATTTTAATTTTTTTCATCAATTTAAAATACAAATCTGACAAAAAAAATTCAAAAGCTATATACCTGACTCTTAAATTTATAATATCCAAAAAAGATACACTTATTTTTTACATTATTAAAAAATACCACCAAAATCTCAATAATAAAAATAAAAAGTGGTGAGTTTTCGCAACAGAAGCTTATTATTATTCTACTGTACAAACACATTTGATATTTATTAAAATTAAAATATCAACACTCGTGTTTTATATTTTGAGTATTTGACATGGTCAACACTAGTTGTGTGAATGCGTAAATTATTAAAGATATTGTGATAAAATTAAATGAGGTGGATGACCATCATTTAAAATAAGTGGCTTACATTTTCAAAAGAGAATGTATTTAATAAGATTGAAAAAGTTATTCTTATGTATGCATATAAATAGGAGGCCAAGTCTTACGCAAAAACACACTACAATCAATAAAATTCTTTCTTTCTTATTATGCTAACACACTCTTCTCTCTTTTTATATTTTTTTATTTTATTTTTGTTATCTCTTTTTTATTTATTTATTTAGTTATTTCATAACACGTTATCAGCACGAGATTCTGGTCAAATTTTTAAAAAGACTCAGATAATAAATTTTCATTATGTCAAAACTCTCTCATCTTGAATTTAATGCTCTTGATATATTTGGAAATAACTATTTATCGTGGATACTAGATGCTGAAATCTATCTTGATTCAACGAAACTTGGAGATACCATTAAGGCTGAAAATAATGCATCCCAGAAGGATAAAGCCAAAGTCATGATTTTCCTTCGTCGTCATCTTGACGAAGGATTGAAAAATGAATATCTCACATTAAAAGATCTTGCAGATATTTGGAAAGACCTTGAAAAAATGTATAATCATAAAAAGACGGTGATACTTCCTCAAGCCCGATATGAATGGACGCACTTGCGCCTTCAGAATTTTAAATCCATAAATGAATATAATTCGGCAATGTTTCGAATCACCTCACGAATGAAATTATGTGGGGAAAAGATATTTGATAATGATATGTTAGAGAAAACTTTCTCGACCTTCCATGCCTCGAATGTGCTCCTGCAACAGTAGTATCGAAAAAAAAGATTTAAAAAAAATATTATGAGTTAATTTCTTACCTTCTTGTTGTTGAACGTAACAATGAGTTGCTTTTAAAGAATCACAAAGCGCGTCCAATTGGCACCGCTCTATTTCCTGAAATAAATGCGACAAATCATTACCCCAGAAGAGGTAAATGACAAGGTTTTGGTAACAAGAAAAATTATGGAAGAAAAAAGAATTATATTCAAAAGAGAGGATCTCACCAGAAGTGGGATAAAGAAAGAAATATTGGGTAAAATAAATCAACAGAGGATAAGTGTTTCCGTTGTGGTAGAAAGGGTCATTAGTCGCGTACCTGTCGTACACCAAGGCACCTAGTCGATCTTTATCAAGCATCTTTGAAAAAAAGACCACCAAGGAAAGGAGACGAATTTTGTTTTAAATGATGTTGTTGAAAATTTCACCACTCATTATGATGTATCTGATTTCTTTGAGGATCCTAAAGGAAATATTAGTCATTTGATCAATGATGGAATAGTTTAATATGTGAGATTGTTAAATAACCATGTAAATAAATAACGAAAAGAACTTATTGTTAAGTTTTATTTTCTATGTATTTAAGTTTCAAATATGATTTATATAAATAATGAAATATTAATATGTCAATTTAACTGTGCATGTACTACTACTCATCTTATTATTATTATTATTTGTCTTTGAAGAAAATGGTAAGGATATATAATGAAGATGTATGCCTTACGGATAGTGCAAGTTCGCACACCATTCTCAAATGTGATATATATTTTACCCATCTTGTGCTAAAAGAAGAATATGTTAATACTATTATTGGCTCAGACAATGTGATTGAAGGCTCGAGAAGAGCTATAATTTTGTTTCCTGGAGAAACAAAATTTATAATAAATAATGCACTATTATCTACCAAGTCTTTTAGGAACTTGTTGAGTTTTAAAGATATTCGCCGAAATGGATATCATATTAAGACTATGAATGAGGAAAACCATGAGTATTTATGTACCACAACTCATAATTTAAATAAAAAGGTTATATTAGAAAATTTACCCTCACTTTCATCTATGTTATATTATACCAAGATTAGTGCGATTGAATCACATGCAATTGTAAACCAGAAGTTTACTAGCCCAAATAAATTCATAACTTGGCACGACCGATTGGGTCATCCGGGAACAACCATGATGCGGAGAATTATTGAAATCTCCCATAGACATTCACTAAAGAACCAGAAGATTCTTAAATCTAGTGAATTTTGTTGTGCTGCATGTTCTCAACGGAAGTTAATTTTAAGGCCATCTGGCATTTGCGAGATTACTTGCTCAAATTATTTGATTAAAATCACAATTTCCAAAAAATCCAATTAAAGCAATTCGTCTTGATAATGCTAGTAAATTTACTTTCCAATCTTTTGATTCTTATTGTATGGCTAATGGAATAAGTGTTGAACATCCAATAGCTCATGTTCACACATAAAATGGGTTAGCAGAATCACTTATTAAGCGTCTCCAATTAATTGCTAGACACTTACTTATGAGAACAAATCTCCCAACCTCGGTTTAGGGGCATGCTATTTTACATACCGCAGCACTTATTCGTTTGAGGCCAACGAGTTACCATCAATTCTCTCCTATACAATTAGCCTTTAGCCAGCAGTCAAATATTTTCCATTTAAGAATATTTGGATGTGCAATATATGTTCACATTGCACCATCTTCTCGCACCAAAATGGGACTCCAAATAAAATTAGAGATATATGTTGGATATAATTCTCCCTCTATAATGAGGTATTGAGATACAAACTAGAGATGTATTTAAAACCCGATTTGCGGATTGTCATTTTGATGAATCAAAATTTCCAACATTAGGGGGAGAGAATAAGCTTCCTGAAAAAGAACTTAATTGGAATGCATCATCTTTGATGCATTTGGATCCTCGATCAGGGCAATATGAACTAGAAGTTCAAAAGATTATATATTTGCAAAGAATAGCAAATGAATTGCCTGATGCATTTTTCGATACAAAGAGGATAACCAAATCTTATATACCAGTGAAAAATGCCCCAATTCGAATTGATGTCCCAGTTGAACAAATTACCTCCAAAGCAAATACATGCCAGAAGCGTGGCAGGCCTGTCGGTTCCAAAGACAAAAATCCTCAAAAGCGAAAAGAGGTAAATACTATTACTGTTGAAAAATATATAGTAAAGATACCTGCAGTTGCCCAAAATTCTGATATAATTTTAATGCCAGAAGACGTTCAGGTACCTGAAAATTGTGAAAATGACGAGATCTCGATAAATTATGTCTTTACAGAAGAGAAATGGAACCGAAATAAGACAATTGTCAATTAAATATTTGCATATAATGTGGCATTAAATATCATGCATGAAAGTAAGGATCTTGAGCCAAAATCAATCAAAGAATGTCGACAAAGGAATGATTGGTCAAAATTAGACTCACTTGAAAAATGTGAAGTCTTTAGACCTGTAGTCTGTACACCAGAAGATATAAAATCTGTTGGATATCGATGGGTATTTGTGAGAAAACGAAATGAGAAAAATGAAATTTTACACTACAAAGTTCGGCTTGTGGCACAAGGTTTTTCACAAAGGCTCGATATAGATTATGAAGAAACGCATTCCCCTGTAGTGGATGCGATAACATTACGTTATTTTGTCAGTTTATTTGTATATCATAAACTACATATGTATTTAATGGATGTGGTAACAATCTATTTATACGGCTCATTAGATCGGGATATCTATATGAAAGTCTCTGAAGGACTAAAGATATCTAAACCATCCAATGAATATTTGCAGGGATTATACTCAGTCAAATTGCAAAGATCTTTATATGGTCTGAAGCAATCTAGACGAATGTGGTATAATCGTCTTACTGAGTAACAGATTCAAGAATGATGATATCTGTCCATGTGTGTTCATAAAGAAATCTGCATTTGGATTCATTATAATTGCGTGTACATTGATGATTTAAATATCATTGGAACTCTTGAAGAGATTCCAGCAATTATAAAAACTCTAAAAGAAGAGTTTGAGATGAAAGATCTTGGAAAGACTAAATTTTGTCTCGACCTGCAGATCGAGCATACAAAAAGTGGGATCTTTATTCATCAAACAACATATACAGAAAAGATATTGAAAATATTTTATATGGATAAGTCGCATCCATTAAGTACCCCAATGATTGTAGGATCTTTAGATGTGGAAAAGGATCAATTCCATCCTAAAGAAGAGAATGAAGATATCATTGGTCTTGAAGTACCATATCTTAGTGCCATTGGAACGCTGATGTATCTTGCTAATAATACACGACCCAATATATTATTTGTTGTGAACTTACTAGGTATATTTTCTCTCCAACCAGAAGACGTTGGAGTGGAATCAAGCAAGTAAATCTTTCGATATCTTCATGGAACGGTTGATATGAGATTATTTTATTCCTATGGATCCAAATTACAACTAGTTGGCTATGCAGATGCAGGATATTTTTCTGATCCATATAAAGTTGTATTTTTTATTATATAGACAAGATAATTAAAAAAAGTAAAACTCTAATTAAAATTAAAATATATATATTTATTGAATTTTTTATTTTATTTAGTATTGAGTAGGTACTCTCTGAATTAAAACAAACTATATATAAGAAATACTAAATTTTTCTAAAATAATATAATAAAATATTAATTTATTTCATATTGATATCGTATAAAAATTCATTGTTAATTAATTTAATAAATAAAATAAATAACTAAAATCGTACATTTAATAAATATAATTTTGTGATTTTAAACTATTAAAAATATATTTTAAAAATAAATCAATCAAATATATTTTTATTATTTTTGATAATTAAAAATAATTTTTTTATAAATCAATTGCATTTTTAAAAATACAAAAAATTAAAAATAAAAAATATTTTCATACACCAATAAAATAGATCGATGTCTCCAAGGATTACTCCTTAACTATTTCCTTCTTCTTCGCCATCTTTAATTACCTACATAAAACATGATACAGTATAATTGGATGCCATAGTGATTAAATATTTTTGAGAAGTAGTGATTAAATATTTTTGAGAAGTAGTTTCTCAGATATGTTCAAATCTTCTCTCATACACTTTTTCTACTGCAACCATATCCTAAGAAATGAATATGATATGACTAACTTTGATTTTGCCCTTAAATAAGTTTGTTTGTGGACTTCTTTCAACATCAACAACATCGACATTAATTCCTAGTAAAGGGTAGTAGAGTAGCATAAATAATGAAAAAGTATTCTCACTTGTACTCTCACATAACAAAGATGAAAAATAATAAAATTTATAGCTGTAAAAATTGGATTGGATGGGTCGATTTTTTAGTGTTTCTAAAAAATACTACTAAACTGATGTGTTCATTTACTAATCTGTATGCTAATTATTATATATATTATATACATACACAGCTAAATTATTTTATATTTATTTAATTTAATTTTAGTTTTATACTCAATTTTTTTAACTCTTTAGAATTTATAGAATTATTAAAATAAGTATTAAATATTTTTATATATACATTTACATATTAAAATGTTAGTAAAGATATTTATTTAAATTTTTTAAAATATTGAATTAGTAGGTTTTCGAAGATTTCGACTTAGAACTAATTAGAGACATATAAGTATCACCACTAAATTTTACATGATAAATTAATGGAGGAACATAATGTGTTCATCGTTTACAATCTTAGAAGACCAAATTGGTACTTTATTTTTTTTCAAGGGCTAATTAATCTGAAGTCGAAAATTTTAAGGATCTAATTGTCACTTTACTAAATTTTTTACTCTTTTATATTTTTTATTTACGTACGACCGGTTCTATTGATTCAACCAGTAATTTATCAGTTGAATCAGTAAATCAATAAACCAATAATTTGAACGGTTTAATCACCGATTCGATTCTGACAACTATGATAAAATCATTCTTCATTTTCCTTAACAATATTGACCCACAACATCATATTATAACTAGGGCTGGCAATATACCCAACTCGCGGGTACCCAACACGGACCAACCCGTTCGGGTAGGATTGTCTGCGGGTAGGGTAGGATACGGGTTTAGGGTATGCCCTACCCTGTCCTACCCTATCCGCACCCCTAATATATTATATATATTATATGTAAAAGTTATGTATGTAGTGAAGTAAGTGGGTGTTGAATCCACAATCTTTCTCTTATAAAAATTTGAAGTAACCACTAAACTAGTTGATGATAGTATTATTTGTAATTTTATGTTAAATTTTTTTAAGATTTTATTATTTTTAATTTTAATTTGAACTTAATTTTTTATTTTTTATTTGCTTAAATTTTTTTTATATTTTCGCGGATAGGATTGGGTAAGGTAGGGTTTAAAACTTTAGGGTGATGATAGGGTTAGGGTTGAGAAATTCTCAATGCGCATATAGAATAGGATAGAATTTTAAAAAAGTTTTTAACCTATAGATAGAATTAGAGTAAAGTCCAAACTCTACCCTATCCTATCCATTGCCAACCCTATTGCTTTCTAACAAATTAATATATATTGAATTTATTGTAATTTATTGCAATCAATGAATAATAAATTGATACATAATAGTAATTAGTGTTTATACAATATCCGAATTATGCTATATTTAGAATCAATGAATATTGAATACTATTTGGGTTGGATTTGTATTGTCTCCCGAAGCTTTTTCAAATTATAATTAATAGTTAAACACTATGATCATATTATTTGTAATTTTATATTAGATTTCTTTAAAATTTTATTGTTTTTAATTTTAATTTGAACTTAGTTTTTTATTTTCTATTTTATTAATATGTATAAAATTTGGAATTGTTAAATTTTATATTTGCTTGAAAATTTTTTACTTTTTTGGTTAAGAGATTCTCAACCCGTGAGTAGAATATGGTAGAGTTTTAAAAAAGTTTTCAACCCGCAGAATTAGGGTAGAGTCCAAATCCTACCCTACCTTAC
This sequence comes from Arachis duranensis, assembly GCF_000817695.3. NCBI lineage: Eukaryota > Viridiplantae > Streptophyta > Magnoliopsida > Fabales > Fabaceae > Arachis > Arachis duranensis. The sequence goes on from NC_029775.3 coordinate 111,534,105, forward strand.
TCATTGCGAGCCCTAATTATAATGCCTTTTTTAAAAAATATCTACTTAATATATTAAAACTGGGTTTTTCCCCGGCTACTAAAGGTGGCGTGTCGATCTCTCATGCCTCTGTTTTCCCTCCAAAATGAATAAATTTTTTTTATTCTAAATTATTTTATTGTAATTATATTATAATTAATACTAAATTAGCAACATATCTTCATTATAATTATATCAAATCAATATTTAATGCACTATTAAACTACTTATCAATTATCAATTAAAAA